>NC_051080.1:61772913-62092913 GCF_004664715.2 Peromyscus leucopus | reverse complement strand
CATAGGCTGGCACAGGCTGTGTGGGACACATCCCTGGCAAGTCTCAAGAAGGGACTCTCACTCTGAGGGCTTTGAAACCCATATTTAGCAACTGGTGCCTTGTCTTCTTTCTCCATTTTGGTTTTGCTTTAACTCTGAGGGGAAACCTCTTCTCTGCAGCTATTGCATGGACCTAGCAGAAGGCACCTGGTGGAAGTAGAAAGCTTGGGCTGGTGAGGTAGCTCAGTGAATAAAGGTATTTACCACCAAACCTGCCACCCTGACTTCCATTCCCAGTACCTATATGGTGGAAAGAAAAAAAAACCACCGATTCCCACAAGTTGTCCTTTGACCTCTATATGTGAGCTGTGCCATTCACGTGAGTGTATACACACAGAAATTAACGTAATTAAAAAATATAACCTGAGGGCAAGGACACTTTTTTTTCAGTTGAGTAGAGAATGGTTATTCTAATCACCAGCACCATGATACATGCTCTAGTAGTTTTCAAAACCCCTCATCTAACATTGTTTGAGACACTTACTTATCCATGAGGCAAATAGATTTATTAAAGTTCCTACTCTCCTCAAAAACATCTACAAAGCACACAATAGAAGATAAAATCAATGGAAGGTACTCTTTCAAAAACCCTGAGCTCCAGCCTCAGGTTGAGACTTTCCTCATCCTATATCCAGGAAGTAGAAATGTTTCCTTGTTGAGGACTAGCATTAGATACTTAGGGTTAGAACTGGAAGATTAATCCTACTCTTATTAAATTCTATTTCTTTCCCTTAGATCTGTTAGTGGGAGATGGTTTCTGGGGATCTCTCCAGCCAGCAGGCCCGATTTGAATCCACATGTTTCTCAGAGAACATATTGCCGCCTTATTATTTTCATAATGATCTATGCGGAGCCCAAGGACATGGAAGCTGTTTATCCATCCATGTCTGCATTTATTCATTTAGCAAATACTTTTTCATTATCTACCATGTGTTGAATGATGTGCTACACTCCTGGGGATACTGAAATGACTAGGCTTATGAGGAGAAGTGGGTGGGCTGGTTAGCACAAGGCTTCATTTTTATAAAAGGGCACTTAGTTGAGACTGGTGACTTCATTCTTAAATGTAGTTTCATTTTGGTCATTAAAAACGGGTAACCTGTGAAATATAAGCATTTATGCATTTATGAGAGTTTGGTAATTCTGCGTGTGCATTACCAGTTTCACAATGCACAAGATGTTTCTGCAGTGGACGTGTGGCCTGGGTCCTTTACATATCTCTAAGATTTACAGGGATGGGTCAAATGTCCTCCCTGTGCTTCATCACTCTGTAATAACTGAGATGTCCTTCTCCTCAAGAAATAAAGGAGGTGGCCTGATGGGACATCTCTTGGGAACAGCCATGGCATGGTTTAGATGGCTGTTAGGACTCCTCAGGAGATGTCTAGTGTTGCATGTCAGGTAAGGGAATGAAGCTGAAGAGGCAGGGGTATTCAAGCCTTACAAGCAGCTGACAAGACAGAGAGGCTAGAATGGAGATGCCCTGTTTTTTCCTCCATAGCACAAGCCCTCGATGCAAGAAAAGCACCAGTACTGTGTTCTTGTTCTGTAAACTCTTGCATTGTTCCTGGGACATTTGGCTTGCCTGCTTGCCTGCCTACCTTCCTCCTTCTCTCCCTTCTTCCCTCCCTTCCATTCTTTCTCTGTCTTTCCTCTTCCCTCCTTCCCACCATTCTTTATTAGCCATTTTATTCATGTGTTTATTCCGTCTACCATGTCTCCATATAACTTCTCCCTCTCCCTCTCCCTCTCCCTCTCTCTCTTTCTCCCTCCCTCCTTCCCTCCCCCCCAGTCGTCCCTTCCTCCCTTCTCCATCTTTTGGCTTTGCCTTCATCCTCAATGGCTTTTTACTAAACACCTCCCTTATTCATTATTCCAACCAACAGTAGAAGTTGACTCACCCAACATCAAAAGCAGAAAGTTTGTTTTTAATCGGAACAATATTTGCATTGTGAGCTTTGATCTTGACTTCACGTGCCTCAGGCCAGAGCAGGACTCACCACAACAGAGAACTCCAAAGCTCACATTGTGTCCAGAGCCAGGGTCACTGGGATGTGGTTAGTTGTAACAGAATTGGGATCACTTAGATTAATGTTGTGGGTTTTTTGTTTGTTTGTTTTCGTTTTTTGTAGATTTCAAGTACACAAGGCAGAAGAGGAGGTAAACACAAAAAGGCATGTAATTGCCTTATCCACGACTTAAAAAAAAATCAACAACAAACAAAAACAGACCAGGGTAACTATTTACCTGCCTTACCTTGTGCATATTATTTCTTTGAGTTTTGGACAAGTGCAGAGTGACAAAAATTTAACTTCAAGTTTCCCCCAGATTCCCAGAATTCTCTGTGAACTGTCCCATATATAGTTTATTTTGGTTCCAAAGCCTTTTCAAACTCAACATGCCAAGGTTGAACTTACTATTTCTTCCCAGAAAATTGCTATTTCTCTTCAGTTTTTGTACTCTACAAGCAGGCTCCCAAACTAGAAGCCTTGGATTCATCCTGCACTCCTTCCTCTCACTCACGGGGTTCTGTCAATTCTCCTACCTCAAGGAATCCAATTATTGCCTCCCCTTCACTCCATATGTCATAAGACTGCCAGAGAGATCTGTCTAAATGCAAATAGGATTGAACCATTCTCCCATCATAAACAGATTCTAGCGTCCCCTAGACTCAGAGGACCACATTCAAATCCTTCAACGTGGAAGAGCCTGGTGGTCCATCAGACCTGCTGCAGCATCCCAAGGCAGCCCTGTGACTGCCCATTGGGGTAACCGCATGACACATATAACCAGCTGCTTGTAAGGGACTACATCTTTCCTCCCATTCGTTATACACCTGCAATATTCTCTCTCTCTCTTTTACTGCAGCTACATTTTTACTCTTTCATTTCAATTCAGTTCATCTTTCTTCACATTTCTTTAGTTGTGTGAGACCTCTCAGGTAATTGGCTGCTTCGTCTCTCTCTTCCCTCTGATTAACTGGAAGGAAGATGGGATTCAGAGTGAAACAAACAGATCTGAGGAAGCTTGCGTGCTCTGAATCTCCATTGCTTCACACATAGCATAGGCACATACCAACCTCAGGGGAAATGAATCTAGCGTGGAGTTTTCAGTAAATATTAATGCTTTTCCTGCAGAAAAAAATCATAGGCAACCAACTGTACAGTGGTTAAAGAATATGACCTAAAGTCCTGGGGATGGGACCTTGATGGGAGCTCAGTCCCCTCCATATTCTTGTGGAAGGATCCTGAGAAATTACTTTTGAATGAGTAAATTACTATCCTTGCTGTGCCTTCATCTATTACAAAAGAAGATGCTTCTTGGAGTGTTTGTGGGTATCAACTATCAGGGGAGAGAGGTCTGCACTGTGATTGGTGCAGTAACCACACAGGGGTTACTGGCTATAATCATTTTCTTCCTGCTCTTGCCTTCCTCGGTCATCATTGTTTTTCCACAAGTTTTTCCTTTATGAACTTAAGGGTTCTTAAAGGGGCCGGACAAGATTGTATCCTTAGCTACTACCAAAAGACATTGTGTATGGCTGCAAAATTGTTCCTTCAAATGGTTGAATCCTAGGATAGTCCATTTGAAGGTTGAGTTCTGGACTGTGGCTAACAGCACATTATTGGTTTCTTCCAGCGTGCTTCTCGTTCTCACTGGCACACCAGTTATTCCAAGATGCATTCTAGACTTCTCAAGGACGTTTTCCCCCTGACTCCCCATGTCCATTCATGTAGACCTCAGTGAATGCTGCTTTTTAGAGTTATTGTTTCACACAAGTGTTCTTGGTGGCTAGTTAAATGTCTGAATGGCAGGGCCTGTCTTCTCTCAGTTCCTGAAAGATCTTGGTGTCACCAACATCTGACACTTGGTGAAGGTTCCTCAAGTGAGTGATATCACCTGGTTAGAAGGCCTCCCCTGGTGCTCTTTGGCCCATTCACTTCCCTTCTCTACTTAGTCTCTTCAAAGGTCATCTCCAGAATTTGAATGAGTGTGGTCCAGTTGTTCTTCAATGAGGGCTTCCTATCCTATTCCAGATAACAATTTGTCAATGAAGAACTTTTCTCTCCCTTCCTTTCTGCAGGGACACACAGAACTTGGGGTATTCTTACCTTTATGTCATCTAACCATTTAGGGTATTCTTCATCACTGTGTCACCTTTATTGACCCAGTGATATTAGATGCCAAGAGATATATTTATTGCAGCATTTTAAAGAACACAGCTACACACACACACACACACACACACACACACACACACACACACACACTTTTTAAAGCATGCCCCTAGCTCCTATCTGAGAGTCTATCCACATGACATGAGAGATACAGGACAGAGAGAAAACATGTGCTAAGATGTTGCTCAACAGAACGGAGAGCAGCATGTTTTAAAAGGTTTCACTTAGTAGGACAGCATATAAAAGATGCTTAATACTCTATATCTGAGGTTCAGTTACAGAGAAAATAACCTGTTGTTTTGTTCTGTTGAAAGCAAGATTTCCCTTTGCTTCCAAGTCAGGGCCCAGAATTAAAAACTCTTCTTACCCAGGAACAATTTAGACACCAAAGGGCCCCATCTGTCCGAACTGACTGGCGGCTAGACTGGAGGACCAAGACATCTCACTGATGCCTAAGCAACCTGAACTGCATTTGTTTGCACAGTCCAGAAATGCAAACCTTTGTGAGCCGAGGAAGAAAAATCCTTCATGCATTTTCTTGTGACTCTGTTCTCGTTTTTTTTTTGTTTTGTTTTGTTTTTTTGTACAAAGCTAGATTTTTTCCAAAAGAACAATGGTTCCTCCACTCTTCAGATGTCAGAAACTGTAGAGATTAAGAAAGAACCCCACCTCAAATTCAATGAATCCATATCTCATTTCTGGACTCTATTATTCTAATTATTGGCTAGGTCTCTTCACCTTTCTTGTTTCCCCAAGCCTTGTCCACACCCCTTGGGATGGAACAGTTTCCCTTTTGGGTATGCTGAGCTTTGGGGCCTAATCTATTGCAGACAAATTTGGTGCCACTGTATCCAAGGTGGCACCTGACCTCCCGTGTGCTAACTTCTCCACCCCTCCACTGAGTAACCAAGTTCTCCATTATGATGTTGCAGTAGAGCAGTACACAACCCAAAGTAGCCCTGGCCCTGTCATCCCATGGCTATGCTTCTGTACCTCTCCTAGCCCTTCTCATTTTCCAACTGCTAATCTAAAAGGTTAGAAAATTCTGGGCTCAATCAGTAATTTCAAGATAATAATACAATTAGTGAAGAACATTGGTCAGGCTCTAAAACCCAATGGCAAAAGTAAAAAACAAATATAAATAAGAACTACTAGCAGAAAGGGAATTTGTAAGAAAATAAAGATGGTACACTTAAATTAGAGGATGAGATAGGTAATAGATGGATAGATACCAAGAATATATGATATATTTATAAGACATAATTAATGGATAGATAACTTAAAGATAGATGAGTCCATAATTAAACATCTAAATTTTAAATCTTCTTTTTAACATTGAAGGTGATACTGTTATAACATTTTTCAATTAAGCACTTGAAATAAGTCAAAGAAATACTCTGTTATTAGGCCTGATTCTTATTATAAATACAAGGCCAATCTAGCCTGTAGGGAAGGTGTTGACATGTAGAAGGTTGATTTCCTTGGCTTCTCACCAATAGTTCTACCAGAATCATGTCCTGGTTGGCTTTGATTATCAACTTGACACAACCTACAGTGATCTAAGAAAAGACCCTCAAATAATGAATTACTTTCATCAGATTAGCCTGTGGGCATATCTATTATGCAATAAAATGATTGTTAATTGATACACAAAAGCCCAGTCCACTGTGGGTAGCACCATTGTGTACTGGGTAGCTGTTCGAGCTTTGACCTGGCAGTACTACCCCCATTGAGGCTTCTGGTAACTGTCACGTCTACCTAGGACCTGCCCCCTGAGGCAGTGCTGAGACAGGAGCCCTTAAGACCCAGAATCCGGATGTGCCCGTTTCTTGGTTCCTGATAATCATGGATGTTGGATGGTAGATCAAGCAGAGTTCTCCAGAGAACACCGCTGGACTGCACTTCACCTCTCCCAGATCCTGTAATCTATCCCTTTACTTGCTGTAAGTAAAAACCCCCAAATAAACCTCCCTTTTAACTAGGTGGAGTTGCCTTAATACTTCCACCAATACCATCCCTAGGCACGTGGGACTGGGTTGTCCAAGAATATGACTCAGTGAGCAAGTCAGAGAGTGAACCAAAAAGCAGCTGTTGGTTCCAACCTTCAGGTCCCTGCCTTGAGTTCCTACCCAGACTTCCCTCAATGATGGACTGTGACCTAGAAGTTTAAGATGAAATAAACCCTTCTCAACCCTAAGTAGCTTTTGGTCAGTGTTTTATCTCAGCAACAGAATGAAACTAGATCAGATCAATATGCTTCCTGGCAGCAAAAGCTACTCAACAACAAAAGATTGTTGGAGAAGTTATCACAAGAGTGATTGCTATAAGAGCAGATATTGGTGCATCATCTGGCAGAAAGGTCTTTTTCTCTATATCTCTCCTTAACATATATACATAAATGTACTCCCCATCTCTCCCCTCAGTAAAATTTGCTGCCATGAAAATGATGTTGCTAGAGTACAGAGAAGGAACGAAGGTAGTTTCTTTTTGCTTTTATAAAATCTATGATATGTCACTGTGTGTGTGTGTGTGTGTGTGTGTGTGTGTGTGTGTGTGTGTGCCCATCTGTCTATAGTTTTCATTGTTGAGCTCTAAGTAGATGGGACTAAGTTTAGTACTAAGTGTTGAGTACTGAATAGTACTCCATTTCACCTTTAAAATGTTTCCTTGATGAATCCCTGAGGGTGTCAGCAACTGTGTGTCAATAACTCCCAAACTTAGGGTCCTGGCCAAGTTCTAGAGATTTGTGCTGAGTTATTGGAACTCCATCGGCAAGGACAATGTGTTCCACAGAAGTCTGTGGTAAGCATGTTACAGGTGAGAGAGTGTCTGCCCCTGGTAATGTGGTTCTGGCTTTGCTGCTGTTTTCTGTGGCCACTTTCCCAGACAGGAACACCTAACTTTTTTTTTTTCTAGCACTGCACATAGAACCTGAAAACAATCATCTGGCTTTTGAGTAGATCCTTAAGCCCATTGGATAGAGTTGCAGTAAAACAACCTAGTCCATGGAGATGTACCCTGCATGACTGGGTAGTCTTCTACCAGGATGTCTTCCCAAAGCCATCCTTGCAAGACATTTTGGGGAAGGAGTGGAGTGCTGTGTCTTCCCACACACATACAAGAATTATTTTTGGGGATCCATAGGGTGTTACACTGTTAAGTTCAGATAAGTACAAAGGGTAATGACCAGTCTATGACCAAAATGCTGCTTAGGGACGCTTCCAGATAGAAGAGATTTTGTTAAGGCTTTTTATCTTTTTCTGCAAAGACTCTACACATTTCATATATTTAAGGTAGAAAAAAAATCTAAGTAACTATTATCCTTGTTTCAGAGATGAGGAGGGGAGTAGGCCACAGATAAGCTGAGGAAGTTGACAGAGATCACACCGCATCAGATGGCACATTGGAACCAAAGCAGTCTGGCTGTAAAAACCTAAGTTCTATATAACTGCACAACTTACACCCACTCTGTTGTTTTGTTAGTGTGTTGAAGGTTCCAGGAGGGTTTGAGCACGTTAAGGAATGCACCTCGCATGCAGGCTCTTTGGGTTGCTGATACATGCCTGTGAAGTGTATGCATGAACACAGTAAATACACTGTCTGTAGTTGTAAAGTATATCAGGATGGGAAAGGATTATAGAAACAGTTTTAGAAACAGTAGCAGGATCTCCAGAGAATTGTAATTCAGCTTTGCATGAACTTTAAGGTCAGGTGAATAAAAATACTAAGGGTCGGCATAACAGCTGATGCTGATAATTGCTGTTACTATGGAAACATAGTGCAACACCAAGGGCCAAAAAAAAGTGTTCATAAAAGTGAATGCTTACAGAGGAAACACTCAGGCCATAAGGTAATGAGCAGACTTGAGAACCTAAATAAATCACCAAGTTTCGGGAATGGGGCAGGAAGAGTGGAGAGAGAAAGCTAAACACAATGTCCATAAAACAGTCAGACATATTTTGTCCATTTGTTTTGATTAGATAAATTAGATTTCTGTGGTTGTGAAGCAGCTTTATCCTAACTATTCAGACAGATAGAATAGGAAAAAACTTTAAAAAGTAAAAATAGAGTATCTGATGGGCACCATGCTCATCAAGGATGCTATCTTGAGATATGGAATTTTCTTGAGCTGTTGTATCTGGTATACACCTCTGAGAGATGGCATTTAGAGGCCAGGACAGTTGTGGTGTCCATCTATTTTATTCATTTATTCCTTTATCAAGTTATTTATTTATAGATTTTTTTTAACCTAAGGTCACATTCTATAATTCAGGTTCTTGTGAAACTTGTTATGTAGCCCAGGTTTACCCCCAAGCTCATGCCATTCTTGCCTTAGCCCCTGTACTTATTACTGTGTACCACCACATTAAGCTTCTAGTTTCCTTAAGTAAATGAGACCTAGCAGACACACTGGCCTGTGCACTTCTTGTGCATTGAAATACCTAACCGTATTTCTTGGGTATCTTTCCACACCATAGTTACAAGCTCCCCCTTGTATCTAACAGCTGCCTGGTTATCCCTGCCTGGATGTCCTGGTTTAATTATCTTGATGAGTCTGTGTATATCCTAATTTAATTGACTAGACTTGTTTTGATGGACAGTTGATAGAATCCAATATGTTGCTATTTTAAACTGGATAATGAGAATTCTTGAAGAGGCATCATTTTTGTCTGTGTGCAAGTGCTCCTGGAAATAAAATCTGTTTTGCATCAGAGACTATATATTGTTCAGACTTTGAGAACATTACCAGTCACGTGCTCACCATGAACATTTCACTAGGATATGCCCCACCAGCAGTGGACTACAAATTTATTTTTCCTCATTTCTTTGGGAGATTTTTAATTAAAAAAATTAAACTAATTTATTTTATGTATACCAGTATAATTTACATTCTAAAGATATAGTCTTAAACAAAAGAAAAAAAAAAACTGTTGGTAAAAACACTGTCTCCAAACAAGTTTTTTTTTAAAAATCACTTTTTCTAAGTGGGTTAATGTGACAGCTGTATTTAGATCCTGTCTAAATCTTATTGCACTCACCCAGTAGGATTTAAAGCATGCCCAACTTTCTCAGTCATTGCCTCAAAGTAGTAATACGTGCTGGCTTCTTTTGGAATGCAAAAGTACTGTCTGGTTCCTCAAAACACAGAGATCCGCATTCACATACCACCCTGAAAAGGAAAGAGAATCTTTGACAGAAGTTAAAACAAGAAAAGATAGCTTGATATCTTCTCACAGGACTCACACGTGCTTTTGTCTACACCTCATCTTCCTTACCACATAATCTACCTCCCAAATGTGCGGACTGCATACCTGTACCATCTCCCAATATAGTACTAGGGATCAAACCTATGGCTGGCTGAGTGAGATGCAGCCCCAGTCGTGATTTCTTTTCCTTTTATATTCTTTGCTCGTTTACTCTTGGGTTTACTCTTGCAGATATTCTCTATAGTTTAAGAAAATTAGCCTGGCATCAGTGCAATTACACTTTCCATTTGTCTTTTGGCCTTGTTTAAACTCTTTGTTTTATGCAGAAGAATCTAAAATTTTATAAAGTCAAATTTATCGTTTTTTTAAAATGATGGTCAAGTTCAGTGTCTTATGCAGAAAGGCCTACTCACCTTCAGATCATTTAAACAGGGTACCTTGCTTTTGGGCTTACCATTTGTTTGCACCATGAACCCTCTGAAACTTCTTTTTCCCTCCTGCTTTATCTTGTCATAGTTGCATTTTTAAGTGACCTACAAATGCCATGTACTAAAAATAAATGATGCTCTTGGTTTCCATATATAAACAGATACCCACACAATTCCCAGAGATCAACTAGGTGGTTATGAAAAGAGAGTTATTTCTGTCCTCCGCCCCCTACCCCTAGACAGAGACCAGCTAACTAGGAATACAAGGAAGCCAATTTCAGCTCCTCCAGGAAGAACAATTCATTCCCAGGATGGAACTAGCCACTTAGCTGCCATTTTCTCGGAGGCTTAGTGAGCTAACCTTTTCCTTGAGTATTCCAGGAAGCTTGCATCTTTACTCTGCAATCCTCTTTATGCATTTCATAAAAAGCTATCATTGGTACACGACTCTTGGAAAATAGGCACGTGTAGTGATGAGTTATGGCAATCTCATAATGTCTAAATATCAGAAGGAGCTTGGTGGCAATTGCATTGTTTATCTAGAAAACAAAAACCGCTGAGGTGATTCAGTATCATGGGGAGAGATGGAGCTTCAGAGACTGATTCAGTCCCACCTATGAACTTCCCTGTGGACTGATGACCCTCAGTTTTCATCTATTAATACTGTTATTAATATTAATCCTATATATTGAGATTGTTGTTAGGCATTCTTCAAAGTTTAAATATTCTACGTAGTGTTTTTAGTAAGGGATTACTCAATATATGTTATCAGTCTTTGTTATTATCCTATTAAGATAAAATCCTATTGCTTGATGTTTTGTTTCCATCAAGCATGAGTGCTCACCCATGTACCACACACATGGGCCAGGTTGTGGTGTATAAACAAAGAAAACTCAGCAAGGCATCTGTTCCCAAAGGCTGAAGCTTGGACTGTAGCAGAGCACAGAAAGAACTATTAATGAAATCATCGGAGGCAATAAAGCTAAAAGCCGTATACATTGTAATTCGAACCAGGGAATAAAGGGAAACATACGGCAGGTGGCTCCGGCCAGCCACGAGCCTGTGGATGAACAGCAGCTGCTTTGGAAAATCAAGACGCTTGTCCAGACCTCAGACCCAAACAATCCCCTTCTTTCATGCAGGTAACTAGAGGTGACAGCACAGATCAGCCCGAAAGCCCAGCCTTTCACCATCCACCGTCGCCTCTTTTCATCCCAATGCCGAGGATAAAGGAAGTGGTTTTCCTGCCCGGTTCCATCCCAGTAATTGTTTTGCCTGCTTTGCAGAACTGCCGTCCTGGTGAAGTGCACTTTGCTGGACCTGCCATTGGTTGGAAACAGCAGGGCTTTTGTCAGCGAATAGAGCTGTGGTGACAGGAAGGACATTCACAGAAACGCTGTGCCCCAAGGCAGCTCCTGTTCTCATGTCCCAGGCCAACCTCTACTCTCTGAGTGCTCCTTTGTGGACCTCTCAAAATCAAGTTTTGAACCTATAAAGTCATTCAGGGCACAAAGAGTACTCAAGTTCTGTTCTTTGGGATCCATAGTCTTGGCGGCTTTTAAACATGGGCGTTGCTTCCCCGGCAATAGGAAGCGTCCAAGAAGTTGAGGGAAACAGGTTGTTTTTTGAAAATGCATCAGAGACATTTTTGGTAAAGGATCATGTCGAAATCGTTTCCAGTGGCTATACTTTTATTGAGAACCAGCAGCCCATGAGCTAAAGTACATGGATTGCTGGAAGCCAGCCTTGATGTGATTCGTGATCTGAGTTACTATTTGGATGAAATGAAAGCCTCTTATTGCAGGTCTCTGGCTGCTCCATCGAGCATCCTGCACCTATTCAAAACTGCAGTCATAACAACTCAGAGCAGTGGGGAAAGGTGTCTGGGAAGGTGACCTGGAAAAGCCAGGTTTGTACTCCCTTATGATTGCCACCCTATGGATATGGAAGAGTCTAGAAGAAGCCTCTTCAATTATACTGGTATGTTTGACTATTGGAGAAAATGTTCACAGAGCTCAGTCAGTAAAATGCTTGCTGTTTAAGTACAAGGACCTGAGTTCTGGCTCCAGAGCCCACGTGAGCTTGGCAGCCCATGACTCTAATCCCAGCACCAGCAAGGTGGAGACAGGCAGAACTCTTGGCCTCAGTGGCCAACTAGCATAGCCTAATTGGCTAGTCCCAGTCCGGTGAGTATGTCTGTCCTAAAAAACAAGGTAGGCAGCACCTGAGAAATGAAATCCAAGGTTTGTCTCTGACCCCCACACATGCGTGTGTATGCGTGTGCGTGTGCGTGTGTGTGTGTGTGTGTGTGTGTGTGTGTGTGTGCGTGTGTGTGTGTGTGTGTGTGTACCTACACACACATACCCCTCACACACACACACACATACATAATGTGTTCTATGTTTTTGTTTCCTTTTTAAATCCAGGCCCTATCTTCCCTCTGTAGATCACGCCTTGTAGCCATCATCTTGTATGAAATAGAGTTTCCTATTTGCTACTGTGGGGACAGAAATGGAATGCTGGCTGGTGTTGCTGGGATCCAGTTGGGACAATTGTGATGGTGTTGAAACAACTCAGAGTGTAAGGACCAAGGTCAGTTAACTGTCAGGCAGGCAGCAATTCTCAGCCACCTCCCGTGTCTCGCTTCTCTACCTGTGAGTTGGGCTGTGTTATTGCCGGTCATAACCGTAGGCGTGAGAAGCTAAATTTCCCCATTTGTCCTTGATTTTGTCTTCTCCATTGTCTTGGGTTCCCCCAAGAGACTATCTTACACATAAGAACTGAGCCTTGACGTTCTTTTCAGATGTAATCTGCTACTCACCAGAATTCTGCTACAGTGCTACTCTGTGAAGAAACAGGGGTAGATCAGGAGCACCCCAAAATCCTATTTATAAGCCCCATTTGTGGCGAGTCTGCTTCAGTACAGATGCAAGAGCCTTTTGATGTCGAGTGTACAGTCTTCACTCATTTTTCTGCTCACTTAATTAACATTCTGTGGTTATTCGTCATGGTTTAAGGAAATGATCTTCCTTAAATACTTAAATGTATTTCTTGGATTACTTCTTTCTCTTGTCATGACAGAGTGTCTGACAAAGGGAACTTAGGAAGGAAAGGTTCACAGTTTGAAGTCATAGTCCATCATGGCAGGGAAGGCAGGATGGCAGGAGGCTGATCACACTTCCACCTCAGTCACGAAACCAAGGGAGATGAATGCCCATAGCCGGCCCTCATTCTTTTAATCTGGACCAGGACCCCCACCTTTAAGGTGGGTCTTCTCAAGTCAGTTCTTCCAGTCTAGAAACTCCTTCATGTACCTGCTCAGAGGTTTGTTTCCATGGTGACTAATTCTAAATTCCATCAAGATAACAATCAAGAATAACCGTCTTATTTCCCACGTGTCTTTCTATTTACCATGAAAGTTTTATAGGCGAAATGTACATATTAATACTCTGAACTTATGAAAGTCTCCCAGTGTATTCCAAGATATTCTTCACCCTAGTTGATAGAGGAAGGGTAGTAAGGCTGAGTTGGTAGTGTCCTTTCTCCTGAAGTCTGGTTCTTATAAACCTCAGGCGGGTAAGCTAGGATAAAATTGTTTCCGTTAAAGGCAAGCTAGACCCCACAGAAAACTTTGAGTGCCTTTAACAATGGTGGCTTCCCTTCCTGACTGCTGCAAGCTTTAGAGGACTCTTGTTGAAAGCAGGCAGACAGGTGGGCTCCCAGAAGACGGTTCTGTGGGTGCCAGAGGAGTTTCTGAACTCCACCCACACTGATGAGATATGAGTGATCTGACCCGTGGTTCGATGTTGTTTTTCTCCTCTGGTGAACCCAGCAGCTGGTGATACTCAGTTTTCAGTTTCTGTCCTGAAAGAATAAGAGGGATGATGCGTAAGTTCTTCACACAGGAAACGGAAAACTAGAGTCCACCACCTATATTTGTATGGCTTGAGAGCAACAAATGGCTTTTTGCCTTATTAAATTGATGAAAAATAATAATTTTATGACACATAGAATTACACCAAATTTAGACTTCAGTATCCACATACACAATTGTCATTCACTCACTGCTAGAGTCTGTGTACAAATTGCTTATATGAAAGGGCTAGTAAACCCTAAAATATTGAACATCTGACTCTATGTAGAAAGTTTGCCAGCCTCTTGACACAAAGCTAAACATCAAGGTCATTGAGCACTATTAGATGCTGAAGAGACTCTTCACTTTTAGAGATGAGTGAAGTTGCGGTGGACCCTCCAGTACCCTCTAGGTTTGTGAGGCACATCGAAGGGTCAACCCAATAAGCATTTACAGAACTGGTTCAGAATGAAAGATGGCAGAGTCACTATTGGCCCAGAGCCGTTGAAGCTCAGCCTATTTGTAGAACAGTAAGCACTTGGCCATAGGCCAAGCGCTGGTCCTTCTGTGGAGCGACACAGGGGAGGGATAGTGGAGTGCTGTACTTTCTAACTAAGCTGTAGTCTTTCCAGCCCTTATGGGCATCAAGAGAGCTCTGTGAATGCCTCCAGATTCCAAAGCCACTTTCAAAGATACAGGCTGCATTCACTGTGATGTTCGACACTTACATTAACCAAGAAGTCTTCTTTTGGGGAGAGGAAGGAGGTTCATTAACTTGAAAAGTTTCTGAAGAAACCCATCAGCCTGATGCTGGTGGTAATTAATGACAGTGGAGCACGCCTAAAAGACTTGTACCTTGGCAGAAATGCTTGCATGTCTCTGAGTTGATTGTTTCCTCTAATGATGATGTTTCGCTGCTCTGGGAATTCTGATGCCTGTTTTGAATATTATATATGATATATATAATATATATATGGATATATATATGCTAAACACATAAACTGCTTAGCTCATGTGAGTCTCCTAAACATGTCTAGTATGAACTCCAAGAAAAACCAAAGCTTTAGAAATATTAGCTGTGGCCCCTAAGTACATTCTTTTGATCCCTATTGTGTACGTCACTCGAAGATGTCAGAAATTGTTCCTCTTCTAGAGTTGAAACTGAGGAGGCTCCATGATGGGATTTTATGGTGGGGTGGGAACCAACAAGCAGATACAGGATGTGGACTTTCTTATTCCTTAAAGAACTTTCCTAAACTGGGGCTAGCTCAGCAGTAGAGCACTTGCCTGTAATACCATGGGATCAACCCTTAGTACTGAGGAAGAAAAAGAGAAGAATTTCTTACATAAAAAGCACCATTATCAGCGTCAGGCAATCACTTTGGGGCTCCTTTGGGGACACAGTGTGAAGTTTAGCTTGGTTCATAATGGAGCAGTGGCTCTGAGTCTTTTTTGGCAATGTCCCCAAATTGCCATTTTCATTGTATACTAATTATACAGTGGTTTGGCTCGGGGGAAAAGGTATGCCCTCTTGCTGCCTTCTTATTTTCTTAATGAGAGTGGTTGTGAAATCCACCCAGGAGGCCTTGTAAGTGAGCCATCGACAGATCACATTGTGAGTTACTAGAGTTGGGGAAATATGGAAGCAAACGCCCCATGTAGAGGTAAACTGAGGCACGAGTGAAGAACATGGCCTTTTGTGTCCTGTGGGCCCTCATATAGAACTTAGTCACGATGAGCACCCCCAACACAATGTGAAGGTCACTTCAATAAATCTAGTCACATTGGCATCATCCAGACCCTTCCTAAATATGCCTCTAACGATGAAAAGCTCATTTCTTCACTTTAGTCCACATGCATTAGGATGTAATAGTGCCACTGTGTCACACTAGGATCCTGCAGCTGCAAATGACAGAGCCAACTCAGACTTGGGTAAGCAAAACAACAATATTTATTGGCTCTCTTGACAAAAAACTTGAGAAGGCTTAGCTCCAGGGAGCCATATGAACGATATCGAAGGTTGTAAATCAATCTCTTCACTCCTCTCCCTCCTTGGCTTATTTTCTCCTTCCCCTTCCCATCTCTGCTCTTCTCTGTATTTTTGCCTGTTTATCTTTTCCATCATTCTCTCAGACTGACCACTCCACTTACTGGGCAACACAGCTACCAGCGGCATCTCAGGCTCACACATCCCTGCTTCACAGGCAGAAGGGTTTGGAATTTGGTCTTTCAGCTTCCATCTTCCCCTCTGTGTGTGTGTGTGTGGGGGGGGGGGAATCAGTTTAGTTTCATTTTCATCTGTTTGGACGCAGTCACCATGGCTAGAAAGCTAGACTGCTGCCCTTAAAGCAGAGGGACCGATTTTGGAAGAATATATGGCCAAGGGAATGAGTGATACCGTGAGGCACGCTGCGGGGGGATGAAGATTGAGGTCACAAATTCACATTAAGTGCTTGTGGTTCTGGTTTCTTCTCTCTCTCTCTCTCTCTCTCTCTCTCTCTCTCTCTCTCTCTCTCTCTCTCTCTCTCTCTCTGTTTTTCAAGACAGGGTTTCTCTGTGTTGTTTTTGTGACTATCCTGGATCTTGCTCAGTAGACCAGGCTGGCCTCCACCTCACAGAGATCCGCCTGGCTCTGCCTCCGGAGTGTTGGGATTAAAGGCGTGCACCACCACCGCCTGGCTGGCTTTGCTCTCTCTTGAAACAGAAAGTGAATCCATTCTCTTTGGGGACCTTTCAGATATTTAAATTCAGCTGTGTGTCTGCTCTTGTTGCTTGTTCCCACAATCACCTACCCTGGGTGACCTGCCCTGGGTTACCTTTCACTCTGTGTCTTGCTTCTAGTAGGACCCTCTTAAATGGCATTCTGGATTCCCCTTGCCTCTACTCTCCTTGGCCCAGGTTATCCCATCTCAACTCTGCTTCAACCTAGGGAGATCCCCTTAACCATGGTTCAGCTATCCTGGAAGCTCCAGATCAGCCCCCACTAGTCTCATGTAGGAATATAGTCCTTTCACTCAAGAACAGGTTGGGGCAGCTGAGAGATGTGTTTTGACTCCTGTGTCTCTCTCTCTCACTGGCCAAAGTATCACCTTAAGGAGTTGACTGAGCCTTTGCCCTATTGCTCAAAGGATTAAGGGATGAGTTAAGCACTGTGCCTAGCTCACGGCAGATGAGTAATAAATACTAACTATAGTACTGTTATCTTTTCTCTCAGTGACATCATACAGGAAAGGGGTCTGTGCCTACAGACATCTTAGTACATCCTGTTAGCCACAGGAAAAGAAATAGACTCCTCCTATGCCGAGAAAACCAGCCTGAGAACTAGCTTGACCACTAAGGCAAAGGAAACTGGGCCTTTAGTCTTCAATTTCTTTTTCCAGCACATCTTAGAGTTCAGTCAGTCCTGTCACCTAGGCCACTATAAATGTACCACCTGCTCTCTGCTTGTTTTCCACCTCTGAGTTTAAGCCAATTGTCTTGAGGCAAATAAAAGCCCCATTATCCCAAGCCAGGGAATTGGGCCGAATGTGAATTCCATCCAGATCAGCTATGAAAGGCCCTAAAGGTGGAAATGATTCTACCCTGGGGCTTCATAGGGAGGTCTAGCTCAACTCTTTCAATTGCCTGAAGACAGGTAGTTTTCCTGTTATTACCCAGGCTAAATGTCTTGGCATTTGGGACTCAGCACGTATTGGTTGGAGCCTACTTTTTTCAGCATTAACTCCCCTCTCTCCTGTTCACCGGCTAAGCACCCAGTCTGATCGGTTGACAGTTCCCCAGGGCTGCTGGGAGAATCGGCTCTTTTGAACATCTCCCCGCGATGGGTGCATCTATCTGCCCTCTTTTATTACTGTCTTAGACATTACCCACTCATTCACCCCTCTCCATCCATCACACAAAGTTTTTGGTGTAGGCACTGGGCATATAGAGAGAAACAAGCCAATGACCTGGCCTTATGGAATTCACACACAAGTTTAAGAAACAGACAACAGACACGTAATCCAATATCGCAGTGAAATATATTGTTATAAAATAAAAGCCAGGGATCTGGGAGTCTCAGCAGGCAAGGCTCAGCTACCTATCCTAGAACAATAACTACAGAGAATCGTAATGGTGGGAGGTAGAAATCAGTGTGGCACACTGGGAAGAAGATGGAGAGCCTCGTAAACCCCCAGATCCATTTTCAGTACACTGATATGAACTGTGGACTTAAATAGAGGAAAACTGAAACAAGGGCTATACATAATTAAGAAGTCTTGGTCAAAGTGTGGTCGCAGTTCTGGTCTGATAGGTGGATAGAAGTCTTTATTGTTTGAGGGGAACCATCTGGTTCCCATAAGCTGATTGCCCCTGACTGCCTGGCGATCTTATCTTGGGGTGATAGGTCTGGGAGGCTCTGCTGTTCCTGGAATCCAGTGGGATCCTAGGTTTACTGGAGATGTTTAGTACTGGAGCAGGACATTGTAATAGCTGATTGTGGGAGATCTCAACCTAGGACCTTGAAGGGGTGGAGATAGGTTTGGGACAGACACCCTTTTCATATTCATATGCCCATGAACAGTGCTAATCATGTGACTGACTCAAAAGTAAAGGAGGCTTACACAACAGAGGCAGGGATGCCAGGTTTTTTATCCTGCTTTAGTTTCCTTGTAGCCCCAGTTGAAGAGCTAATGCTTTTTAGCAGAAAACGGTGTCTAAATACCTGTCATAATGCTTGACTACCAGGTGTGTTAAGCACCAGACTGAGAATTAAAGCAAAGTGGGGGAATAGAAAAAAAGTAGGTTGATGGTAGAGAAAACGCATAGCACTTGGCTGTGTTAAGCATAATCATGTCATTGACAGAAACGTCTTAATTTGGAGGAACAGGAAAGGGAAAGCCATGTTGTCCAGAATATCCCTAATGTAGACAATTCAGGTTGTTATCTCTCACAAGATAACAATCCTCACAAAGTAACACAGCATTGTTCTTGAGAACAGCAGCCTTGTAGCCAGATTGTCTTGGCTATGGGTTACAGTGCCATAGTTTACTACCTACGTGACCTTTTTGAAGTATTTACCATTTAAGCAACTTTATATTCCTCATCTGTAATGTGGCTGTTAAAATAAAACCTCTTCCCAGGCTCGTTGTGAGGGTTAAGTGAAATTATAGCAGTAAAGGTATGACTGCAGAACCTGGCGTATAGTGATTGCTCAACATGTGCTACTCTTGTGTTTACCACCCTCCTGGGGTACCAAGGATTGTAAGTGGGACAATGAATCTGGCATGCTGGCTGCTATCATCATCCCTACATACGCTATTATTATTTTTATTTCATTATTATCTAGTGACTGAAGACTTTCAACACAGAAAGTTCACTCTCTCCTGAGTAAGTTTCCTTTGTTGATTGCCTGCTGAATCCACACGTACTGTATATGAGTTTTTAGATCAAATCCTCCTCTTCCTCATCCTCCTTCTTTTTATGACCATAACATTCAGATGCTAGCATGGAGAGCGTAGCAGGTATAGTTTAGATTCTCGGCCTAGCACACGCTGGCTCACACCCTCGTGTTCTGAACTCTCCAAGTTGGTTCTGTTAAAATTACACTCAACACTCATCACTTACTGTTCTGTTAGCAAATGTCTTATGATGCTACTGTGAAATTGAAACCACACCTGGGACACAGTGCTCTTGGTCGGGGATATTCTGACATTATTTTATCTTTCTCTGCAAATCATCTTTTAGGAGGATTTCTCTCTCTCTCTTTCTCTCTTCCTTCCTCCCACCTTCCCCCCTCCCTCCCTCTCCTGGTATATCTGTCTGTCTCTGTCTTTCTGACTTTTCGTGTACATTTGTCTATTTCTGTCCGCCTGTCTCTCTTCATGTCTCTCTGTGTGTTTCTGTCCTTCCTCTCTCTTTTTATCTCCCCACCCATCACAGAACAGGATAAACATTTCTCCACAAGACATTATCAAGTCTGCTCAAGGCCATTGACCAGACTAGGCAGCTGGGAACCAGACTTGATACTCAGACCTAATCATGACTTGTGTTTTTCTAGAGCATCTGTTTTTAGGCCAGCTTCCTCCACGTGCAAGTCAAAACTGTGTCCAACAAAATTGTGTCCTTTTTTTCCCCTTTACTTCCCGCTGACTTATAATCTTGCTTCTCGTGTTTCCCTTCATTTGCAATTCTACAGTCCATAATATATTAAACAGTGCAATTGTCTGGCCTAATATTGGGAAAGGGAAGGAATGCTTAATGTCCCACTCAAGCCATCCATACCCTATTCATATGGTGTTGTCTTTGTCCGGCACAGATGATATAGTCAATAACATTTCCAGGCTGTTTATTCAACTGTTCTCCAAAGCACCATGGCAAGCCTCACCTCCTCTTCAGCCTTTCATCTTCATACATACTTCTACATCTATGTTTTATATGCACAAGGCCGTTTAATCTCACACTTCTATATCTGTGCTTTATATTCACAAGGTCATTTAATCTCACACTTCTACATCTGTGCTTTATATTCACAAGGTCATTTAATCTCACACTTCTACATCTGTGCTTTATATGCTTAAAGTCACTTAATCTCCCAGTTACTTTATAATTTTGGAACAATCATTATTCCTACTTTAGGGATAAGAGAATTGACTCTTAGACGGGGGTGGTGGCATACGTCTTTAAGCCGAGCACTCAGGAGGCAGAGGCAGGTGGATCTCTGAGGTGGAGACCAGCCTGTTCTACAAAGTGGGTACCAGGACAGCCAGGGTTATTACACAGAGAAACCCTGTCTCGAAAATTTAAAAACAAAAGTTAACACTTAACAAGATTAATAACCTCAACCTCAGACTAAGTCTTTGACTGCTCCTGTGAGTAAGTCCATAGGACTCATACCCTTTTATTATTTATTCATTTAAAATTTCAAATATGGCCTTAATCACTGTAAGCAGATTAAACATAAAAGGCTTTAGGGAAATTCTTTCAGGTATGTCCATTTACAAATTTGAGTTTTACATAACCTGCTTCTAGTAAGCATTATGCTCCAAAGTATAGGCCCCTGGGATAAATTGGTATAAATATGCTTCCTCTTACAAGATAAATTATAGAGTTCCCAGAGTCCAACATATTTCCCCTAGGTTTTGATATTTCGATTTTATTTATAAAAATTAATAGTATCCTCAAATTTTTAGGTACATTGTTTTTGTATAAAGTGAGACTCGTGGGTTGTCATGGTTAAAATGTTGGGCAGTGACTCATTTCATGGCTGAAGTTCCTCTCCTATAGCAGCTCTTATTTCTCAAATCCGTCTGATGTTTGTTCTGATATCCACCCACCTATGTCCGCTAGACCCATCCTGATGCTCTACCTTTATCTGCTGCTACTCCGCCTCACTCACTCTTCACAGCTCTAGGGGTGTATGCAGTGGTTTACGGGGACAAGCCTCCCACTGACAGACGGAGGAGGCTCACTTTCTGCCTTCAAGGAACTTCCTCTTTAGGTGTGTGACAAAGTTAGGCACACTGAATTGTTAGACGGCAGCCGATGGTGGCTCTGCTCACCGGAAGGGCGGGACTAAAAGCGGAAGTGGAGTCAGTCAGTAAGAGAAGGGATGGGAATGTGTGGGAACCAAAGCGGTGTAAAGCTGTTTAGTTCCACCGGAAGAACTAAGCTCGGGTGCCAAGCTGCCCTTTAAAGGCCGCAAGGAACCGAGCATATGGCGCAGCTAGTTTGCGGTATGGACTGTTTCTCTTTTGATATATAGGAGGTAGATCTCAGAAGGGAATTATATGTGATTCCTCTAGGATCTATAGAAACCTTCAATTCTCATATCGACCAATGGCCCAAATGTGGTGTGAGTGATGGTCTCTGAATCACCCACGTTTCACATAAAAATGATTTTTGGAAAGGAACGTATTATTTTATTTCTTTTACTATGTTAACAACAACTCTTATAAAGATGATCAGGGTACTTTCAATTTATCAGAGAGGAAAGTAATAGTAATATGTATAAAGATGACACTTTTAAGTTTATATATTTGTAATCATGTGCAGAAAAAATATACAGATTTTATATATATGCAAACATATATGAACACATCATATATACACATCTCTCTCTCTCTCTCTCTCTCTCTCTCTCTCTCTCTCTCTCTCTCTGTGTGTGTGTGTGTGTGTGTGTGTGTGTGTGTGTGTTAATGAACTAACTCCAGTTATTCTGAAAGCTTTAACCTAGCCAAGGTGCTTGAACCAAAATCAAATTGGTTTTCTCATTATCATTAGGTCTAATGAACCATTTTAACCTGTCCCCTTCTTCTAGTCTTGCCTTCTGCTAATTATCTGTTCCAATTTGATTGTCTCCCCTTCTTACTATGTATGTTATTTTTAATGAGATAAATCAGTTTGGAAGGGAGGTTTATGGGCACCAACAACTAGTGACAGGCTGCAATACCAAGATTGCCTATGTCATGTTTAATTCATTGGGGTGTGTGCAAAGTTGCACCATTATGGCTGCTCTGAGCTTTAACAAGGTGAGTGAAAAAGAATGGCTTGGAGAAGCTACCTAGCTATAATGTCTGATGTTTATTGGGTACCCATTGAGTGCAGACACTACACCTGGCTATTCTCTGAGTTTTTTTCTCTTAGTCCTCCTATTATTATTATTTCCATTTTATGAAAAAAGAAATGGGAGCTTTAGAGGTTAAAGAGGTGGCTCCAGGTGATATAACTAGCAGCTGATGTAGTCGCTAGCTGGGGACCGGTTTTGTTTCCTCTCCTTTATATAATAGTTAATTGGAAAGAAGCCTTGAATCATGAGACAAATGTGTAAAGGTAAAGATAAAATTGGGGCCAGCTGTAAGACCAGACGTTTTCTCCCAATGCCAATGCCAATGCTGTCACCATGACAGGTGCAGGCATGATCATAGAGACAGGCTTCTTGCACATACACTGTATCTGGGAAATTCTAAGTCGTAAGGATATCAGAATCTGCTGCAAGAAAAAGAAGTAGAAATAGGCACAGGAAAAATGGCTCCAGGGGCTTTATAAAAAGCCTCCTGGGAGGGTGGGCTGGGGGTAAGGGGAGGGCGTGGGAGGGGGGAGAATAGGGGAACCCATGGCTGATATGTAGAACTGAATGGTATTGTAAAATAAAAAATATATATCAAAAAAAAAAAAAAAAAAAAAAAAAAAAGCCTCCTGGGTAAAATGACCTCCTATACCCAGTTGCCATGTCATAAACCCATCCGTTACTACATAACACCTTTGCATAGTCCCCTAGATGCCGACTTAGTGTGGACAACACATTCTTGGCCTAGATGAATTCATTAAGCTTTAGAGTTTTTGTTGTTGTTATTGTTTCCACACTAGACCCTTCCAACACACACACACACACACACACACACACACACACACACACACATACACACACACACACACACACACACACACACACACACACACACACACGTATTTCCTTCTTGGTATAATTGAACCCCTTTGCTTGGCCTTTTGCTGACACATGAAACCTCCCTGCATTACCATGCCTTATTGAAACTTCCCCATTCTATGCTATAACTCTGTCCTGGCCAACTTGTTCTCTCGGAAATAATAGGTGGGTAATTCGATGAAATCCAGAAATCATAGATTCCGCTCCTTGAGAACTGTCATATTTAAGCTGTAGGCTGATTCCGTAAGTTTTCAACACCTGAGTTGTAGCATATAGGAGCAGTGATTCCAGGGTGAAGGGTTCATTTATATTCTCCAGGAGCCCTTCCCATACTTAAACCAGAATTCCCTTTGTTCATGCATAAACCTGGTTCCACTCGGAAGATGGAAGCCTGCCTTTCATTTTCCACCTGACATCTCAGGACAGATGGGAACGGTCCTTTCCTCTTCCCCGCCTTATGTTTTAGCATCTTTCCCTGAACAAAGGAGCATCCATGACCCATACTTAGTCAATTCCATTTAAACAGAAGGCCAGATACACCCCAGTGTATTCAATTATTTTATAATCAATTCCCCCTTCTACAAGCATCTCCCTTCAGAGAGTCAGAGGCCATTTTACAAATTGTACTGGCAGCATTTTTGCAAGTTGGAGCAAAGTGGCCTGCATCTGAGGACAAAAATTTAGAAGTAAATATAAAATTCCATTTTTGATGAATGGTTGATAAGCATTTTGTGTGTTAACTGAGTTATGCAACACCTAGAAAAACTGGCTTGACAAATAAATCACTAGGGAAGGAATTTCAAGCAAGCCAGGTGTTGTGTGTGATGCACTGAGGAGCCCATTGAATTATTTCACTTTGTAGGCATGCATAATCTAGCTCCATTGAATAATTACTTGGATAAATGCATGGATTTGGAATCTTTCTGGTGCTCTTGCTATGTGACAGACCTTGGGCTCACTCCTGGCGATATGAAGGTTTTAGGGTGTTGCTATAAAATACAGTGGAGTGGACAGTCTCTAAGACTTCCCTCCAAGAAGCTGCCATAAAGACATGGGACAATAGGAAATGATTAGGAGACATGGGACGAGTGTAAACAGAAAGTTGCAATCTACAGAGCAGAGGTTATATAACCTAGCATATTTGTGGTGGCTTCCTCAGAGGGTTTTTTGTTTTTGTTTTTTATGGTTTTTTGTTGTTGTTGTTGTTGTTGTTGTTGTTGTTCGTTTGATTTTTGAGGGGCTAGAGAGGAATGGCTCATAGCTACCTATAACTTTACTCCAGGTCATTCAAAGTTCGCTTCTGACCTCTCCTGGCACCAGCATATACACACATCTGCCCCGACCCTACCCCCCATACACACAAAATAAAAAATAAATCTTTTTAAAGATGTTATTTTGAGGAAATATTTGGGGAGATTATATACATACACATGCATGCATGTACACTCATAATTACACACACACATACACACACGCACACACACCTACCTTAGAACTGAAATCTTTTTGAATAGCTCAAATCTGTTGGTTCTCTAGCTCCCACTGGACCACACACCCGAGACTGAGGAGTCATTTAGATGACACTTTCAGCCTGCAGCTAGCCCTACCTCCCACCATGCTTTCAAGACACACTTACTTGCTCACAAGCTCTTTTGTATCTGCTCCCCTGACTCTAAGTATCTGAGGTTGAAAACGCCCACTGCAGAGTGCATTGGGGAATGATGCAGGGAAGGGCCCCGGATATCATGAGAAGTGTCAGAAGGGAAGTGATCCCTGGGTGCTGTTAAGGGTTGAAGTGTAAACAAGGTGGGATGTGAAGTAATGGGTGGAGATGCTATGCAAAGAGACTGGAAAGGAAGGCAAGCAGGTGCCTGGGAGAGAGCTCAGAGTTCTTTTATAGAAGCTTAACGTTGGAGAAGGTATGGGAAAGATGGGGAAAGCCAGACCATGGCTTAGAGCATTTACAGCCTCTTTCCCTTGGCAACTCCCTTTCTCCAAAGGCATTAATTAATCCAGTGAATTAGAAATTGGAAGACGATAGAAAACAAAGCCACTTAGTTACTAGAGCTAGAATGCTGGGCCATCCTTTGACCATTCTCTCTATATCAAGTGACTGCAGTTCATCTTCTGAGTATTCCTTGATTTCCATGTCCCCCTCAACCCTTCTGTTCCATCCAGTTAAGACTTCTTCACCATGCCTAGATGCGTTTCCTCCTTGAAGCTATCTCTCTGCCTTGGTCCTCATTTCCCTAAGGCAAGCTCTTGCTTAGTCTTCAGGTCTCCAAGTCAGGTCTGTAGCCTTGACCTAGCCTTGTTGTTTATTTCTTCTCAGACAACACAGGGCTTCTTCATCTGTAGTCTCACACAGATCTCATCTTCTCCTCCACAGCAGATGTTAACAGGTTTGCCACTAGGGTCACCATCAGTTAGTTACTTTCAGCCTCTTCCACTGTAGACTCCAATAAAGCTGTGATGCATGTATGTGTGATAATCTTACCACTGCATTAGTAAACATCCCACAAAGCAGAGGCAAGAGGATCGCCATGAGTTCAAGGGCAGTCTGATTTTCACAGTGAGTTGAAAGCAGGCCATGGCATTCTAGTAAGATTCTGTCTCAAAAAAAAAAAACAAAGTAATATATTAAAATACTGGCCCCATGGAATAGGACCTATAAAAATAATTTACTTTCAGACAACAATACTTTTCATATTAATAATAGAGAGTAACATTCTGCCACATCATTACTGAAAAGTAAGAACAAAGTGACCATGTGAGCAATGGGATGTTATGTATTCATTTCTTTAAATGAGCCCCATGGTATGTATACAATTGTTTTAGGAGCTGGTTTCTGTTTTTATGAAACATATGCTGATGAATGAATAAATCACAGAATCTAGAATGGACAGTCAGCAAAGAGGAAAGAAAGAAGGAAGGGAGGGAGGAAGAAAAGAAGGGAGAGGGAGGAAGAGAGGAGAAAAGAGAGGGTTATTAGACTTAGAAATGAAATAATCTTTATTTGGTATGGATAGCTGGCCTTGCTACCTGAGGTTTCTTAGTACTTAATTAAAATGATCTGCGACAGAAAGCTTTAAGGTGAACACTTTCTTCATAAACCCTGATGTCTAGAGGTTTATAAAGTAAAAACTTAGGAAGAACCATATGATTATTTTGACTCAAATACTCAGGTGGTCTGTTCCCCCGAAATGACAACAGAATCCAAATTCACAAGGAGCTGGGTCAGGTCACAGTGACCATGTAGCAGCATAGAGCCATCCAGCGGTTGCTGAGCCACGCCCAGACATAATGTGCAACTCTAAACCCAAGGCAGATACCTGATTCTAACCGCCTCTTAGCCTGTTTCAGTTTCCTTCTTTGCAAATCTTTATCAACATTCATACACAGACTTTCATAACAACCCAAAAATTCAATGGGCAACCACAAGACAAAGCCTCCTCCCTGTACACAGGCAACCACAGGACATGACCAGCAACTTAGAATAAACTTCAGTGGGTGGGTGTACAGAGGAACTGCAAGCGTACGTGGTAAGTATATTGATCGGACTCCAAGACATGGAAAAATCAATACATTGAAGTAGACATCTTCAGAATGAGAAAACTTTTCAGTAAGTCGACGCTAGCATCCCATGAAAGGGGAAGTTTAAAACTCAGCCTTGCTCACAACTGGATCTGAAACAAATAGAATAAAAACTGTTTTCCTTTTTATTAACTGTTTAATTTGCCCAGGAGCTAATTTTAAAAATTGGGAAAAAACAGATTGTTGGAATAACTAGCCAGAAATAGGGTATGGCTCAGTCTTCCTATTTCATCCCTGGAAGACTCCAGCCTAATTTTTTCAAGACCTGCCACTGATTTCAGTGTTTGAAAAGCCAGGCAAATTAAAAAATGATGACTATAACCAGTGTTAAAAGCACTGATTTTGGTTTATATCATGTGACTTGTATTTGCACTGTATTGCACATTTATATTAGTAGCTGACCTGTATTATTTCCATATTGAGTACCACACTACTTGATAGAGACATTATTACTAACAACAGCAAAAGTCACATTAGTGCTGCTAGTGTTCTCTTGTATGTAGAAGAGAAGATGTAGTCTCTGATAGGGTCATGTTACCCAGATCCAACAGCTGTGAAGGTGCATGGCTGGAAATACAGATGCCTGAGTCTGTCTGCCTCTAATGTTTCCATCCCACCATGTTTAGTGAAACCAGATCACTGCATCACACAGTGGCAAACGTGTGTGGTCCACTCCCATCGTTTGCTGGGTACTGAAATATTAACCACTTTGCTCCTGGGAGGAATTTCTAGGTTTTAACTTTTTCTGCAACTCTGCCCTGAGATGGAGGGTAAATTGAAGATCTAATGTGTTTCACTTTCCACAAGCCACTCCCAACATGATCTGGTGAGGCCACGGAACTCCTGAAACCCGAGACTGACTTTCTCAGACAGCTAATCGCTTTACCATCCAGCCTCCACCGTTACCGCATGTGCCAGATGCTTTAGCAAACGGAACCTTCAGGCTCAGCTTCCAGACCACAGTTCCCAGACCTCAGAAGGATGATGGTCACATATTTTTTTTGTTGTTGTCTTCCATCATTTCTATTTATGTGGCTAGATGTATTTTTAGAATAGGTTTGAAAAGGAGTGGGGGAAAACCCACCCCAAATGGCTTCCTGATCTAATACAGAGGATGCAGGAGCCTCACATCAGCAGACTGAACAGGATGTTGGCTGTTGCTACAACAGAACTTGTTTCGGGAGTAGGCTGTAGTTTATCTGAGGGGATGTCTGATTGCATGAGGAACAGGGAGTGAATGGTCCGGGTTATTTAGAGAATCTCATAGATAGTCTCTAATTGGTATCACGTATTCCAGTGCTGATAAACATGTCTATTCAAGAGTCCACCGAACACAAAATAGTAATGTGTAAACGTGTTTCCTGTGGAAAAAGAATAGAGGAAGAAAGAGGAAAAATAATCATTTTTTATCTCTCTCTACTCAAAGACAATCATGTTTAAAAATGATCACACTATTCTAGACTATTTTGTTTGGATGTGTACCTATCTGTGCATAAGTATATGTGTGTGTGTGTGTGTGTGTGTGTGTGTGTGTGTGTGTGTACGTGTACATATATGTGCACAGGTATGTGTACATATATGTGCCTACATATGACTTTTGGTTTTTGAATGACAACTAAGACCTTAACTATAAATCCTACATGTTCACCTGACTACATTTTCACTTTAAAATATACCATGGACAACTTTCTCTTGGGGTTGGGGGAGCCCACTGCTTCAAAAAAATACCTGACTTTATGAGTTTCCAGCTGCTTGGGTTGTTTTCTCCTAACAGACTATCCACAATGACATTTAAGTAACTCAAGTTTTATTCAATAGTGCTCATTGCCATAGAATAAGTGACTAAAGGAGCCTTTTATGGACTGCAAATGCTGTACATACTCAAAGAGATTCAACCATACCCCAGAGAAAGTGGCTTCAATAGATAGTCTAAATATAGGAAACACTATTTCTCTAATATTTACTAATATTGAAAGCTTATCACACTCAGTAATAAAAATAATCCATTATTTTAAAAGCTGACCATATAATTCATCTTAATATGGTAATAATTGACACTGTTAGTCTTACAGAAAGCATGTAACTTTTCTTAAAAAAAAAAAATCTGGTTGTCTTTTTGTAGGTGTGAAAGATTAAAGTGGGAATGGTAATTTCTTTCTGCAAAGAGCCTGATGGCAAATACTTTGGATTTTGTGGTCTGTAAGATCTATGTTATAATGGTTATACTTGGAAGCGGTATGAAACAGCTGTAGATAATAGATATGTCTGTGTTGCAATAAAAATGTCTTGACACCCAGTGGATCTGACTGATGAGCTAGGATTTGCCAGCCCCTGAGATAGACCCTTGGGCATGTCTTTACAGATAAGACTGAGAAAACACAAGGCAATGGTACCCTGCGTAATGGCATAACTTAGGACAGTAGTTTAAGGAACTGCTCTAAGTACTTTAAGGAGCCGGGGAGAAGAGTGGACAAGAATTTGAAGTGGAAGGATGTGTTGTAGTGTTGTGACCTTGTGTGGGGCTCAAGGTGAACCTGAAATTCTCTGTGGTGTGGGTGGCTAAGGAATTGCATCACATCTGAAATTACTTTGAACCTGTTTCCTGTTGTGCTCTAACCAGGAGCTCTTCTGCATCAGTCACCCGTTTCTGAAACAAAGCGCATTTGATAGCCTGCTCTGCAGAGGTGAGAGAAGAGAGGTAAAGCCCCCATAGGTGGAGGAAGTGCAAACAAGACTGCATCCTCTGGCTGGGGGATGTAGCTCAGTTGGTAGAGTGCTTGCCTTACATGCACAAAGCCCTAAGTTCTGTCTCTATCACTGTATGAAACTGTGTGTGCTGATGACACAGGCCTGTAATCCCAGTGCTTGGGACATAGGGGCAGGAGGACCACAACTTCAGGGTCATCTTCAGCTACATGACATGTTGGGAACAGGTGAGGCGCAACCACAGAAGGTCCCGTGGTGACTGAGAAGTTAAGGAGAGGGACTCAGACAAATCCTGATAGGAGAATATAGTTCTGTTGCCTAAATCTTCTCAATCCCAGGAAAATGCTGGCATTTTCTGTCTTGTGGCTGTACAAGGCAATGTTCTAATAGGGAATAGATGTATCTATGTATCCTGCAGCAAAGCCTATGCTGGACAAAGGGCACTAATCAAGAGGGACCCAACAATACTGGGAAGCCATGAACACCAGAGGCATGGAGACCAATTTAGAAGGCAAAAGCTCTGTCACCAAGAGCCACTGAAGCCTTAGGAAGAGGGGCGGCTGCTAGCACCTCTAGTTCTGTACAGCCAGAGTCACAGAGGATGTCTAGGTGGAGGAGACATGCTATTTATTTCTACCTGCCCATGAACTCAAAGTGCCCAGACAGCAAAGGAATCAGAGAGCAAGGGAGACTGGGTAATGGAGTCCATCAGTCAGCTATGATACCGAGGACAGAATGGGCTTGGAAATGTGGTGCTGTGATGGAGACCAGCCAGCAATTTTATTTGGGTGGCCAAAGAAAGGATATTACCAGAAATCTGGTGAGCTTGAGATACTGGTGTTGTAGAACTCTGCCAAATCATTTCGTGAAAAACGGTATTGTGTGACTTTAGTTGTTTGCTTAAAACATGGCAACGGTGCTAGGTGCCTTGGCAGTTGATACTAGTAGCTCGCCCTTGCTGCTTGCTTTTGTTTGGTTTTTAAGAGTCTGCTAAATCCACTAAGTTAATCTCCATGGGCATCTCTGCAAGATTTCCTTTTTTTCCCTGGGGAGGAAAAAAAAGCTACCAACACTATATAAAAGAAAATACTGAAATGGAAAGAAAACGTGTGCCTGCCCTCCAAGTTCTTCAGCATTTACAGCACGATGCTGTACATGCTGGCAAAATGGAGTTGAATTTAGGCCACATCAAACACACTAAGAGTAACTGCAAAGGTTTGATTCTGAGTATGTGTATTCTGAGGGAGTGGGGAAGATCTATCTTCTTCAGATGAGTCAGCTTCCAGAACTGGAACAAGGGCTAAGACAGTTACTTACATGTGTCTCCTTGTGTGGACATATTTTCTGTCTCACAGAATTGCATGGCCACCAGTGATTTTCGTTTGCTGAAATAAACCTGCTGGCTTCTTGAGGGACATAGAGATACTTTCCCTCTAATTTTTAGTAAAAGAGATCTACCTGTACCATCCTCCAAAATTAAATTAATCAGATTTATTTCCTAATGAAATTAGAGGAGGAAAGAAATAGAAGCAAATACGTGAATTTTTCCATCACTTTGGCTTCTTGCTTGAGGGATTCCCAGGTCAGAAAACACAATTATACATTTTTTTCTTTAAAAAAAAAAATGACATTTAGAGCGGGGTGTTGTGGAATTTCATCCCAACACTTGGGAAGCAGAGGCAGGCAGATTTAAAAGTTTGAGGCCAGCCTGGTCTACAGAACGAGTTCCAGGCTGTCTAGTCTAGCCAAGTTGGTGAACCACTAGTACAGTGAAGGACATGGTAGAAAACAGTTGAGGAAGACACTCAGCATCAACCTCTAGCATCTACACATGCACAACATCCATGCATGCCTACATGCCAAGCCAACACACGTGCATATGTATGTGACATCATGCACACAGAGACATGCATGACATTTTTATATTAAATTCTTAGATGCAAAAAAAGAAATAGCCCCTACATTGTCTGAGTCACTGCTTAGCAACAAACAGTTTTAGGAAGTTCCATATCACCTGTCAATCTAGCCATGGGAATGGGCTTGCTCAAGAATGCCCTTCTCCTCTCAAAGTACCTCAGACTTTAGACTAGATATTGTTTATTTAGTGCTTTAACCATAGATCTAAGGGGGTATTGCCTTATCAGGAGTTATGCAATTAATACTTCTGCTGTTGCTACCAGTCAAATTCCATTTGTTAGGTTTCCAACCTGCTTTGCTGACATCCAGTCCATTAACCCCAGGCCTTCTCATTGACCTCCCCCTTCAGCCTTCCATTCACATTGCAATTTACTCCTGTCTACAATATTGGTATCCATTAAGAAAGACGATGCTGGTCAAGTATCAGGTGCGCTCATCAAGAAGCCAAGAGACGGGTGTAGATCTTGTTTTTGTAATTAACTCACTGCTCCATGCAATTACGAGGCTCCAGACGATGATGAAGCACAGCCAGCCAGCCGGTCTATAAGATGTGTGTCCTGCAACCTACCTGCATTGGGACGACCTAACATGCTTTGTCTCTACTAATCGCAGGTTTCCTGGTGGAACAACTGAGTAGAAATATACACACACACACACACACACACACACACACACAAAAAAAAAAAAAAAAAAAAAAAAAAAACCCTTCTACTTCCTTGGTTTAATCACCAGTTTTTATCTCAAGAATGTCAGAGGAAGCTTATCATTCAAAGAGAAAAATGGACCTCTTAATTTGTATTATGGTCTTTAGTAAAGAAATAGCCAGAAATATCCAACTGGCAAGTAGAGGTGTTAGGAATGTTGCAGATTTCATCTGTCTTACAAGTACAGCTAGGGCCATGAGAGTTATCTAAGGAACAGTGAGCAGACATCTGCTTGTAGAATCTTCTTTTTTCTTTTAGTTCTATTGTTCTCAGGACTGATGGTGTACATAAGAATTTAGAGATTTATGTATACAAAACTATGCAAGATGCTTTGAGGCGTTTCTCAGTAGCAGTGATGGCCCTTCTTAGATTCACCGCATACTTTAGAGCAGAATGGCAGCTCCCACCAGATGCATACGATGGGTTTTTGTCCTTGTCTGCAGAGTCATTCTGGAGTTTACTTTTGCAAACTCTTGAAGGTCTCCAAAACCCTGATTAGTGATCACTGACTATGAAACAAGAAGAACCCTGAAAAGCATCTTTGTCGTTGCATTTTAAACACCTTTAGAGTCTGTGTACACACGTGTGTGTCATGTAATGGACATGAAGTGAGTGAGAGGAGACTGAAAATGGAACGCGTTGTTTGCTCTCCTGAGCTTTGTCCCAGCTTGGGTGGAGGGTGAGGTCACAGCACTGTTGCTTCCACCCTGCTCTTCTGGGGCTGTGAAGAAGATGCAACATCCTTTGTCTGCAGTCACCGCCTTCCCCCAGAGCATTGCTCTGCACTTGTTCTCAGGGAAGCGGAGGCCTCTTTGATGACTTCCGCAGGGCCTCAGCAGAGCTTCCTGTTAGTCTACTCCCATCTCACCTTACACTCTTTTGACTGCCTTCTGCACACTTGGGGATTTCTGTGCATTCTCTCTTCCTGGTCATTTTTTAAAATAGAGATTGGGATTTGCATTTGGCCGATCCCTGTTCCTCCTTCCTGGCACCCACAACCTACATGTTGCTCTCTTTCACCTTCCCCTCTGCAAGGTCCACAGAGGGCCATGGCTTAGTGGTCAGGAGTTGATGCTGTGCTTGGAGCCGCCACCAACCCTTTCATGGGGTTTGCTATATCTTAGCAGAAGAAGCAAATCCGTTAGGTATTCAATACAAGAATCGTGTACTTGAAGTAGGGGATCTTCGGGGTATGGTCCCTTACTCTGTCCCCCTGCATTCTGCAAGAACGTAAAAGACTTCCGATCAACGTGATACATGCATTCAGTGGGATGCCTCCTCTAGATCCAGCACACGTGGTCTAAGGACCTCCCTCAGTAACTTACTCTGCATGTTATAAGACTAGATTGATACACTCTCCATGACATTTCACGAAAATCTGGTTTGATTGCTTTTCAAGCCAATGGAACACAAAGCTCCAGGGACACAGGAAACTATTGTCAACGGGGGCTGTTTGCTACATCAGAATGCTGGCACTTAAAGCCAGGGACAGTAAATGGCAGCTGGTGTAAGGGAAAGGGTAAAAGTGCTCTAGGCTTCACCTGGGCTTCTGACGTGTGTGTGTGTGTGTGTGTGTGTGTGTGTGTGTGTGTGTGTGTGTGTGTGTATGCTTGCTAAGCAGGGCATCACTTCCTCCCCTCCAGCTTTCCTCATGCCACTTAAATTAAAGAGCTTAAGCACCCTGCCTGTGGCAAAACAGATTATGGAAAGGAAGCAGGCAGCTGCCTTCCTGTTGAATTTCTCTTAGGGCCATTGGCTGATTTCCCCTGGGAGAAGACTGGTTACGGTAGGCGTCTGGGGTTGTGCACACTGCCTGGTGCTTACTCGAGCCGGCTCTGACTCCCTGTTAATGCTGCCGCTTGAACAAGTCACGTGGCGTTTATGATCTTCCCTCCCCTCCCCATTAAAGAGGAGTGATAGCAACACTTCTCCGTCTGGGCAGAAGGCAAAAAATTTTGAAGAAGAATTAGGAAGCACTCTGCAAGGCCAAGTGCTCTGTAAATATTTAATACTTAGTAGCTGAGGTAAATGTCAGGAGGGTGTGGAACCCAACATTAGTCTTTTTGTTATGACAACTTTTTAGATGTGTTCCGTTCCCCAATCCAAACACTAGGGGCCCAGAACTTGTCTGATGTATTGTCCTTTTTTTTTTTTGCTATGCCCAAATAGTTCCCATCCAACATCAAAGGCCACTCTAAGTACTCCACAAATAGTAGTCTTAGCTCTTTAGGGTCCCCAGTATGCCGCTAAATAATCTACCATGTGCCTCTGCTTGTACAGGAAAATTTAAGCTTCTTGGGAAAAACCCTTTTTAGATAAAAGGACATCTTTGTGATTAAGCAAGTCTGTACGATTTTGTTCCAGGAAACCACCCCTCTGTCTCCTCCCTCCATGACCCTAGCTTACAGGAAGCCCTTTCTTTTTATTAAGGAGGATCATTTTCAACAGGTGGACTTATGTAATTCCCTTTCAACTTCCCAACCCTGTGGGTGCTTGTAATGAATGGGGTTCTGCATCTGCCACTGGCAGAAAGGTTTGCTGGTGGACAGCAATGGGGCAGATAGACTGAGTGTAGAAATAAGCAGAAGGGAGATTATTTCAAAAATATTCAATATAATATATGGAAGTCTCCAACTATGGTATCAAAGTTTTAAGCTCTGTTCTTTTTCTAGGCATTATAAGAGCTTTTCAGTAAACAATTGTCTGGACATGGTCTCACAGCCGAGATCTGCCATGTGGAAGGACTATTCTGGCCCCACTGTTCATGGCTCTCCCCTTGCCACACCCACCTCAGCAGCCTACCAGAAGAGCAGTTCTTATAAAGCGAGATTGGCCTCACAGCTGTAGTGTGTTCCCAGACTGTTCTTGCTGGAACAGAACAGAAACTAGGTTCTGGAATTCTTGAGATGCCATGTGTTGGGAGAAAACAAATATAAATAAATACTGTGCCTTTTCTTAGCTTAATAAAGAGTTTATTGGTGGCATGTGCCGCTCTGAGACTGGCATGTATTTGTCCTGAGCTTTGCAAATTGTATGGGACTCCGTGTGCATCATCGTCTCACACTGTTCTAAAGCTTCTGTTGATGTCTGATGATGATGTTAGAGAGCAGGGGGAGGGTGAATGGTTGATAGGATTGGAGGAATAGTTGTGTTACATTAAGAAAAAAGAGCTGGGCAATGGTGGCGCACGCCCTTAATCCCAGCACTCAGGGAGGCAGAGACAAGCAGATCTCTGTAAATTCGAAGCCAGCCTGGTCTACACAGTGAGTTCCAGGACAGCCAGAGAGAGCTACACAGAGAAACTTTGTCTGGAAAAACTAAAAAGAAAAAAGAGCTAGATTAAGGGGGAAAGACGGCTACTTAGCCTCAAAGGTTTACTTTCTGTAGCTAACAGAAAATAATTTTCTCTATTTAAATAATGAAGTAGTATAAGTCTCTTTTTATTTTTTTATTTTTTTTTATTTTTTTATTTATTTTATTTTATTTTTTTTTGAGACAGGGTTTCTCTGTGTAGCCCTGGTTGTCCTGGAACTCACTCTGTAGATCAGGCTGGCCTCAAGCTAAGAGATCTGTCTGGTGGGATTTAAGGGGTGCCCCACCACTCCCGGCTAACAATGTAAGTCTTATCCTACTTGTCGTTAGTTAATGTTTTGCATCTTCTGCAGTAGACACTACTCCCATGTCATTCAAAAAGTCTTTCCAAGTGTGACTTTTCTGGTGGGCATTATTGTTTATACTTTCATGATTCCTGAGAATTCGGTGTGGTAGTCCATTCTAATTGCTTCAACAAATTACATAAGCTAGCTGGTTTATATGTAATGAGTATTTCTCTCGTTTTGGAGACAGAGAAGTCCATGACTGCAATGTGATAGGGTCTTCTCCTGGTGTACAGATGGTGCCTTCTTCTGTACCATCACACAGGTCAGGGTTTCTGCTCTCTTGTGGAGGAAGTTCATTTCAATCATGAGGGATCCATCCCTATAGTCCAACAGCTTCCCAAAAGCTCTTCCCTCCTAAATCCTAATACCATCACCTTCGGTGTTAGGATTTCAACACATGAACTGAGAGGGAGACATAAGCATTCAGACCCTGGCAGTCGGTTCACCCAGTTGTTTTCTTCACCGGCCCAGTTTTTAATATGTGTTTCCCACTTTCAGAAGCTAAACAGTAACTCCCTGGCATCTATATCAACCGGGTGTAGCCACATACATGCATACATGATGCTTTTGGGGAGACTTAGTATGAATTAAGAATAGGAAAATGAAGAGGCCTACTTAACATTAGTCCAGCCATGACAGGATGCAGACTAACAATACTAGAAATAGGCCTCACCCTTACAATAACCAGGAAAAGCCACAAACTGTACCCTATGAGAGACCAATCAGAATTGAAACAAATAAGTACTAGATGCTCCAAAACATTAAGGATAGCTTACATCACTTGTATATAAGTTGCCAATTTCCTTGCAGCAATGCAGGTACCAATCCCTGTTTGACAAGACTTCTGTGCCCCACTCCTGCCCAATCAGGAGTTCAGCCCCCATCTGGATCCAGAATTCCCCTACACCTTTACTCCTTAAAAACCCTGCCATAAGCCGGGCGGTGGTGGTGCACGCCTTTAATCCCAGCACTCGGGAGGCAGAGGCAGGCGGATCTCTGTGAGTTCGAGGCCAGCCTGGTCTACAAAGCGAGTTCCGGGAAAGGTGCAAAGCTACACAGAGAAACTCTGTCTTGAAAAACCAAAAAAAAAAAAAAAAAAAAACCCTGCCATAAATGAGCTCAGGGCTCTCCCTGATCCAACCACTGTGTCGGAATGGATGGAGAGCCCAAGCTCAAGCTTGCAATAAAGGCTCTTTGCTTTTGCATGTGAACACAGACTCCTGGTGGTCTCTGGGGAACTCTTGATGTGGGCATAACAGAAAACACATTATAATCAATGAGAAAGAGGTTGAGAAAAATTCTGAGGAGGGAATGAGAACTGTACTGCAAAGGAAGTGGAGAGCAGTTGAAAGCTAGGCTTCGTGAAGTCCAACTGTCACATACTGGCCATCAATCTTCCCTTAGCCAGGGAAGTAAGTAGCTGCTCTGTTCCCTTAAGTGACTTCTGAACTTTAATATTCCGTGAATGTCTGAGAACTACTCACAATTAAGTCTGCCTGAGTTGGCTTCAATTTAGATTCTGTCAAAAACTGATTACTTTGTAGTGTCAGATTTGGCCACAAATTTTCTTCCCTCCTTTCTTAGAAAATTCTGGTAGAATGAACATATACTATACAAGTCATGGATTTTCTTTTAAACTGAAAATGATGTATAGCCAACTACTAGTTATTTGGTGCCTTATAGTTAACAGTTTTTTCTGATATTGCGCATTTATTTAGAGTACTAAATAGGTTTCCACAGCAGTATGGGGTTGGACAAAGGTAATAACACCTACTTACATAACAAGACTGAGAAGATGAAATGAGGTATCATTTGTGAAGGACTTTGCATACCATACAGAGCACTCACTTCTAAGGCCCATACTTCCTGTCTGAAGAAAGAAACTCAGAGATCAGATGGTATGTGATATGTGTAAGGTTCCATCACAAGTCAGATTTAAAGGCCAGCACAGGACTGTCATCCCACCACACTAACTACCATGTTGATGAACAGTCAAACCACATAATATTTAAGTTTCAGGTCACAAATTACTGTGAAGAATTTAAGGTTTTAAAATGTCAATGCATTAAGACACAGGGGAGAGATAATGAATACCTCACCCAGGTGTGATTAAGATATCATGTCAAAGTTACATATGCCTATGGCATAGGTATGACTTTGTAATCAACATGGCTTAGAGGAATCAAGTGCTTTTAATTTTGCTCCAGCTCCTAAGTCTTTCTCATTTCTATATTGCTTTAGCATATTAATAAGTGGTTAGCTAGCCTTGGAGTACCTAGTGTGAGACAGAAAGGTCCTGCATAATAAAACTCTATGTTGGTGGAGTTAAGTAACGTGTGAGGACTGTTTACATGCCCTATGCTTTCTCACCTCCAAAAATAATGTCATGAAAATGTTTTTACCGGAGCAAGTTGTCATTTAATAAAAACCAGATCTTTATAGAATTTAGAGATAAACTTACAGTTGCTGGCTCTTGGCTTTTCTTTATAGATCCATGATACATTTTGGGTTGTTTTCCATAGTCTTATGATCATGGAAGGTCTTCTGAATATTTATCAACTTTTTCTTTATGATTATCTCCCACCCATCATCAACAATAACAATATTTGGGAATATACCAAGAAGCACTTTGGAACTGCTAATGTGATGTGATAATCTGACCTCTCCTTGACTCCTGCCGCTCTTCCCTCCCTCCTGGAAGAATCTCAGGATGACTCATGTGTTCCTCTGTGCATGGGTTGCTTTACTGAGGCTGCCATATCAACATTCCACAGACTGAGTGGCTTGGTCGGCAGAAATTTCTGGTGGTTGTGTAGGCTGGAAATCCAAGATAAAGGTGTTGTCAAGTGTGGGTTCTCCTGAGGCCACTCTCCATGCTTTGCAGAACACCTTCCTCCTGTGTCTCCATAGTCTTCCTGTAGGTGTGTATCTCCAAGGTCTCTTGTATGTGTCCTAATGTCACCTGGTATAAGGACAGTAACCACTCTTATGGACCAGAGTCTACCCTAATGAACTCCTCTCAATGTAGTTACTTTCTTAAAGATTTTACCTTCAACAAATCATGTTCTGAGGTAATAGGGGCAAGAACTTAAACATACAAATTTCTGAAAAGGATACAATTCTGTTCCTAGCCTGGTGTCAATTATTAAATCCCCAGGATTTGTTGCCTTGGTTATCTGCTTCTGTGATGCTGTTGCTTCCAATCTTCTGGCTAGGGATTGTCTCTGGAGGTTGTTGATTTGTCCCCCAAGCCATGATTTCCTAGCTGACTCTGAGGTTTGTGGGATGTTAGTGGCATTGAAGATACATTATCATACAGTCCAAATTGCTGGTTGAAATTACAGCCCTCCTCCATCAGGGTAAAGACTATTTCCTTAAGACACAATTTAAACAGATTCTGTACTCTTTCAAACCTAATGCCCTTAACTATTTTGATCACTTCTCCTAACAGACTCTATTTCATGTACTCTCCTTTGAACATCACAAATTCTTTCATGGGCTGGACTGGAAAACAGTTGGGATGTATTCAGATCTAAACCTCCCCTATCACCATGTAGCCAGCCCATCATCCTTCAATCACCAGAAGCTCTCAGAAATCTTCACAGTAGTGTTTTCATTTGTATTGTTGGTTGCTTACCCTACAAGACTTCCCAAACATTTAAAAAATAAAACTACATTGCTTACTATAGCGCTGGTCATTTATCCAATCAGGCTCTACCATTGCAAGTTCTACTAGCCTACATTACTGTACCATAGGGGTCATTCCTCTAGCTCAAGGATTAATCTGGTTTGAAACCTAGAACTGCCATCTGCTTCTGCAATGATCAGCGGTTTGATTCCCCAAAGAGCTTAGCTTCTTCATCTATAAGGTTGTGATGATGAGAGTAACTAGCGTTACTGTCATAGGCATTAGACAACGTTATATAAAGCTTGGTACACACCAAGTGCTAGGTACCTGTGAGTATTCCTGAGCAAATAAAGCTTGAAGACAGACTTGAACTTGGGATGTCAACTTTCTTCTTCCTTCTCCTCTGTTATTTGCATTCAACAAAATATTTATTGACTGTCTGTCATGTGCTCAGCAGTGTGCTAAGTTCTTTATATTCATTGATCTTATTTAATTCTTTGCAATAAACCTCAAGGTTGTTATTATTATTATTCGCAGAGCTTTACTATCATAGAGTTGAAGCCTTAACTAAGGCAGATGTGGTAACTTTCTGCCAGACCTTAGGGCACAGTGAGAAATCCAGATGTTAAACTAGTAATCTCAATGAAGTAATTATACCACCTTACTCCTCCTTGAGGCAGCGCCTCCTTCTCCATAGTGACTACCAAATCCTATAGCTTAAGAAGAGTCTGCCATTGCTAAGTACTGTGTGTTGTGACATTATGTCACCAACTTCCTATCAGTAAGAAATCTAAAACATAGATGGAACAAAATGGACACAATATGGTTGTTTCTATTGTTAGGTTAGAGCTAATCATTTATGAACACTATGCATGCCCCATTCCTCATTCAGAAGGGACCAAAATGTTTGGAAATAGCAGGCAGCAATCTTAGAAAGGCAGTGGAAGAAAGAGAAACATGACTAGGTTGCCTTGGTGGGAGCATAGGAAAGACCTGTTGCTGGGGAACGTGACTTCTGAGTCTGAACCCTGCAGCTCTATGGGGCAATGCTGAACAGAAGGCTGAGGTTTTAGGGAGGAAAATGGTGCTGACACCTGTGCATATGGCATCTTCTAGCAGCCAAGCATCTGCTCCAGGCCCTTCATGGAAAGGCTCCGCCAGATTTCAAACACTGATTAGACAGTCTTATTCATGCAAAGTGATCCCTGGGGTGTGCTGACTCACTCTAGCAAGAGGAAAACAGCAGGCCACATGACGATCCGGAAATCAATTTTAGCATCGCTTATTTATTTATCTAGTCATTGTGTGTGTTTCTAATACTTCGGATACATGTAATTTTATTCCCAGTCGGGGCCTGTTAGAGAAAATTATTCCCCTCTGCCATCCCTGGCGTTTCGGATGCTGTCTAATGTCTACAGTTCAGAACAGCGGGCTCTGTTCACAACACACCTTGCTGTGGGTGTGCTGTGACACAATTACAACTTCCTGAATACACAAGCAGGCAGTGGATTCGTGTCTGTCAAGGTGGATGCCATACCCTATGGGGCAGCCAGTAAGTGTCTCTGAGAAACATCTTGTGTTACCTACTCCTAGGGTCTTCCTTTGTTCAAAATAAAAACAATCAACACAGAGATGAAGTCAATGGTATAATGACATGAAGAACGGGAAAGGAAAACTATTCATGTCAAGAACATTGCATCCGCAGCATCAAAATGAGGATCTTGCTTTTTTCCCCTCAAATGCAAGGAATATCCAGAAAACTTCTTTCAAAGGTGATCTCTTGATCTCTGCTAGAGAAAGCTAACTTCACTTTGTATGTTGTTACTGCTTTTTGGTTTTAAATATCAAGACTGTGGTAGTTACTGTCTTCTTCTCGGTGGCTCAAGGTCACAGAGATGAGTGAGTTAACATACAAGCCACAGGAAGGCATTTGACAACCAAAGGAGAATTGAGAAAAGAAGCTGATTTTCCCACAAGTCATGTCATCACTGTAAAGAAAAGAACACAGCCTTGGTGGCCTATAAAGTGTCAGCCATAACATTCCTCAAAGGTTCCCAGCTTCCCAACTTTTCATTTTCAGGCCCTCATGGAGAGATAAGCATCCTGACTGGAGCCAGATAGCTTCTGGGGCTGTCAAAGTAAGCTCTTGTTTTGAAGCGCAGCTCTCTGCTTATAAAGTCCCCCATTCCTACGAAATAAAATCATCCATTCCCCTTCACAGAAATTATACAAAATAAAACCATCTATTCCCTTTTACAGAAATTATACAGCGTCAGGGAACGCTGAGTGTTCTCAGATAAGGTTCACTGTAGAACAAGTTAAAAATTCAACAAGTCATGACCACAACCCAGAGTTAAGCCCACTGTATCCAATGGCAGCCGGGGCTGCTGGATGGCAGAGAACAGAGCTGTGCCCTAGACATCTGAAGGTCTGGGTTCTTCTTCTGAGCCTGGTCCACACTGGCTGAGTGGTCCAGGGCCAGGCTGCTCTCAATGGGCCACCGTTCCCTGCCTTTGCTTTGTCCCTGTGTCTCCCATCCACATAATCACCTAGGTCAATGGTTCACAAACTGTGGTCATGACCCCTTTGGAGATCAAATGACCCTTTCACATGTCAGATACCCTGGGTATCGCATATTTACATTACAATCCATAACAGTAGCAAAATTACAGTTATGAAGTAGCAACAAAAACAATTTTATAGTTAGGGGTCACCACAACATGAGGAACTGTATTAAAGTGTTGCAACATTAGGAAGGTTGAGAACCACTGACCTAGGACCTTCTGTACACCAACTTTCTGTGACTCCGCATGAAAAGGGAGTTAATCTTTCCTAGAGAAAATATAAGCAACCAGACTTAAATATCCTAGAACTTGTCTCTTCAAAACCTAGCCCACAAGCTTTTCATAACCTGCCTCAGAGTGAGAGGATTGGTCCCACTCATCCTATTTCTAAGGCTTTGCCATTGACTACATATCTTTGTGGAAGATATGTGACTACAGTCTACAAGAATTGTGTTGGGGTTTTTGTTGTGGTTGTTTACTTGTAAAAGAGGGGAAAAGTAAAGAATTGAGCATTCTTTTTTCTCCTTTCCTCTTAAGCAACCTTAAAATAGGCAGGATATAATTTAACTTGGATTATGAAACTGAAGTTTACTCAGTTAGCTGAAAATACTAATACTTTTTCTTCTGATCTATTATTTATTAAACTACCCCAAGACAGGCATGGTGCTAAGTGCTCTCTCATGCATACCCACTGTCTCTGATTCTCTAGCTTTCTCCCTTTCCCTCTCTTTCTTGGTATATTATTTAAACCTCTTAAATCCCCATGAAAGCTGGGTATTCCCTCTTCACAAGATAATAGCAAAGTACAAAGATATTAAGAGCCCTGCTTAGGGTTACCTGACTCATCCTAGCGACAGAAACGTAACAGGCCAGTGTAGTGAAGAAATGTAAGAGTAACATTTTCCATTTGCAGAACTAAACTCATCGTGAGACCTCTTTTAAGGCCACCACTCAAATGGTTGGGATCCATTAGAATGTTTTCCATGATACAGTAGGTACTCGGTTTGGCTGAATGGATTCCTGAGTTCATGAAAACACTAGTTACATATGAAACACACTCTGGTGCAATTGATAGACTTGACAGTGTATTTGTTATGTGTTAAGAAGGCTGCTTTTATAGTTTCTGTATTTGCACTTTGACCTGATGTCACGGTGTTCCAGGAGCAGAAGCTATGGTATTCAGACTCCAGTCAAAAATATTTTTGTAGAAAGAACAGATGTAACAAAGCAGGTTTTGCCTTGGACACATCTTTCATGGTATACCTGCCCTGTCCTGTGAGCTGATGGTAAACTGACCATGATCTCTGTCTTGCTCCTTCAGCTTACTCAGAAAACAGTAAGACTTCCATTTCAGGCTCTTTGGTAAGCATAGATTTGAGTGATACTAACTATGATTATAACTATATAGAAATGATCTAAAATTAGCCTTAAGTAATTAATGTGTGCATAGGATACATAATTCAAAGATTCCAAGTCTGAGCCCTGACCTTAATTATCCCTATTCACCCCACTCCCCATTTAGAATCAGCCTCAATTACCAATCTCTTTCAGATCCCTTCTAAACAACCATAAGTGCTTCCATATGTATACATTCATCTTCCATAGTCAGTGACATACTTTATGTTAGTCTATATCTTGAATTAAAAAAAAATACAATTTAAAAAATACTATTCAACACACTGGGGTCAATTAGTAAATTTAATTTTATCTAACAAATTATTCACAAAGGCAACTGAGAAGGGACAGTTGGTAATACTAGCCCAATGTAATGTTCAGAAAGGTTTGCCCCGGGAGTTAAGGCTGTACTCCATCATAGCTCCTCTGTGGTCAGGTGATACGTCAGAAAGAGCACAGGGCCTGGACTCAAACTCACATGGGGCTGACTGCCTACTCACTGACCTGGTGACCAACGAACCAAGAAGAGGGATGGGGAATTGCTCAGCTCAGTGTTGAGAACCCGGCAAGGCTGACCCAGGAATGTCAAAATATCGGCTGTCTCCTAAATCTGGACTGTAGTCTCTAGGGTCTCCTTCAACCCAGCCTGAGTCTTGTTGCAGTACTTGGGCTACTGGGGGGAGACGTACCTGACAAGCACTCTGTTCTCTGACAGCAGTGACAAGCATGTCCTGTGCACTGTTGCTGCCCTGCGCTCTGCATGTGATTACAGTTTAGCATCCACACCAGCTCTGCATGTAGTTGCCATGAGGGTCATTATTTTAAGGTTAGGGACTGGACAGTAGAAGAAGTTATTCTCAGTCATCTTTCAGGCAAAGGGGGGGCCACAATTTGGGCGGCACCCACTTGCTTGTTCCTCACGCTCCTCACCGGCCTCTTTTGGGATTCAGATGTTTTTATTCACTATCAGCATAGCCCTTGGTCTCCATCGAAAAGAAATGAACTCATGAACATCAGCCTGGTTCTGGCGCTTGTCTCACATTTTTTGGTCAGGTTTTAAATTTATTGTAACTAAAATGACGAGAGGAGTCTGACTTTGACCCACAGACTACATATTACTCATCACTGTGCTGGTCCGCAAGTGAGAGTTTTCACTGGGTGGGATTCCCCGTTCCCTCCTACTCTACTCTCCCAACCCACTCTCCAGGAGAACCTCCCTGCCTCTCAATCGCTGGCTCACAGCAGGCGCCATACAACTCCTGCAGTATAATGCCTAATAAAGAGAGAAAAGTGTTGACTGAGAATTCTGGCAAATGTTATTTAAGCTGAAGAGGACCACTACAGATTGACTATTGGAGCATCAGCGCTGGTAGCACCAGGCCGTGAGCCTGTCAGCCTTCCAGCTTCAGGCTGTTATGACTGTTTAATTACCAGCCATATTCCACATTGCCAGAATGTGCCTCTCCAAACCCCAACTGGAAGTTCAATATCGATTACAATCAGCTATATGCACTCCTGCTTTGTGGGTCTTTAATAGCTTCCATTCCCGCAGCACTGAGAGAAACTTCCCCCAGATAATGGCTCGGATTCCTTTGAACACTCACGCCCTTGCTTATTCGCAACAGAAAAACAAAACTCTGACACAACTGCTTTCCTTCTGCCAATTTTCCTTTTAACAATTAGTTGAAGAGGGTCTATCTCAAACTACCTACTTTATCCTTACCTATTCTTGAAATCCATTCATAAATTCATCTTGCTACTTGAGTAATTGCAGGAATTATATACTTAAAAGTGATATGAAATTGAAAGACAAGTTTAATTCATGCAGCATATTTTTATCACACTGTGCCAGAAGTAGGTAGTTCTTGATCTTTTGCGACAGCAAATAGATTCCTGACCCAGAAAAATGTCCGCTCCTTGGTCAACCATGCTTCTTAGAATATCTAGGGAACTAGAGATGATAACCAGAGCATGGAAATAGCATCATGTTTTTAAGTAACAGTTAATGACGTCTTAGAAATATGTCCAGAATAGACTTTTTGAGACTATGTGAAACACACAGTCCTTATACAATGGCATGCATGATAACGTTTGCTTCTACAACACCAGTGAACAGAGAGGATATATATTCCTGTTAAACACATGGGGGAAACAACAATCCTTACTAAGTGAAGAGGGGAGATAGGTAGAGCATTCAATATGGTGAGCACTGAACTCTCAAGTTCCCTTCTCACTCATCGTCTCAGACGGAAAAGGTGAATTTATTACCAATCAACATTCATGGCTCTTAAGGTTTTTTTGTTTTCTTTTCTTTCTAAAATAGAAAAATCATTTTATTGCAATGGACTCTCTCACAAATAAAAACATCATGAGGCTAAGGTAGCCACTCAAACACTCTCCTGGCCACAAACTCTGTATTTCTCAATGAACTTTTATACAGTTGGTATGGCCTTCCGAAGGTGTGGAGCTTCGCTTAGGGCTTAATGCTTTCACTATCAGTTACATTCCTTACTCAGTTATCCACCACAAAAAAGAAAAACATGACAGAATTAAAACTATGAAAACAATTATATCTACTTTCATGAGCCATATATCCTTTATCTGAATTCCATCCCCCCTCATCACCTCCTATTATCCTTCCTATAACGAGTGTTTGTGTGTACATATATGTGTGTACATATGCCACCCTTATGCATATACCCAGGCAGTTCTGTAAGCTACTGTAGAGATATTTGTACCCCATGTTTATTGCTACTTTATTACTATAGCAAGGAAACTGAGACATCCGCTATACCCATCAATAGATAAATAATGAAAATCTGGCATATATAAAATTGGAACATTATTAAACTTTAAAGAAAACCAAAATCGTGAAACACACATGAAAAACAACAGACTTATAATGCATGATATTATATGGGTTCACCCCATCTCAGAAAAAAAAGAAGACCACCATGCCCTCCCTTATATGCAGATTCTTAACCTATAATGGAAACAGTGATAGCTTTTTTATACTATTGTGACCAAGGATCTATTTTATTATCAGTGTTGGTGGACATTGGCTTAGTAATATTGAGCAGTTATCTTATGGTAACATTTAAGAAAGACCCTGCTGTCTGAGATGATGAAGTAACTTCCTTAGGGCAAGGAGACAGTGCTTTGAGGAACTATTCAGCCATCCAGTGCTCTAAAGTACTGACTGCTGAAGAACCTTCCCACTGGTGTGGCTTCTCTTTCTCTGCTGTGACTCTTGCTGCCATCAACTGACTCCCTGTGATTCCCTCCCTCTCCCCAGAGGGCTTCTCAGAAAGCAGAGTTTGTCTGGGAAGAGGATAAAGGTGCAGGTGGTTTATATAGGACTTCAGCTCAAGAAGCAGAATGGAGGGCAGAGCGATTGACACAGGGATTCCTGACCAGTGCATGACGAGTGTAGTAGTGGGTAACTGGGCCTGAGGAATACAAGTGTTCAGGATACAGCTAGAGTAATGACACCCTCGAACAGGTTTGAAGACTGGAGTATAGCCGATAATACCTCACTTCACCCCAGCTCCCTCTCTACCTCTCCAGCCTTCTATGGACTCCTCCATGATTGGCCAAGTGAATGGCGCTGAGAAGCCCCAAATAGCAGAGTTCTTTACACCTGAAGCAATTGTCTACCCCAAATGCAGCTGAAGTCAGATGAGGTCCAGGCATTGACAGGGCTACCCATGCAACCCACTAGCTGCTGCCATGTTGTCCAACCCCCTTTACTCCTTGCTCTTCATCTCCTTCTCATCATATCACTGTAACTCCTGTTCCCCATGCTCCTCAATCCCAGACCTCAGTGGTCCCCCACTGACTCTCTGCTTTTCTGTTTATATTTATCCCCATCACTGGCTCCTAGACGCTTTCCTAATACAGCTATGCAGTTCTGTCACTCTGCACCTCTTCATCTTCAGTTTATAACATCGTTAGTTTGTGTCTTTTATCCTTCATCTGCTTTCCATTTCATGAAAAGAAAGAAAGAAAGAAAGAAAGAAAGAAAGAAAGAAAGAAAGAAAGAAAGAAAGAAAGAAACAGAGCATCATTCCCAAAGCTCAAAAGGCCCCTAGAGAGGCAGAAGCAGGTTACCTGGCCTGCAGCTGTCCTTTTAAAATCCAGCACCCCCCTTTCTACATATCACTCAAGTCACTTCCCTACTCCACCTTCCCTAGAAGGGAACCTCAGCTAAAAATAGCTCTCTGAGTTCCAGATCTGGCCTGTGTCCTGAGCTAAAGAGCTCAGCTCCATGCAATGGCAGAGAGAGAGAGAGAGAGAGAGAGAGAGAGAGAGAGAGAGAGAGAGAGAGAGAGAGAGAGAGAGTCTGAAAACTGCAAGAAACATACTCTTGCCTAGCAGGTGCCACAAGAAGACAGGACCTGGGTGCTGCCCCAGCAGAAACATGGAATAAAGCTCACTAATGCTGTCAGGCCTGGGCCCACGCTGTCACTTTTCTCGGAGACCAAACCTTGTCAGGGTATGCCAGAACTCTAACTGGCTGTGTATCCTAAATGTTGTTCAAGGTCCCTTGAAGAACTCCCGGGCTGAGCCTAGAGTCGTGAGGGCCACAGAGTTCCCAAACCATTTGCTCTTTGCTCCTCGTCATGGCTTTCTTTCCTAGTTTCAGGAAGCCAGATTTTGTTGGATGTAGCTTGAGTTTTCCTGCTTTGCCCACAGTCAGAACAAATCTTTGTCACCCGCCAGTCCCACAGCGGCTCAGACCCAACCAAGTAAACACAGAGACTTATATTGCTTACAAACTGTATGGCCGTGGCAGGCTTCTTGCTAACTGTTCTTATATCTTAAATTAATCCATTTCCATAAATCTATACCTTGCCACGTGGCTGGTGGCTTACCAGTATCTTCACATGCTGCTGGTCATGGCGGCGGCTGCAGTGTCTCTCCGCCTCAGCCTTCTGCTTCCCACAATTCTCCTCTCTCCTTGTCCCACCTACTTCCTGCCTGGCCACTGGCCAATCAGTGTTTTATTTATTGACCAATCAGAGCAATTTGACATACAGACCGTCCCACAGCAGTTGGAGCTTAAAAGTGATCTCTTTCCTTCATGGTTCATGAATACAAGTTATAGTTTCCGGCCCCCAACCAAGCCCGATGTCTAGTAAGCATGTCTCTTGTGAGTTTCTCTACCCTTATATAGCAGGGGTAGCTACATTATGACATGCATTTATCTGTTTCTATGCCTGCCACTTTCCCAACTAGATGACAGCATGCTGTAGCAGGAACTATTTCCTGGGAGTGGTAACTGTCACTTAGAAGATATTTAATATGTGCTAGACATGGCTCGAGGGCTCTACATTAGGAAGGCTTCTATTATGATAACAACGGACTTGAGCTAATCAATGAATAAAAGGAAAAGGGTTGTTTGGGCTCACTGGTTTTGGAAGTTCTAGTCCATGATCAATTGATTCTACTGTTTTGAGCCTTTGATAAAGCAGAATGGCATGGTAGGAACAAGTGGAAAGGAACATTACTCACCTCCAGGCCAGGACTCAGAAAGTTTGGGTCCCACAGTTCCCTTCAGGAGTACTTCCTGAAACAACCTAGCCACCTTCTAATAGTCCCCATCTCTCAAAGGTTCTCCTATCTCCTAGTATTGCTACCCTGGGGACAAAAGTTTTAACATATGAGCCTTTAGGGGACATTTGTGATCCAATTAATGCCAAGTTATGTATGTTTGTTTGTTTGCTTTTTGAGACAGGGTTTCTATGGGTAGCCCTGGCTATCCTGAAACTCACTCTGTAGACTAGGCTGGCCTCGAACTCAGAGATCCAAGTGCTCCAATTTTATTTTTTTGTGATTGTTTTACTGGATATATTTTGTAGTGTTTGGTGGATGAGAAAATTTGAAACTGAGAAGTCAAGTCTGTGCAGTGACATGCAGCTCTGAGGAACAGAATTGAAACTAGACTCCAGTTGCCTATATCCGAACCAGTGTATGTAACAGGTGAGATGTGTGTCACCTCATTGCTTAGGTATGCATGTCTCTTGCAAGCAACCAACTTAGAGTGAGCAAAGAAATAGAGTAGACTAAGCAAATTCCAGACTCATCAAACACATCCATGTACTTTCTATATTTGGAATTTGAGGTGGTTTCAACAAGAATGGACTCCATGGGCTCATGTATTTGAATACTTGGTCCCTGGTTGGTGGAGCTGTTTGGGAAGGATTAGGATGTGTGGCCTTGTTGGGGTGATCTTTTGCTGGAAGAGAGCTTTCAGTATTCTCTGTCTCTCTGTCTCTCTGTCTCTCTCTCTCCCTCTCTCTCCCTGACTCATGCTTGTGGATAAGATGTAAGCTGCCAGATACAGTTCCATTACAATCCCTACCTGCCTACTGCCATGCTTCCTGCTGAGATGGCCCTGGACTCCAGCCCTTTAGAACCTGGAGCCCGAAATTTAACACTTGCCTTTTGTAAATGGCTTTGGTCATGTGTTCTATCACAGCAGTAGAAATGTAAAACAGAAGTGATTCCAATCAATGAGGATATGTCAGATCATTGTGCTTTCTAAAAATACTTCCCATTCACCCTTTTGTATAGATGAGATTATAGCTTCAGCATGCATGTTTTCTGTCCTTTTAAAATATAAATGACATGTAGCATGCACTACATTTGACTCTCCACATCCAAGGGTTTGCAATCCATTCATTCAACAAACCACAGATTGAAAGAGTTTTAAAGATTGTTTCTGGGTATTCAAGAGAGGGCTCGGGCAGTAAAGGGCTTGCCATACAAACAGGAATACTCAAGTTTGGGTTCCCAGCATGCCTGCGAAGGTGGGTGTGGCCATGCTGCTGTGTAGTTCCAGAACTGGAGAGAAAGAAAGAAGAGGATCCCTGGAGCTTGCTTGTCAGCTAGTCTAGCTGAATTAGAAAGCTCCAGGTATACGTGAGACCCTGTCTCAAAATATAAAGTGGGGGGAGGAAGACATCAAAGCAGGAGGGAACTTATGGAGCAGAAGAGTTTCAGTGAGGAGAAGAAGAGTAAGGGAGTAATGGATAAAAAGACCAAAGTTCGCCATGTATAAAATTGTCAAGGAACAGTAATAATAAAAATAAAGTGGAAAACAACTGAAGAAGATAGCAGACAGTTGATCTCTGGTCTCCACCCAAAACACAAAATGTTTCTTACTAAGTGGCTACAAATTATTTCTTGTCATTATTCCCTGTAAATAACACAGGAAGAAGTACTTATATTAGGTATTATGAGTAATATAAAAATGAATTAAAATACTCTATGGAGGACACATAGAAGTTACATACAAATACTACATTATTTAGAAGGGACTTAAGTACCTGGAAGATAGTGTTCTTGGAATCAACTCCTCATAGATACCAAAGATAACTGTGTGTAATAATATTTAAAATAGCACGTTGTGTGCAAGTCAGATGAACTTCCTTTGTTCATTTAGTAACAATATATCACCATGCATCTTCTTTCATATTAAAATATCATTTTTATAAGCAGGTGGAACAGGTATGATAAAATCATCATCTTGGAAAAGAGTTTTGAAGTTACTGCCCACGTTTATGTTAACAGGTAGTCTTAAAGTTTGTTTAAGCATGACACACTTTGAGAGAAATCTATATTAGGCATCAGTAAATACCATATACAAAAACTGCACTAAAGTTATATTTAGATAATTTCTTTCTTAAGTACAGCTGTATCACACACATTAAAAGGGTAGCCAGTTAGAATATAAGGATTTTTCAGCAAGGGAAGAATTTTAATTGACAGTTATAGATGATGATTGAAATTTTATATGAGCCTCCACATCTTGTTTGGATTGTCTAGAAGTGGGAAGATCATGGCCCATGCTAGTAAGTATTTGCAGGTGGTCATTATTATTTAACTAATGCCACTTCCATTAGCTAAATATAGGTTGTAAGAGAAGTTTAATTTCTAGGTCTGCATAAAAATGAATTAACCTGGGAGCAAGAGCCTAGAATTTGTTCTCCAGTGTATCCAAGTTTAATATGAGAACTATATTAATGTATTTTATTGCCTTTTTAAAATATTCAAAAGTAAATTTTAATGAAAATGTAATCTTTTAAGTGATATATTACTTATTCCTTAAAAAATCCATACATGTATATACCCATGTATTTTCATCATATTTACCCCCTACTCCTTCACTTCAACTCTTCTCTGTGCCTACAACATGTCTCTCTCCCAACTTCATGTCTTCTTGATTCTTACACAATCTACTGAGCCCAGTTAGTGCTGCCCATAGAAGACAGGGTATGGGGTCATGAACTAGTAAAATCTTAACTAAGCATTTGCATAATCCTTTAAAGCACATTTAGAGGAATCTAGAGTTCCATGACTTTCTGGTGTTCTCTGGAGTTTGCTAGGAAACCAGCAACCTGGAGCATCTAAAATGCCAACCACATTCCTAAGAGCTTTGAAGCAGAAGGGTAACTAAGACTGCCTCTGGAATACACCTAAGTATTTAAATCCCCTAATTATGGTTGGAAAATTCTTCCTCATGCCATACTTGAGCCTATTAATCTGCTAGTTAAGCTGAACATAGTCTGTAAAAGGCTCTTGTAAAATGCTTGAGGATAGATAGATTGAGACTCGTAAGGAAGGGAATGGCAATCAGTCACCCTCATTCTCACCAAATAAATATGCTATAGTCTCCCACCCACATCTCACTTGCCATCGTTATTACCATGATTACTCAGTGGCGTCTTTTGATTAGCCAAACGTCCTACTGAAGTAGAAATGACTTTCACAAATCTCTGCATAGTAGACATTTGGCACAAGATATTTTCAGAGTTTGAGTTTATAATAGATACTGCTCAATACCCTTCATAGTACTTATGTGGGTTTCTAATACTTGTTATAACTTGGATTGGAAGAGAGTTCATTGTGATGGGTCAGGTAAAAAACAAAACTAAACAAAATAGTAATTTGACCTGCCCACTTGAGCCCATAATTGGTTCTTGATAGTTGTTTGGGGAATTGGATTCATGTGCAGCAAATAGAAATAGGAGGTGGTAGTAACTCTAAGGAATGAGACAAAGACGAGGTTATTAGACTAGGAGGAGGTCACAAGGACAAAGAGTTGAGGAGCTTGGTATGGGCTGTTTTGCTGAGGTTGCTTAAATCTGTCTTCCTGTTCCATGTAAGAATTAGGAAGATTATGCCCCCTCAGAATGGGAGCCAGTGGAGAGCTGTGTTGAAGAGGAAAGCTCCAAGTTCGGATGGTGGGAACACTCTAAACCCCTCAGCATAGGACTCCTCTGCATCCATATGGGAGTTTGTCCCACAGTCATAACCCATCTGTCCATGAGTAAAAAAAATCACGGAGTGATATAATTTCAACAGTGACCTCCTGGTGTTGCGCCTTGCCTTTGAATTCTTCCACATTACCGATCGCACTACTCAGCTCTGGAAGGCTTGATGGTAGCCCAGGCATCTAAGAGAGTTTAGAAGGTATGCTTTACACCTTTACACATGGTGTTGTCATTAAGATACAAAGCATGAAGTTGTTTTAAGATGGGGAACAAGAACTTTTGGGTATTGGAGCCTTGGAAACTGCCTGTGGGATCTGGTCTCTGCGTGAGGGAGCGAGAAAGGGGAGATGGGAACAAAAGTGAAATTGGCCGAATGGGTGAGCGTAGTAAGAATAGGGTGGACAGCAGAACCCTGGGGTTGTTCTCTCCCTTCTGTGTCTGTTTTCACCCGGCCTGTTTCTGCTCCTGACACTACCTCTCAAGGAAAAGCTACTTGTTTTGAACTCTCCTTTAGGGGGAAATCAAAGTAACACACACACACACACTCCATTGAGTATTTCACAGCTTTAGAAGAGGACTACACGGAACAATGAATGATGGCAGGAACCTTAGTCAGATCAGCCATCTCAACCTGGAAAATAATGAGAGGCTGGGCATGGCCCGTGGTCCATGTAGCCAAGAAGCTAGGAGAGTAGCTAGAACACAGCCTTTGTGCAGGGGGAGGACTTGGAAGAGTGGACAGAAGCCTAGCCCTGCAAGACTTTGATACCAAGCTAACAAGTTACTTCTCTGTTCAATTCTCCTGTTAGACAAGCCATTCTATGAGGGTGCTGTTTGTTTCTGTGGTCGTGAGGGGGTTGTGGTCTGAAGCAGCTCTTCATCTGACCTTCAATTCACCTTCCTTGTCACAGTAGCAAGTCGTTCTGAAATCACAAGAGCAAGGTAGAAGAGAATGTCCACTACCACCCCCTCCTCCCTTCCTACCACGGAACACACATTCTTTTACCTTCATGCTTGTCACATCTGGAGTTGATGTCGAACAACAGGGGCACAATGTTTGTCTTTCTGGTGGTTTCCGGTTCTCTTATCTTCTTGATTGGTTCTAGAAGTTTCGGCATAGCACCTCAGAGTACTCCCTGCCTAAACCCCAACACCTTCATTTCCCACTGTCCAAATCTGGATAAATAACAGCTAAGTGTTTCCTCTTTTCCTCTCCCAGAAAGAGTTAGTGAGCAGTGTGGACAGAACCAGGCTTCCAGTATTTTGAAGGCTCAAGACATCAGAACCAATGGCAGCTCATGAGGCCTGATTATGCTGATGATATCAACCACACATACCAGTTAGGTAAAATATGTCTAGCTCCCTTTTTTGCTGGGTCACACCAACAATCCTGAGGTGACTTGCTGTTCCTGCTCTGGAGATGAGTAGAGAAAAAGGAGGGGGACTACCAAGGGTCAAAATGACCTTTAACTGATGCCCATCCCATCCTCTTTTCCAAAACCTGCCACCATCAACACAGTGATCCACTTCTTGCTCATGGATGTGGATATTCAACTGAACCAAGCCTTTTCATTAACCCTGCCCAAGTGAACACATACCTCTTTCCCTTTTGGAGTCTGGATTTTGGCACAGTGACCCTCATGAGGACAGACAGGAATGAAAAATGCTCACATGCCCTGTGCCAGGCTTTGAGCACAATTAATAAGACAAGTCCAGGATCCTAAAGGGGAAGTAAGACTCTAATTGTGCATATTTACTTGGTCTGGATGATGTTGCATCCCCTGAGAATGGTTGTGGATCACACCAGAGCCCTTAAATGTAGAAGAAATAAAGTCTTGACTGGCCTGCTTTGAGTAGACTGTTCAAGGATAATAGACAGAAAACATCTAATACATCTTTCTTTCCATGTTACTGACATTTTGCCAGCCCCTAAAATGCTCTCTTCTTTCATTTACATAAAAAGAACCTGTTTTCTAGCTCACTTCTGTTTACTTTAAAAACTCAGAGTGGGCCTGCAGAGATAGATCAGCAATTAAGAGCACTGGCTGCTCTTCCAGAGGACCTGAGTTTGATTCTTAGCCCTCACCTGGAGGCTCACAACCCTCTGTAACTCTGGTTCCAAGGGATCAGATGCCTTCTTCTGGCCTCTGTGGGCACTCCCTGTACATGGCACAGACACACATTCAAGCAAAATGCCCATATACATAGAAGACAAAACTAAACAAAAATCCTAATAATAAAAAAAAAAGAAGAAGAAGAAGAAATCTCCCAGATGATCTACCCTTTAAAAGATATGGGAATTGACAAAGCAATTTCTGGCCCTGTTTCTGTGTCCGAAGCTTCATGACTGAAGTCTATGTTTACCTGGCTCCCTTCTACGCTGCACGCTATTCTTGGCTGTTTGCCATCTGTGCCAAGAGAAGGCTGGTCTGACAGCATGAGTCAGTTATGCAGACCTTTGCTACAAGGCTGGAAATTTCCTCCTGGTGAGGAAGGGCAACGTCAGTGCTCTGGAGTCTCAGCATTGTTTGCGAGCCGAGAATGTCTTTCAGTAAAACTGAAATCATAGCTGTGCTGTGGTAAAGTGGGAACAAAGAAGCAACTGATAACCAGAAGTTTCTGTCAATTCCCCAGGCCACTGGTGTTATCCGAGCACTCCTTGGCTCAGGTCACTTCTCTGCAAGGGCTCTGGGTTTTACCTCTCAACTAGTGCAGTGGAATTGTCTTAATAGAGAGTGGCCCATTTGACTGGGGTTCAATGGGCTGCATCCTAGGCTTGGTGTAAGCAGGTAATATTTCATATCGTCTAGGTCGGACTGAAAGGAACATTAAACCGCATTTCCATTACCAGTGAAGTCCTTAGTGGCCTAAGGATCAGAATCCTAGCATTCTAATCAACCTGCCTTATTTTTTTTCCAGGGTAGCCTCCTGCAGGCCTTTGATTATTTTGCACTGGAAATCTGATGCACCATTCTTAGGGGAAACAGGCCTCTCTCCAATGATGCATGGAGAGTGATGAACCAGAGAAAGACATTGCATGTAAGGTCATTCTAGAGACCCTAGGGAGCCCTTTCTTGGCTGCTGCTGTGGTTTAGATCAGTGTATCCCAAATCCCATGTGTTAAATGCTTGATTGGAAATGGGTGGAACCTGTCAGAGGTGGACCTGCCTAGAGATCCTATCATTGGGAATGTGGTACTAAGGGAGATTGTGGGAGTCCATCCTCTTCCTCTGGCTTTCCTTCTTGGTCATGAGAGAAGGCATTTTTTTCACCACATACCATTAGCTATGGATTGGAAAGTGAAAAACCATAAGCAAAAATAAACATTTTCACTTTGTAAGCTCATCCTCTCCAGTGTTTTGTCGTAACAATGGAAAGTTGACTAACAGCTGGCATATTAAATCCTTGAAAACTTCAGTGATGTAGTCAGTAGGAAATTACTAGTCAGCGAAGCCTAGACTTTGGCCTTGCTGCCCTCTGGCCTTGTGTGAATGATTTAGCAGTCCCCAGACCACTTAATAATTTGAGAAAACTCTGCCCATGAAAAAAAAATGTATCTTCGAAGTTTAGGTGGAAGATAAGGTCAAGAGCATCTAAACTGAGTGTCCGATTCCTGCTCAGTTCTTCCAGCAGGTGCTGCCCAGCTGACTTCCAGGCTCTGCAGGACTCCTCTGATGAGCAGGAACTCCCGCTGTCAGCAATGGACAGTTCTGATTGTTACAATCTCATATGACCCTTCCAAACCTGGAATGCTAACTATCCTAAGCCAGAGACCTCTATGTCCAACCTACAGTGCCCTCCCCACATTTGGAAAGGTGTGCATCTGGAGAGGAGGCTGCTGGAAGAGCTGATAAACTACAACCGTCGCCAAAATAGAGAATCTGCCTATAATGTTAGCTAAGAGATCAATTATTTCTTACGCAAACATGTAAATGAAGTATATAAATATTTTTAATGGTAATAAAAATTGAAGGACACTAATGTGTGACAACTTTCCGAAGTATATTTTAAGTGAGAACTGTCGATGATCATCACAATAATAAGAGATTATGTATATTCCTCGCCTGCGGCAGTCAGTCTGTGGAAGAAAAGCTCATGGTAGAAAACATATTCCTGTATTTCATTCATTTATTTATTTGCACATTCATCAAATATTTATTGAGTATCAACTGTGAACTCAGCCCTAGAAAGGAACAGGAATGAAAGACTAGTCCTCTTCCCTGAAGAAGAATCTCGGAGCCCCCGTGGAGAGTGGGCGATGCGGACCAGCATTATGACTCCACTGGGAGAGGACGCCTGGGGTGCTGCTGGGGTAGGTGCATCTCACCTCGGTTGAAATGGCAGGCGTTGCCCAACTTAAAGGAGCCTGTCACAGATCAATAGCAGCTGCTTTCCCTTTGGTTTGCTCTAAGGTCCTTCGTTCCTCCGTGAGGTAGAGATTTGTTTTTTTTAATTAACCTAGATGCTGATAAGGCATATCTTTCACTGCCTTACAAACAGTAAATTAAGACAAATAAAGAGAAGCAATTATTATTAAGAGATCAGAAGAAAGAGACAGAAAGGAGATGGCTACTTCCCTTATCTGTCACTTCAGTCTCTGACAATTGGATTCTGTGGTCTCTATAACAGGAATCTCAGACTCAATGCTTGGCATCATGTGGTATCTTGCATGGCGATTTGAGTCTTGCCCACTTTCTGTGTTTGGTACACCTACACATAGTCCTTTGTTTATCAATCCATTAAAAGGGACACACACCCAGGAATGCACATGTATGTTTGAGTACACATAAAAATGTGTACCTTTTTCTGGTTTGGTTTTGTTTTGCTTTGTTTTTTGAGACAATCTCTCACTGCACCTGGAGCTCACTGATTAGATTAGTCTGGCTAGCCAGCAAGTCCAGAAGTTCCCCTGTGTCTGACTTTCAATGGGGCTGGAATTACTACTGCAAACCACCACCATGCCCAGCCTTAAAGGGGACCCTTCTAAACTGTAAGATCTTCTAATCTCCCTCACTTCAGGCATGTACAATTTGTGTGAGAAAACTAGTTTGCCTTTGTTTTCTGAGAGCCACAGAATAACAACTTCAATGTTTTTCAGTTTGGGTTTTGGTTTTTGGTTGGTTGGTTTGTTTGTTTGTATTGTTGTTTGACACAGCTGGCCTAGAACTCTATGTAGACAAAGCTGGCCTTGAACTCCCAGATAACCACCTGCCTCTGCTTCCTGAGTGATGCGATTAAAGGTTTTTACCACCACACCCAGCCTCAGCTTCACTTTTTTGTAAGAACCAAGAGAATTAATCACCTGATAAAAAATAAAATGCAAACCACCCTTAGACATAAGCTATTTATCCTTCATTAACGGTTAGGATAATGAACCAGATTCTCTGTTTCTCCCCCAAGGATTTTGTAAGCTTAATGAGACCAAACACATGCTTTGACTTTCTTGCATTTACACTCTCTTTGTTAGAGAGAAGGGAAGGACTTGAAGCGGGGGCTTCATGACCTTGCATGCAGCCTAGGAAAGGAAATAGAATAACAGTAGTAGAGGAAAACAAAGAAGAGAGAGGAACATAAGTCAGAGCTCAGATACATATTTTTATAACTTCTAAGATCATGTATTGAAAGAGAATTCAACAGCGGCCGTGATTTCTGTTTTAGAAACATGAGTTTTCTCCAATTTGCACTATTATGTGGCTCATCTTTCTGTAGAAACCCAGGACCCCTGACAGATCAAGAGGTTTGATGTGCCAGAACCTTTCAGCATTCTGCAAACGCAGTCAATATCAGAGGTGGCTCGCACTGAATGTAAGAGCAGGTGCTGCATTTTTCTGCAGGAAGAAGGGTAGAAGCTGATGCCCAGAGGCTCACAGTCACTTTGGGAAGATTTTCTTGTACACCTTGCTCTAAATGTGCCTTGAAAGCCACTATGATAGTTTAATAAACTGCACCTCTCGGTATTTCCTTGAAGGGCATCACTCTTGGCTGGGTTGCTACCTGCAAGAGAAATTATTTCTGTTAGTTCGACTCACGGAGGCTTCTGAACTCTTTGCTTGAGGGCATGAAATTTATATTTATGCCTCCTGCTTTAGGAGTAGGGCTTGGGAATAATCTTTGGGAATGATGTCTGGATTTGAGGACCAGGTTTTGAATGCAAAATGCCTCTGTCACAAAGAAAGGACTCAAGTAATGAATCTTAATGATGCTGTTTTCTTCTGAAATATACATTTGTGTATGGAGGCCAATTTGTTCTCTGTGAGATGTGGTATTAGAAGCCTAGCTGTGTGGACAGGCTGCCGTTATCATGAAAAAATTGAGCTACACATGACATCTTGCATGGAAACTTGAGTCTTATCACCTTCTTTGTTTAGCCCCTTCTACATAGGGTCTTTGTTTATCAATCATTCCATTAAAAGGGACACCTTTATTGAGCGTGCGTGCGTGCGTGCGTGCGTGCGTGCGTGTGTGTGTGTGTGTGTGTAAAATTGTAATCTGACATTGCTAAGGCTCTGTCTCTTGTCCCTGTAGTGAGCAAAAAGGTGTCTCTGTAAAGGTAAAGCAAGATAAATGGTTTGTTCGATGGTAGGCTCAATTCAACCGACTTTGACAAACAGAAAGTTAGGTGTGCATGATTCAGCTGTGGGATGACCTTCAGCATAAAGAATACAGTGTGAGAGATATGCACCTCTTTGTCCAAACCCACTGTAGCCTGAGACCCGTTCTGATATTCTTCCTCCTTAGAGGCCCTGCCACTGTGCTGTCCAGGGTCACCTCTTTTGAATAATAGTCTTTCTTTTATGGAGTCGTTTACAGGTAATAAAGACCTAAGGTCTGGGTATTGTACTTATCTCATTGACTTTAAAAATACTATTCCTGTGGAGATTCACAGCAACCAAGCAACACTGAATATTCAGGAAGACTGTGCTTTGAGTTTTCCTGTGGATGAAAAAACTCAGCTTTTTGGAGCTATGGAGTCTAGGATTCTCCATTCTCAAACAGTTCCTAGGAATGACAGTATGTATCTTACTCCATTGGCCTTTTCAGATGCTTTTCTTCCTGGGAATAGAACTGGGTTTTTGAAACAGTGTGAGGTGTGAGTGGGTACTAGCAAGTAAAAAGAGCAGCCGTGACACAGAGCCACAGCCTGTGTGACAAGTAATGGCTAATGCTGGGTCAGAAATCCGAAGGTCCAAATCCTCATTCTACAACTTACTATGCATATGAAGTCTTGCAGGTAACTCTACCTGAGATCCAACCTTCTCCTATAATAAATTGTGGTAGGGTATACATGTGTATTCATTGGTGACCTATAAGCTGTTGATGGATGTTTGCTGTAACTGTTCTTCATTGATTCTGTTAAAGGGAAAATGAATGGTTGTGGTTACACATGTATCTGATGTCTCATAGTGTCGTGCTACTGCTCTTTGCTATGTGGGTACATAGTTTTGTGTCATTGTATTAAAGAAATGTGTGCAAGTTCTGCATGGCAGGTGGAATGTTGAGGCAGAAGGATAGCTAGTCTGAGGCCAGCCTGGGTTGTGTAGTGACTTCTAAGCCACTCAGGGCTACGTAGTAAAACACTGCCTCCAGAAAGAAAGAGGGTCTTAAAACAGGGTCAGGGATGGAGGGGGAAGGAAAAGAAGGAAGGAGGGAGGGAGGGAAGGTGGGAGGGAGGAAGGAGAGAAAGATGGAGGGAGGAAGGCAGGAAGGCAGGAAGGCAGGAAGGAAGGAAGGAAGGAAGGAAAGAAACAGTGAAGGAAGAAAGGAGGGAGGGAGGGAAGGAGGAAGGGGGAAGGAAAGGAAGGAAGGAGGGAGGGAGGAAGGAAGGAAGGAGAGAAGGAGTGAGGGAAGGAAGGAGGGAGGAAGGGGGAAGGAAAGGAAGGAAGGAGGGAGGGAGGAAGAAAGGAAGGAAGGAAAGAAACAGTGAAGGAAGGAGGGAAGGAAGGAGGGAGGGAGAGAAGGAAGGAAGACTGGAAGGAAGGAAGGAAGGAAGGAAGGAAGGAAGGAAGGAAGGAAGGAAGGAAGGAAAAAGAGATATTAAACTGAAGTTTAGACACTCCAGTGCTTCTCTGACTTTTGCTTGGCAATAGAAATAGTTGAAAATTTCAGGATTGCATGCATCTCATTCACTGTATGAATAATGTCACACATTTCTAAGCTCTGAGAGAAAATTCATTTTATGTATAATTCACTCATAGTGTTACAATTCCATGAACTCTGAGTGTGATTCACTGAAGTATGTTTTAATGTTTGGAAATGATAGCAGAGCTGGGAGAAACTATTTCTTGGAAGTAATTAGAATATTATCTTATATAATCTTATATAAAGCTGAGATTTCATTTAAAGAGTATTTGGATGTTACCCAAGATTTTTAAAAAGAGAAGAAGAGCTAAGGAAATGTACCAGTGGGCAACGTGCTTATATGCACACACACACACACACAGATACATACACACAGAGACACACACATACACACTTACACACTTACACATAGACACACACATACACATATACACAGACACACACACACAGATACATACACACAGACATACACACTCACATACACTCACATACACACACATATACACACATACACACACATATACACACATAAACACAGAGACACACTTACACACTTACACATATACACACACATACACATGTACACACAGACACACATATGGATCTTTTCTAAAATATGAAAAACAGAATAAATTCACTTGGTGATAACAGTTTGCTGTGGGAGTTCTGTCTCAGCTATCATAGATAATATAGCAGATGGTATTTGGTTATGTATCAGGGCCCTGCAGGTCACAGTCCTGTGTGGCTTGTAGGCTTTCCTACAGGACAGTGGTTTCAGCTGAAAATTATGTGCTAAACAAAATGGAAAAAAGGCTGAAGAGTCTGGACCCTGACAGAAAAGAAACTTTTTTTTTTTTTCAGAAATGCTGTGAACTTTTTGGTGCAAAATGTTTGGTTAGGTCAGAAACTATTTATCACATGACCAGTTCGCATGGAAGGAAGTCTAGAGACCCAGGACATGGTGTCTGAGCCCCAACCAGATCACTTGTTTAGTAATCCATAAGCTGTGGTCTAGTGAGGTATGAGATGTTGGCAGATCTGGTTTACTTTGCCTTAGAGTAAGAGAATTTAGACATCAAGAAGCTCTTCAGTGGCTTTCAGGAGGCAGAAATGGCTCACGGCTCACTACCCTTGCAGAGGACTGGACTGTGGTCCCAGGACCTATGTTCGGAAGTCCACAACTGCCTGTGTAACTCCAGCTCCAGGGAATCGGACACAGACTTCTGGCCTCCTACGTCCATGTACCCCACGCATGTGTCTTCCTTGCAGGTGCCAATGTTTTTGCTCAGATTCTTCTCTGAGACTAAGCTGGCATGTTTTGGAGTGTTCCAGGTGGTTGTTTCAAAATTCACACTTATGTTTCAGTAAAGTTGCCTTCCAGGACATTCTGAATGTCTGCTGCTATTTAATTTCATATTTACAGCCAAGACATGAGACTTGTTACTCTACTGATGCGGACACTCAGGCTTAGAGAGGGCAGAAATCGTTCCACTTGTGGAGTAACCAGGAGCTTGTGGAAGATTGGTGCAACTCACAACCTATAATACTCCAGCTAGACTGTACTGGGTCTTAAATGACCAATAAGCTTCCGGTTGTTTAGTCTGAGTGGTCCCTTCCCAACACCCACACCCTCTCCCTCTTCTTCCCTTCTCCAAGATTAGATCAGAGGGCACAGACAGTGTTTTAGAAAAGGAGGGAAGCTTTAAGTCATCTCTTCAGCTCAACACCTATTTCCTTTTCCAGCTTTGATCGCTATCTTTGGCCTTTTACTGCCTCTGGACTGGCTAGAGAATGGTGGGGTATGGAAACCTTGGAATGTAAGAAAATAACACTAGGGTTGAAATACTCTAGGCATGACACAGTTGACATGTCCCTTTGTCCTTATTTTCTGTCTCTGGGAGGTTTGCTTTGGGAGGAAACATTTATGGTGTTGCTTTCTTTCTACACGTCAGACAGTGCCCACGCATTTTCTCATTTAATGTAACAATCCCATGGTGTTGGTGTGGCTTTCTTCCTTTGTAAGAGAAGAGAGTTCATGCACAGGGAGCTTTGCAATCTGTCCAAGATCCCATACCTCTTGAGGAGAAAAGATATGAAGTCAGATCTGATGCCAGAAAGGGTTATTGGCACAGCAGGGAAGGAAGAGGGCCTTTGGAGACACAGCAAGGCTTGCCTAGATCACAACAACTTTGACGCTGTTGGTTCTTGGGGAAGTATTAGTCCTCATTTGTAAAGTGTGATTACCAGAACTATCTTATAGGTTACATGAGCATTTAAAGGTGCTGCCCATGCTAATCCCTGGACATTGACTTCACACCCAACAATGTTAACCAGCATGACTATTTATTACCTTGTATATCTTTCCACTGGGACCATAGGAAAGCTCTGACCACTGCCCAGAGCTGCTCTAAGGATTCTAGGCCCATTTCCACACTCCTTTTGTGGATGCTCTATCCACATCTCAAACCCTGCATTTCCAACTCTAAAATGGTTTCACGTCATCCACAAGTCCATGCTTGTCCCCTTATTTTGTTTGTTTCAATGATGTCATTATCTACTTAATTAAGCAAGATTATAGAAAAGTCTGGTTTTATAGGTAAGATAGTTTAAGAATTTTTAAGGATATAAATATAAAATATAAATATATATAAATATATATAAAACAAGATTAAAAATTAAGATGTCAGTCATGATGAAAATTTAAATACATATGCTGAGTTTTCTTTACTCGTGTGTGTGTGTGTGTGTGTGTGTGTGTGTGTGTGTGTTTGTGAAAGAGAGTGAGAACAAGAAGGAGGGACCAAGCTCACACGTGTGAACAATGAGAAAGTGTATGTTGTCCATTTCCATAGGATCCATTAGCACCCATCATGAACTGTGAACCAAAATAAACCTTCCTTTCCTTAAGTGGCTTTTCTCAGAGTATTTTATCACGACAACAGGAAAAGTAACTAAGACGCTATCCCTTTAAGAACTGTAAGATTATGGAGAGTGGTGGTATATGCCTGCAACCCTAGCACACTGGAGATTGAGCCAGGAGGTTCATGAGTTCTAGGACAGTCTGCGATATGTAGCAAGTAAATATCAGCCTGATAGATACACACACACACACACACACACACACATTATATGTATATATAAATACATATACATGTACAAATACGTTTATATTATGCATATATGTATAAATATTTATATAAATACATATAGAAGTGTGTTCAATATGTGTATGTTTTGATTATATATGTGTGTGTGTACATATACACATATGCATTATAAAATTAAAACTGTTCCATTTATTTCTACTATTTAGGTCAGTTTTGATGAGGTTTTTTTCTCTAAGAATCTGTTTTTGGTTCTCTTTTTTGGGTTTTTTTTGTTTTTGTTTTTGTTTTTTTTTGTTTTTTGAGACAGGGTTCCTCTGTGTAGCCCTGGCTGGCTGCCCTGGTACTGGCTTTGTAGACCAGTCTGGCTTCGAACACACAAAGATCCACCTGCCTCTGCCTCCTGAGTACTGAAGTTAAAGGTATGTACCAACATGCTGACTCCTTCCCTAGGAACTTGTATACCAAAGCAGAAGTTTCAGTAATTATCATGTTGCCGGAAGTATTGTTTTATTTTTAAGTATTAATTTTTTCAGTCTCTGTGATATCTGTTTTCTGCTTTATAATACAGATTTTTTTTTTTTTTTTTTTGGTTTTTCAAGACAGAGTTTCTCTGTGTAGCTTTGTGCCTTTCCTGGAGCTCACTTGGTAGCCCAGGCTGACCTCGAACTCACAGAGATCTGCCTGGCTCTGCCTCCCAAGTGCTGGGATTAAAGGCGTGCGCCACCAACACCCGGCTATAATACAGATTTTTCTTCACATTTTATTCCATTATGCATCACAGAGATTTTTCTAGTTTTCTGCCTTTCCTTTTATAACCATTAGGTTCTTCCTTTATGATATGTAGACTATTGGATAATTCCCATTCAAATGCAATTGGTATAGGATATGTTTATTACTTTGATATAATACTTTTATCCATATTTTTCTATGAATAAACAGTAACTCATTGCTCATCTAACCCACGGCCCCATGGTACTTGAACCATTGGTGCAGTGGCCCTAATAAAAGGGACTTTCAAAGTAGATTTATGAGATGTAGCACCAAATTCCAGGTCTAGTATTTGCAAGGCATTGAAGTTTCAGAATCCCAGTTTGTCTTTTATACTGTTAATTTGTATGCATTGATTTGTTGTTAAAGGTTGTATCCATTTATTAATGGTGCTAATAGAAACACCATTTGTTTCTATCAGCAAAAGAAGTGTCTCCTATCTTTTCTGCTCATAGTGACATGAAGCTTCTGAAGATTTAGAGTTTTATCTCCTCTCTCTCTCTCTCTCTCTCTCTCTCTCTCTCTCTCTCTCTCTCTCTCTCTCTCTCTCTCTCTCTCTCTCTCATCACCAAATCCCAGAGAGCTACTAAGGCCTTTCCTGTGTCGTCCCAATCTAATTCTTAGAAATGAGTCTCCTGAGAGAGAATTAGGCAAGACCAGGCTGAGTTTGACCTTTAGAAGAAAAAAATTCAGTGCAAACGCCCAGCGAGGTCAGCCAGCTCTGGAGAGTCCCACAGGCCTTGGCTCTGGGACGGTGTCTGCATGTGTTTATGTGGTTTGGGGAGGAGGTGCAATTCATTTGGGGAGTTGTTAGAGTCTCACTTACTGGGACCTGGAAGTCTTAAATGGTACAGTCAAATTCTGAAAGGTCTTTCTTATGTTCGTGTCAGATGGGGATGAAACTGTGAGCGTTGACGAATAGCAGTCTTCACAAGAGTGTCTGGTTTGATGAGACCTTGTATCTGTCTACCCTTCCAGGTTGCTGTCACTAGTCATCAGGATTCTCTTACATGCGCAGCAGGCCTAGACTAGGATGAGCAAAACCCTTTTTGACATTACCCCATTTCTCTTTGTTATGATGCTTTATGTGCTTAATGGAGTGTCCTTGCAATGCATTTTTTCACTGAAATCTCATAACAATAATTATGCTAATACCATAGTACTGATATTTAAATTTGAGTGTCTAGTATGTTTTAGGCACTGTTTCATATTCAACCCTTATAGTGATCCCATGAGATAATACAGGTACTGCTATGGCCCTATGAGGAAACAAATACAGAGAGCTTCAGACCTTCCTCAAAGAGGCCCCACACTTAAGAGGAATATTTGAGATTTAAGCCCAGGTCTTCTGACCTAAGACTCATATATGGAATGACTACATTGTATTGCCTACCTTAGGGAACATGTTGTTTGGCTCATTTTATAGATGAGGATTCTAAGACTTGACTTAGCAAGCTGCTCAGCAGTCACACAGCTAATTATAATGAAGAAACACACAGCCTGACTTTCTGTGGTAATGCACTGCAAACTGACCTCTCTCTATTGGAGAATTTGGATTAGTATCTTGATTAAGGGCATTCCACAAGGAATCACAGCATAGCACTTGACAGCTTAACGGATTTGAGAAACAATCAACTCTTCCACAAAGTAGAATTCTCTGCAACTTGACCGGGAGATGTGACAACCAGTTTCAGCTGAAATGTCACTAGCAATCAGGATGTCACCACCTCAGTGTATCCCTTCTCTATTAAACCCAGATCTGACCTCTGTCATCTGTTCACGGATCAAGACTCAACTTCCTCTACAAAATAACAAAATAACTTTTGCCCAACCCACAGCTATTTATGTCTCCTAAGCCTTTCTTGTTTAACAGAGATAACTGCTCATAGTGGTGAATGACACATAGCATTTGGTTGATTTTATTTCCTAACAACCCTGTTAGACAGATATAAGTAACAGAAGGGGGCGCCCAAGTGAGTTTCTCAAGACCACACAGGGTGCAATAGAAGAATTGGGAATTTAACTCCAGTATCAGACTCCAACATTCATGATCTTCACTGTAGTGCCTTTGTCCCTCTTATTTAATACACAACTCCCTTGTTTGTTGGCCATTCAACAGCCTGGTTATCCTTTTACCCTCATTTACCCACTGTTTAATCTTACAGCTTCCGGTATGGGATAGAGGATACTCAGAGACCAATGTTGCACTGCCTCAACCTTCTTTAGCCTGGCTAGGGAAGCCCCATAGTTATATTCATTGATAAGCTGCTGATTCTAAGACATTATTGACAGAACAGATCTTTGTATCAAGCATGATTTCTAAAAACATTTGTGACTAGAAAAACAAAATTTGTGTGGGAAGCCTCATGCAGTGTATGAGGAAGTGACGCCTGGAACCATTAGGAATGAGGATCTTGGAGGGAGGCTAGCCCAGTTCATCCTCCGACACCCCAAGTGTTCCTGAAGACAAGAGGTAAGGAGCCTCCACACTTTGCCTTGCTTGTCTGGCAGGATGGTAGGCTTTACTGCATGGAACTGCCCTTAATGAGCTAACATTCGTCTCACGTTTAGACCAGGACCCGAAACATGATAAGCAGTTGATAACTGCTAGTTATTATATTGTAGCCAGAGTTGGTAAATGACAGCCTGAGGGTCAAATCCAGACTATTGCTTCTTGTAAATGTTCTGTTTGGAATGCAGCTACGCCAGTGCATTTGCACATCACCCATAACCTCTTTGTGGTCGTGTGGCGGGACACTGTGGTGACAGAGGATCTATGGCCATACAGAAAAAAAAAATCCCTATCTGGCTCTTTGCAGAAAAATCTTGCCATCTGCTATTCTGTATGACACAATTCTTGAGTCTCTGACCTTTGTCTTTTACTCTTGGGTCTTGCAGCCTTCAAGGAGTGATTGATAATCTCTGTCCTCTGCTGCTTTGCCTTGGAAAAAGATCAGGTATAACTCTTCCTCCTACAGAATAAACCTGTGAGAAGAAAAAAATGTGTCTTGGAGATCCAAGCTATCCATTTACTAAGTAATTCCTTGCTATGTACCCAGATTTTTGTGACCACTGTAATATAGATGCAAATACACAACTCACTTTGTACGTGTTACCTCAGCAAACCACGTAACAGCTCTCTGAGGTAATCATTACTTTTGCTCTTCGTGTTGCAGAAGAGTTGAAGCCTGGCAATATTAGAGAAAGTTTCCCAAGCTCGTGTAGTTGCCAGAGAACACAGCTGGGATGGGAAACTCTGTAGTCTGATTCGAGTCTAAAGATGTGACTTTTACCATAGTCACACATCTCTTAGGACACTTGTAAATCTATTGGGCCATCATTCTAAGACTCACCATCCTGAAGCTGTGAGTATGGAGGTTGACCCTGTGCATGGCTGGATTGAAAAGATGTGTCTAGCGGAGTCTGACCTTCAAAACAGGAAGTCTAAACTAAACTGAGGCTTAGTGAATACAGAGAGTTTTCCCCAAATAGGAAGCTGTCTCTGCAAAGAATGTCTGACACACTCAGAATTGGTAAGTATTGGATCCCAGGTTATTGGGTATCCTCCTCCGATGCAATAAGCCAAACAGGCCAAATTAATAAGTCCAGGTTTAATGAACAGAGAAAAGCTGCTCCCAAGTGACTCTTGGAAAGGCAGGAGAGAACATCACATGGCAGGTCTGGTGACCAGGTCTTAAATACCCTGTAGGCATGGTCTTGAGCAGCCCCAGGAGAGGATCTGGCCCTTGGTGAGATTTCTCAGGGGCAGGGTCTGGGAAAAGAGGGGGATCTAGCGGGGGGCTTCCACATAAACCCGAATATTAAGCAGTTCTTTACCATGTGTATGTGAACTATGGGGACCACATGAGGTAAGACAAGGATGGAGAACAAGTAGCAAATCCTCCAGTTATGCCTTATACTTCCAGTGATCCCTATATTTTTTCATTGTTTAATGCCCTTCTCCACCACACATGTGTGCCATCAGGGCCAGCAGCCAGCCTACCCCATTCACTATGATAACTCCAATACTCAATCTTCCCTAAAGCAAGAGCCCAGTGATGACTAACCAGCCAATATGTTCTGGGTGATCACAGAGCTACCCTGGAATAAGATGCTTTTTTTGTGCCCCCTGGTTTACTCTAGGGCAACAATCTGTCTTGCTTATTGAAAAATAAAGGCAGGTTCCTTTGAATGATACCAGGAATAAAGACAGGTTCCTTTGAATGATACCAGGACTAGGGATATATCTCAGTGACAAGGCAGCCAAACCAGGGGAACAGTGACTTGAGCATATGATCCCAGCATAAGCTTCTCTGGTGATGTGTCAGGGGCCTGTGGGCACTCACAAAGACAGAAGGTGCTTTGTATGGGCCCTAGCCCTTGAGCTAGAATTTGGTACACAATGGAGCAGGATTATTTGTGGATGATGATACAAATAGTGAGTTGAAAGTTCTTGTACTAATGTCTTCTCTTTGTCTCCCCACTCCCATGTATGTGTGTAAGTGTGAGTGTGTGTGTGTGTGTGTGTGTGTGTGTGTGTGTGTGTGTGCTCACAGTGGATGGATAGGTCTGTTTTCATAGGAGGTGCATGTGTGTGTATGTGTGTGTGTGTGGTTGTGCAAACATGAATATGCATGTATGTGTAGAGATCACATGTCAACCTTTGTTGTCGTTCTTCAGGAGCCACCCATCTTGTTTTTTGAAGCACAGTTTCTTATTAGGACCTAGAACTCACTGGTTTTCCTAGCCTGGCTGATCAGTAGGTCCTGGAGATGCTTCTGTCTTCAGCTCCCAAGCACTGAGTATAGAAGCATGCATTACCACTCCTGACCTTTTGCTTGAATGCTGTGGATTAAAACTCAGGTCCAGTTTATTCAGCATGCTCTTTCCAGACTGAGCCATCTCTCCAGTTACCCCACATATTTGTGTGTGTGTGTGTGTGTGTGTGTGTGCTTTTGAAGGAGGCAGCTTCTCAAGGAATCACACAATGTTTAAAAGGTAGAGACCTTATTTCCTCCCTTGACAGGTGAGGAAAATGAGATCAGGGAGGTGAAGTGACTTGCCCAGGGCTGGGAAGCTAGTTAGTGCCAGATCTGGAACTGTAATCCAGGTCCCTGACTCCCAGGGCCAATTCTTTTTCCACTATACTATCAGCCTTCTGAGAAATTAGCTCCAGTCTGGGAGAAAGTCGGATTGCCTCTTCCATCACACCTTGGTCTTCTTGGAAATAGAAACAACTTCCTCCTGCATCTTATGTAAGGTGACCTATGAACATATCATGAAGGGAATGTCTGATATGGCACTTTATCAGCATATTCCACACGCAACAGCCTGTGTTCAGCTTGGCTGATTCACAGAAGGTCTGAATACTTGAGTTCCCCAGTATCAGCTGATCTCCTTCCCCTGTCAATCACATTAGAAAGTTCACATTTTGAGTTCACACCCCCTGGAGTCATGATTTTTTTTTTCCTCCCAGTAACCTGAATCTCTTCTGTTGTTGTTGTTGTTTTGAAAAAGAAATCATGAACCTATCAAACACGTTTTCTGGCTCCTTAGAAACCAGCCTGGTAGGATAGCTTATTAGACTTGCCTAAAGCATTTCCTCATTCGTCGCTGCATCTGCTTTTGCTTTCAAATGTCATCCGGCTGTTCCAACAAAGATTTCATTGTGGCAACTCGGGACCTTAACAAACTTGGGCTTTCCTGAATGTGTCTTTGAGAATCTCACCACTGCCTGCCCTTCAGATGAAAAACTACCAACATATTGAAAGAAACTTGGTGTGGCATTGAAAACTACTTCTTACAGTCTGCCTCCCACTTTTTTCTTTTTCTTGCAACGCAAGTTCAGAATCTTAATTGCTCAACCACAGTTTTTAATTCATGATGCCCAGAAAGGCCGTGGTTTATTAATTAGTTCTGATTATTAGGTGCCCTGAACTGGGCCTGACTGCTTCTTGATTGGTTTCAACAGCTCTTTGCCTGAAATTAGTGGCTGTAAGCACATGGAGGTGTAATTATGCAGACATTAGTTGTTCAGTTCTTCTGGGTTAAACCCTCTATTATGAATATATATTATGGTGTCTTCAAAGGTGCTTATTGAAATGCCATAGTTTAATAGTGCAGGCTTACCAAATCAAACTCTCTTATGTTACAGGGAACAGCCTGTTAATTGGATGTTTTCTCGCAGGACAGGAAAACATTGACTTACACACACACACACACACACACACACACACACACACACACACACCAATTTTTAAAGAAATGTGAGAAATAGTATAGTTTATGGTTAAAAGTACAGACTTGAGACACTAATTAAATTCACCTAGACCTGCCAACTTCTAGCACCAGAAGCTCCAGGATGTGATGTCACTCTTCCCTCTAGTCCAATGTCATTGGTAAAATAGGTTGAGTGTATGCTTGTTCTACAGGATGCTGTAGAGTCCATATGAGTTAGTGCCCATGAAATACTTAGCACAGACATTGCTTTCTTTGTTGCATGCTCTAAGGCTTTTACTTAAATGCTATAAATCAAGGTCATAAGGCTCAGAAAGAATCACAATGTATCCATGTGGTAGGCCCCAAGAGTTAGAACCTGGTCTCCCTTTTCTTTTACTTTTGCAGTAATGGCCTCCCTCCACACCAATTTTCAGCTGAAGGGCCAGAGCTACTCAGAATCAGGAATTTCCTTCTCCTCTAGATGTGGCCATGTGACTAAGCTTTGGTCAGTGAGTTGTAAACAAAACTGGTTTGTCAGTGTCTAGAAGGTGGAAGTAAAGGGAGGATGGATGGTGTGTTGGTTATTTCAGTTAACACAGTTGGAATCATCTGGGAAAGAAATGAGGAAATGTCTGGAATAGGCAGCCTGTAGGCATGGCTGTGAGGTGTTTTCTGAGCTCTGTGCATTGAGGTGAGAAGAGCCACCCTGAAACATGAGTGTCACCATTTCATGGGTATGACATGGAAAGAAAGAAGTGACCAAGCTGAACTTTGGCCTGCATGCATTCTATCATTTTCTCTTCTTTTACTGTGGGTATAATGTGACCAGATGTTCCATGATCCCACTGCCTCAATTTACCTGTAGTAGTGAACCAAAGAACTTCTGTAAGTGGCTTTGGCCAAGCTGTTTTATCACAGTGACAGGAAAAGAAACTAAGATGTGTGGTACTCTTTTCAATTGTCTTCACGGGGTTTGGGTCTTGATGGGTGGAACTCAGACAGCCATCTGGGATTATCAGATGCTAAAGTAAGAATGTGGTATAGAAGACAGGAGAAGCCAGAGATCCTGGCCCTTCGGGAAGCAGAGCAGCCCTGCTAGGTCTTTTATTTCCCTCTAAACTTGCTAAATTAATAACATACTTCTTTATTTAATGCACTCATTTGGGGTACCTGTCCCAGACAACTTCAGACTTAGGTAACACTTTCCTTTCTCAATATTACACCACATTTTTTGATTGTGTGTTTTTAGAATACAAGCCACAAAGAACCAGAGAAAGCTTTTACATACTCTTTATCCTCATCAGTTAGGGCACTCCTTTATCTCCTCCAAATGGGTCTGTATCATTCTTACTCTCCACACGGGGGTCCTTCACCTTGGGTCTCAATCAGGGGTTGAAGAGGACTTGAGTGTTTAGCCACCTTGTAGAAATTCTGTGGACTCTTTAAGCTAAAGGTACCTTGTGATTACTCTTACTTCCTCTGGTGAGAAATCATGGACTGCTAGAGAAATCCAGGGGCCATTTCTTTTTCTTTATTTTACAAAAGAACAAGTTTCTTTGTTTTCCATGTCTCTCAAACAGAAATAAGATCCAAGGGCTGGGGACATAGCTCAGTAGAGAACATTTGCCTACCGCATATAAGACCCTGGGTCAGAGTCCTAGCAGAAAGAAGGCAAATAATGAAATGTCATTTTTTTTAAATCAAGACTCCTAAACAAAGGGTTTTTTTTTGTGTGTGTGTGTGTATGTGTGTGTGTGTGTGTGTGTGTATGCTTGAACAGGCTCAAGCATTTGAGTCTATAAGAACATGAGTGTGTCAAGGTCAGTGAATGGCTTTGGCTATTGGTCTTACCTTCTGCCTTGTTTGAGGCAGGGTCTCTTTGTTGTTTGCTATTGCATCATACCCAGCTAACTCATTGTCCCTGCAACTTCTGGGGAGTCTCTCCCCCACCTCTCATCTCACCGCTGCAGTACTGAGATTACAGGTGCACTCTGTCTTGCCAAGCTTCACACTGGTTGTGGGAACTTGAATGCAGGCTCCCATTCATACTTGTGAAGCAAGTGTTTACCTTGCCTTGGACCAAAAGCTGTAAGCAGGGATATGTTGCTTGTTCTCATTCAAAACAGGTATGGAAACAGGTCCCATGAGCCTACCTGTCTTTCTCAGGAGCAGTAATGATTACCTATCCACCCCTTATTTCTTTGATTTAGAAAACTGTTTTGTCTTAGTTAGGGTTTTGTTGCTGTGAAGAGACACCATGACCACAGCAATTCTTATAAAGAAAAATATTTAATTAGGGTTGGCTTGCAGTTCAGAGGTTTAGTCCATTGTCATTATGGCAGGAAACATGGCAGCATGCAGGCAGACATGGTGCTGGAGAAGGAGCTGAGAGTTCTACATCTGGATCTTCAGGCAGCAGGAGGAAACTGTGTGTCACACTGGGCATAGCCTGAGCATATGAGACCGAAAAGCCCATCTCCACAGTGACACACTTCCTCCAACAAGACCACACCTACCCCAACAAGGCCATACTTCCTAATAGTGCCATACCGGATGGGCCAAGTATTAAAAACACATGGTCTATGGGTGTCATTCCTATTCAAAGCACCATATGTTTTCTCCCAGAAATCTTAGGACTCACTTAGGAATTTTGCTGAGACTTCTTCACAATACTAGAAAATCCAGAGATGCTAGCTGAGGAGTTCAGGAGAGGCATACACTCTAAGGGAAAACTAAACTGTTAAGCCAACTCAAAGTATAAAGAATAAATTGTACATTATTTCTGTTCAGCTTGATCTTGAAGCTCGCTGATCTTGTGCAGAAAAACAAAAAACAAGTCAGATCCCTAGACCTGTGAGTCTGCATGTTTGCTGTTGGAAAATTCTTATTCTATACTGCATTTTCTCCCCTTCTGGATCTACAATTCATCCTTCATACCTCTAAATCTTTCAACTGTGTTTGCCATCATTTTTGGAAGTTTCTGCCACATTGTTTGTAACTTCCTTTTTATTAAAGTTTTTTTTAAATTGTGTATACACACATGTGTCTGTGTAGGGGTATGTGTACGTTAGTCCACGTATCTATGGAGGACAGAGGCATCGAACCACCCTGGAGCTTGAGCTATGGACAGTTATGAGAAGCCAGGCATGGATTCTAGGAATGAGACTTAGGTCCCCCATAAGAAGAGTGTGACACTCTCAGTCACTGACCCATTTCCTCTGTGTAGTTTCTTCTAATTCACTAGTCACTAATTCCTCCTTCTGACATATCTTTCTACTGAAGCTTTAATTTGAGGATTACTTGTTAATTTTGTTACTGTTGTTATTATTATATTACTAGATAGGTTGTTTGTTTTTTAACTAGTTGGTTAGACCACTTCTTTAAATATTCTCTGGAAAACTCTCAAATTTTCATTTCTTTCAACTACCCTCTTACAGTTTTTAAGGACACATGGCTGCTACTACTATCAGTTGCTCATGTTCATGGTACCTTATTTCCTAGTGTGCAATATTTCCTTAAATTTTTATGCCAGCTCATTGCCTTTGGAAATAGTTCTCAGCAGTCTTGCAGACTAGAATGAAATAATTTTCTTCTATAAAGAATAGTGATTTGGTTCTGTGAGGCTGCTAGAGATCTGTAGAGTGTAGTGCCTCCTTAAACCGGGCTTGAAATGGAACACAGCTTTCCTGTCACCTGCTCCTCCCCTCACCACCTGCTTCCTCTCTTCTATCCTTTAGTATCTTTTAATCAGGGATGATTCTTCAGCATTCACAGGCTGCATAATCCTCTGTCCACAAAAATAAACTGATAAATCTTGGTGAATGAGCAAGTTTTTAGATTATCACATTAGTGTATCCTCTCTATCTTTATTCTATTGGTTGGTTAAGAGCATCATTCTACACTAAATATTATCCCCAGTGAGGCAAACATTCAAGGTATTGCTCTGCCATCTCTTCTGGGTAAATTACTCTAATTCTGTGCCACAAAGGAAGTAGGTACTTGGTAAATATTTGTTTCTCAGCTAAGATTTTTGTATGTTTATCAGTTCTGCCCACAAGTGGACCAAACCACATATTTCTAGAATTCTTCATGTTTAAGCAGGATATTTAGAATATTGCTTGGGTTACCACTGGCAGTAATCCTTGGTTTACATAGGCCTTGGAACTGCTTGGCCTATGTCTAATACTTTTTCCTTTAGGTAGCCCAGTCCACTTTCCAAGAATTCACTCTACGACTGGCCAGTGATTGTGTCTCTGTATTGCCCACTGACAACCATTATTGCCACTATCTAAAATAAAATCCAAATGTATCGACTTTCCTGCATCTTTCACCTAAGTGGCACAGCCTGATTTCATGAAAGGGCATGTCTGAATAAGCAAACTAGGGCTCTGCCACTTACTAGCCATGTGGGCCCCTACACGACAAACATCTGAGCATCACTGACATGATATACACAAGAACACTGTCCACAAGGATAACCTGTGTGTTTGGCAGACTTAGAATAGCTCTACAAGGCTTTTCTGAAAAGAATATACTTTTGTATTTATTGCCTGTGGGTACATGAACTCAATGAATGAATGATAACTTAGACATTTCTTCTATAGACCCTGGTTTTCCTACCAGATATAAACTGAGTCCTTAAATAGGAATTGTAAAGCTTAACGATAGGACAATACATAAATAACCTGGTTCGATAGCTGGCCTATGATTAAGTGCATTACAAATGTGCTTCCTCATCCCTCTTGCAAACTGAGACCAAATTTTCCTTTTCTATGGAATTGCAATCAGAGTTGCAAATCAGAGTGCATTATATAAAAGGACACTCCTTATCCTTCTCTTTCTTAAAGTGCTAGCCACATTTTAAAGCTAAGTTCAAATGCCGCTTACTCACTCAGCATCCTTGAATCTCACTCTGAAACACTCATTCTCAGCTCCAGCTAGACAGAAAAGAATACATTTCAACAAAATCTTCCTCTCCTCTCAGTTAGTGCTTGAATTTCCTGTACACCAGTGAGAATGATTCCGTAATATACAAGCCAAACACTTTTTACTGTGTGCAGGAATGGGAAGACTGTCAGATTTCATTTTTTTTAAATTAGCATACAAGGTATTAGAAATCACTGTGACATTTTTGAGCAAAGAATGTTTTAGTAGATTCTCCTTCTCCCTCATCTCCTCACCTTCTTGTGATTCCTGATCCTCCCTTGTAACTCCTCCATCTCCTTTTCTCTTTCACATTATATGTGAACCTTTTTCTAGCTACTCCATCCCTCCCTCAGCACATTTTTTCCTATTCTTCATCACCTTTCTAGTTTTTTAACTTTATCCACACTACACACACACACACACACACACACACACACACACACACACACACACTACAGAAGATTTAAAAACACAGTATTTTTAAAGTGCCTCATTCCTTTCCACTTTGTGTAGCTAAAGTCAGTCTCCATGAGGTTTCTAAATTGATTCTGAGCCATGCCTGTGCTCCTCTTTAAGTAGAATGCTTGGTAATAATGCATTCCTTAAAACACACATTTGGGAGTGACCTTTCTTCTCCTGTAACTGTAATCTCTGCTCACAGGTTGGAAGAGAGGACCATGGGACTATGGATTCTTACTGAATATGGGCTTCATGCCTACAGGTTCTTTCTAAGTTCTTTTTTCCTGTTGTAAGACTTAGATGAATCCACTGCATGTCATGGCTTCTGTACTTCCTCCATGGGATTTCCTAGAAGCAGAGATCCTGCGTGAAGTCAGCAACTCTGCAGCTTCCCCGGCTTTGCAGCCTCTCTTATGCCAAGAGCAGTTCTGTGGAGCAGGGGAATGGTGATAGGTTGTATTCAGCCAATTCACAGCAACTAGGTATAGTACAAGGATCCAGACAGGTCACTGAAAGCATCTACTAGGGTCCTCTTTATGTTATAACTCTTGAGTATGGAAGCTGCATGCTATTCTCTGGAATCTCCCTTAAACCTCCCTAAACACCATGGAAGAAACAGTTTGTGAAATGAATTATTCAAGTTCTGATGAGGCAATCCCCAAGTTTTCATTCACTTAAATCCATTGTCATTGGTAGTAACAGACACTTGTAATGGCCTTAGCTATAATCTCTCTCCACTATGTAATAGAGAACCAGAGTATGGGGCTCACAGAGAGAAAGACAGAGAACTCTATACAGCATGTTCCTGAAATCTTTGTTGTCCTGCGAACTGTGGAAGCCCACAAAGGTTTTCTAGTGAGACCTGAGCTTGCTTTACCCAGCAGGGCTGCATTAGAGGATTGCCTGACCACGTGCATGGTTACTAGGTGATTAGAAGAGTCTACACTTGGCTGAGCTAGGGAGAAGTCTTTGCTCCACCCATTGGCATTCCTATAAATAGCCCTTTAGAAGAGACAGAAGGGACTGGTGGATAAGGATCCAGGCCCTCCTGAGGCTATTCTGTGTTTTTTCTCTCCCCTTTATCCTTCTATCTAAATATTTCTCACTTCACCCTCCTCAAGAGTACCCTAGGGTAAAAGTAGGAGCTGGTCTCCCACAGTCAACTCAAAAGATGTCTAAGGAACAATGTTTAAATTTAGGAGAAACAAATCATTGTGGAATACCTAGGCAAACATGGGAAAGAGAAGAACTTCCAAATGTTGTATTTAGTCTTATTACCCTTTTTAATCCTACAAAAGTAGTATATGAATATGGTTAAATCAAAAAAATGCACAAATGAATAGCAAAAGTCTATGAATAGCAAAAGTCTATGTCCATCATGTTGACTTTTCATTCCATTCCCCTGAACAAACTACTATCATTATTTTCTGGAGTTCTTATGTGGTGATATATTGTTTGTGATCTAATAAATAAAGTTTGTCTGAAGATCAGAGTACAGAGCTAAGCCATTAGTTAGCCATAGAAGCCATGCAGTGGTGGCACACACTTTTAATCCCAGCACTCAGGAGTTAGAGGCAGATAGATCTCTGTGAGTTTAAGGCCAACCTGGCTACATGAGGTTGATCCAGTCTAAAAGAGAAACAGAGTCAGGCAGTGGGGGCATACTCCTTTGATCCCAGCACTTGAGAACTCACACCTTTAATCCAAGCACTGTGGAGATGGAGACAGGAAATGATATGGCTGGACAGAGAGAAGAATATATGGTGGGAGGACACAGGAGCTCAGTCCCTCTTTCAGGCTGAGGGTTGCTAGAGGTAAGAAGTCTTTCTAGTGGCTGGCTGTTCTGCTACTCTGATCTTTCAGCTTTCACCCCAGTATATGGCTCCAGGTTCTTATTATTAAGACTAATTAGTCTGGGCAGCAGAGGCCCATGACTTTAATCCTATCATTCGGGAGGCAGAGCCAGGAGGATCTCTGTGAGTTCGAGGCCAACCTGGTCTACATAGTGAGATCCAGGACAGGCATCAAAACTACACAGAGAAACACTGTCTTGAAAACAAACAAACAAACAAAAAAACCAATTAGAATTAGTGCTACATTCATATCTAAAAATAATTTAAGTTATATATAAATATGCATATCTTTTAGTATATATATTATATATAAACATATATCAAATCACAAATTTATATATATGTGTGTGTATGTGTGTGTGTGATTTTATACACAAAGATGCCATAGTACATAGAGTGCTATCTGCTTTGTGTTTTCACTAATCATAGATCTTGAAAGTCTTACTCCATCAACATGTCTATATCTAATCTTACTTTAATATCTATAAAGATTACAATGTATTTAACTATTATTTTTCTAGCTCTCAGCATTGAAAAATAATGGCTCTTCTACTACAGATTTTGCCACTAGAATATAGACACTCATATTCATTTCTTTGTATACATGATTTTAACACCATTTAAGTTGAAAAGTGTACCCTCCTTCTGAGCATAATAATAGCATCCCAGGCAGGGGTGTGGCTACTACATTCCTTACATCTGCATTAAATTATATGTCTTTCAGCCTAGGTTACACTTCGTGTCATCTGTCTACTTGTTTTCAGTCTTTCTTCCAGAATATGACTTATAATCAGAAAAGATAGGCATTGTCACAATTGAAAAAAGCTACACGCAATTTCCAACTGAAGAACACTGTAATAGCGAGTTCTAAGATTGTCGTTGATACATAATTTAAATAATAGGATAATTATGTTGAAAGGAACAGAAAACCTGAATCTTGTTCGGAATTTAAGAGGCTTGGTGCTAACAGCATGTCCAATTCAAGTTTCTTTCAGAGACAGAAATTTTCCAGAAATGCAACTCGCTATTCTTTTTTTTTTTTTTTGAGAATTCTATATATGAATACAGTATATTTATTTACATCATTCACATCCCTCCCTCTCCCCTCTCTAACTCTCCTGCATTCTTTCAACTACCTACTTACAAATTCATGACCTTGTTCTAAACTTACTATTGTCACACACACACACACACACACACACACACACACACACACAAAATCTACTGAGTCCCATTAGTGTTGTTTTATGTGCATGTTCAGGGCTGACCACTAAGACTAGAAAACTCACTGGGGGCCATCCCTGGAGAGAACTGCTTCTTCCTCCTTCAGCAGCCATCACTGCACACAGCTCTTCATCCTAGGGGTAAGCCCTTGTGGAATTTTGCCCATCCACGTTGATATTTCAATTGGTGTGGTCTTGTGAAGACACCCACATTGTTGAGAGTTCATGGGTGCGGTTTCTCTGTCATGTATAGATGACCCTAGCTAGCAGTTGTCTTGGTCCTGTGGTTCTTACAATCTCTCCACCCCTTCTTCACTGCTGCACGAGCCTTACATGAGGGGTTCTGTTGTAGATGACCCAACTGGGGATGGATACCCACTTACTTTCTGCGTTTTTGATAAGTTGGAGATCTCGGTAGTAACCTTCTGTAGTAGCTGAAAAGGGAAGCTTCTTTGATAAAGGATGAAAATTATACTACCCAGTAGGTACAAAGATAAGTATTTTCACCTCCTTCTTGGCTGGGTTTACAGTATCAGGCATGTGTTCCTTCCTGTTGAGTGGGTCTTGAGTTCAATTAGACAACTATTAATTACCTCCAACATATAAATGTTACTTTTTGTTGTATGTGTGCTACACAAACCCTGGTGTTCCTAAAAGCGCCTCTTGTCTTTTTTTTTTTTTCCTTCGCAGTGAAGTACATGAGAGAAGCCACGCCTTATGTGAAGAAAGGATCACCTGTGTCTGAAATTGGATGGGAAACGCCTCCACCTGAGTCCCCTAGATTAGGGGGCAGCTCTGCAGACCCTCTGTCATCCCAGTCCTTCTCCTTCCATAGAGACCGGAAAAGCATCCCCCTCAAGATGTGTTATGTCACCCGGAGCATGACCTTGGCTGACCCTGAAAACAGGTAATGGGGCAACCTTTCCTGGCCTCTGAGGTTATAAAAGAATTTGCCAGGTTGTACTCATGTCTGAAAAGACTCCATCGTTCTTGTATATAGATTGAAAGGTCTTCCCACCCTCCAAGCATGGGGAAGATACGTATTGAAGGAGGGAGATTATATTCCATCCAGGATTCCTCACATTCTTCCATTTTTTTATCATCATGATATAAATGCACATGACCCAGTTTCTAGGTAGAGTGGGAGAATTGAAATCAGGGTCCCAGTATCTTTCCTTGTTTGTTCATTGTGAGTCTGTGAGATTTTAGGTAAGCTATTCAAACTTGTTTTTGTCACTGGTAAGATGGGGATAATTGAAATAGATATCAGCTCGTGAGGGCTAAATGAGGAAACCCTACAAAGTGCTTAGCACTAGAATGAGTGTGCACTACAATGAGTGTGTCCATGACAAGTGTTAGTCGTGTTAGTAAAAGGCAACTCTGCCTGCCTGAGGCCCAGCATCCTCAACAGTGACCTAGGAGGGTCAGATGGCAGAAGACTTAAAGCTCTTCTCATCCATAAGAGGATAAGAAACGGCACCACTCAGCTTGTTGGACACTTTTCCGAAGTTCACAAGTGACTCTGAATGCCACAGGATAGACATTCCCCCTAATTCAGGGCACTCTGAAGGACAGCAAAAGTGAAGTAAAAGTTTATGGTCTCTTTTCACTCCAAATTATCTGACCACACAATACACAAGTTGTAGGAAAAGTTATCAAAGATGAGAATTAAGAAGAGAGGAGGGAAAGAGAGAGAGACAGAGCTGAGCCAACACATGGGAACTCTTGGTGACCTTTGCATCCACATTAAAGTGCTAAAAATAGAAATAGCTCTACTGGTCATTCTTCACAACATGTGTGGGACAGCTGCAACACCCACGAATAGGAAGTATTTGGCTAGGTTCACAGTTTCTGATGGGGAAAAGCCAAAGTGACTGGGATAGGGAGGAAATGGACTCTTGGCCTCCTAACTCCATGTGGGCTTTAGTTCTCATCCTAAGAAGTTCACTCCAAGGAAGCTGCTGGGGCCCTTCTGGCTCCAACCACCTGTCATACCCCACTGCCCTCCTCCCCAGCTCCCTTCCCAGTGTCCTCCTGCAGCACAGGGATGGGCTGCTCATTAGAGAGATCCAGCAAGCAGCATCCAGAGAGGAGTCAGGACAGACAGAATGTCCTTTCTTGATGACCCTCCTCCTCCCTGATCCTTTTGGTTCTCCCTCCATTTCCACTGATTCCCTGGGCCTGCAGTTGAATTCCTGACTGCTCGGAATTTCCACCTCCCTTGGGTCCTACTCACCTAATCAAAGAAGTCCATTCTCCCAAGAATCTAAAGTCAAGGTTTCAGATGCAATGGATTCACAATCTGTGGTGTGCTCATCTTGTACTAAGTTTTATGTTAATTCCTTTAGTCCAGCGATTGCAAAGTCACAGCTTACAGGTTATACTCTACTTGTACATGTTTTTTTTTAATAGTCTAGCCACCATTTCAAATAATCTAAAACTAGTTTTCATATTGAATATTGTGAAATTTCACATTTTAAAGATAGGCTTTCACATTCCTAAAAAAAGAAAAATGGTGCATACAGTTGGGCACACACTGCTGCAGGCAAGGCTCTAAGCAGCAGATGTCCAGAAGCAGCTTCTCCTTTGTCAAGGGGATGGATGCTCTTTCTCATCTCTATTGTTCATATGTAGGGGCTTCACAGAATTTCTTGCCAGGTCCTTCATTATCACCTCCTTCATGTCTGACATCTTAGCACATGGTAGTCCTCCTAACAGCTGTTTATGATGTTATTATTGTCCCCACTCTATGAGCAAAAAAAATTAAAAAAAAATGGGGAAGACATAGAAATTTCCAGAAATCATAGATGTTATTAATAACTTGAAGAAAAAGTTCATGAATTTTTTTCTGTTGTTCTTTCTAGCAGTAGACTTATATGCTGTAACATGTATGACCTATGAACGGCATGAGGTCAATCAATTATCAAGACTATTTTGAGAAACCTCAGGCTTTAATAATACTGGAAATTCCATTATGTGTGTCTATCCAGAGAGGGGAATGGATTTTTAAAGCTTAATACCACCGCTGTTTAAGTCTACCACTGATGAATTATCTGCACAGCATCCTGGGTGGGAGAGGCAGAGGCTGTCCTGCTGGGATATGAGAAACAACAGGGCAGAACTAAAAATAGGGGTCCATCTGAGACAGATGGTGCAGGCAGGGACATCAGGTCCAGATAGGTCCTGAATTGCTGCTACCAAACAGATAAGGATGAGACTTGCCCCTAGTGAAGGAAAAAAAGAAAGAGGAAACAAATGTCTTACAGAATTGTATTTACATGCTTGGAAGAATATAGCATTGCCAATCAGAAATATAATATCGGCAAACCACAACTCTGCTGACTACAAGAAACTCCTAACACAAAGTGATCTCGGAGGTGCAAGATGCAAGACCTGGCAGGAGCCCACTCAACTATTGCAGAGGAGCAGCAACAGAGAGCAAAGATGTCAATCTTGATATACAACAAGGTAGAATGCATGGTGAAGAGCAGGAAAACAGAACAAAGCAGGGTGATTTATGCTGAAGACCAAATTTTGCAAGAAGCATTCGATAGATTTAAACAAAATCCAAATAACAATACAGCAGCTGCTTGTATAGCAGAAGCTATAGAAAGAGCTCTGAGAAACAGAAGTGTGATAGGGTAAGGTAATTTAATATATGTCACTCTCAGTCCAAGATGAGTCACATGGAAGGCAAAGGATGAGTAAGGATATGGAAGGCTTGAAGAGCAAAATAAGCCGTTCCTAGATGTATCCTAAAATTTGCATCTTGCTACTAGAGAATGAACTTTTATTTTAAATGCACATGGAGTCTACAACCATGACACTAGCAATCTCATCTGATCTTAAACACACACAGAGCATGCATACAATTGGGCAAACACAAAGAGAGTGTAGCAAGCCCCATAAGATAGAAATAATATAAACAACGTCCTCTGGCAGAAGTGAGCCGAAGCCAGAAGATTAACAATAAAATCAAACCTAAAATATCTTGTTTTGTTTTGTTTTGTTTTTGTTTTTAAAACACTCTCCATAAGTAACCCTTGGACTATGGAAGAAATGCACACTAAACTCCCAGACAATCATTACAAGAAAATCATGGAAGTCAGTACATAGGGTTATTGTAAAAGAGAGAAAGGGGGTAAAGAGTGTGGGCTCTGTGTCTAGCCACAGGCTTGGAGAAGTCTTAGTTCTGGCACAGCTACATCAAGTTAAGCAAGAACTCATCATTGAACACAATTAACCATCCTCTACATACTCCATCCCCACATTATAAGCTTCGCTGAGGATTGGGAGTTAAGACAAGCAGAAGAACTGGGATTTTCACCCAGCCTTGGCTGACACCATACCAGTTTCTGAATCATTACCTCCATTGTCTCCGACCTCAACACCTGACAGAACAGTTCACCTGAACTGTCAGCCAGGAGTTAACAGCCCCCTGGGTGCCAGAACATGAGAACGGATTGACAAATGCCACAAAGCCTCTCGGGGGCTGATGCCCTCAGTGGGCGACACACAGTTTCGCTCACAGTTTGCATTAAAACCTTTAATGCTCAATTTCTCAAATAGAAACAGCCATAGAACAGCAGGCAAGATTGCTGCTCTTTCTATGAAAAAGGTCACTCAGCAGGCACCAAATCCACTAGAATTTCACTGCTAGTGGCTATCAATGAGGACAACATATGCTTTTCAAATGCTACCTCTTTATATGTTCCCTGCTTTTCATAGTTAATGCTTGGCCTTCACACCCAGTGTCCTCATCCCGGCCACATCTGTGGTCCGCCAGAGTATTTGGAACCCTATCCTTTTTGATGCTTTGTTTGCAGTTTGCTAACTTTTCCAGCCCCCATCCTCCTAATCAATGGAATAAGAAACCCTGTGTTTATCCATTTGTTCAAACAGGCTCTCTCTCCCCCCACACATCATAATATCTATATTCTTCAGTATTGTATAAAAGCCCCAGTAAGCTTTGTACCCTCCCTAATTGCCCAGCACTGGCCCCTACATTTCCAGCCTTGATGCTCCAGCAATCCTTAGGTAATTTGTGTAAGGCCAGCAGTCACCTCCCTGTCATCTTCCCAACGGCCCTTGTCTAAGCCCCAGCAGAAGTGACCCCACCTGGACATCACTCTTGCTACACCCTCCATGCAGCTCTGTTTACTTATTGCAACCTTCGTAAAGACTGACAACTCTTTCTTACTTGCCTACCTAGTTCCTGAACTACGTGGTTCTTGAAATCTGAGGCTTTCTGCATTTTCACTCCACTACCCGAGCTTTCAGGAAGTTTGTTCAGTACAAAGGAGCTATTTAAGAATGTTCTCACTAATATATGATAAACCGCATACTTATCTATCCATTTGGGGCATTCTTACTTCTTCAGATTTTTCTTTTGAAGACATCTTTCCCCGGATAGTTTTGAATATGAGGGACTAGATTAAAGCAACATTCTCTCCCCATACATAGAAAATTTGCTGAAACTCGGATAACGCATCAACTAGCCTGGTAGTGGGTGTGCACAGCTGTGCCAACACAGGCAGTGTTATGAGGTATCAGTTCACCACCTTGTGAACTACACAACAGAGTTCACTGTGTATTTCATGGGTAAAGTACAAAGAGATACACTCACCCTGCTTTGGGAAACAGTATGTGTTTCTATACAAGGTGTTCTGGTGAGAGATTCAACTGGAAATGTCAGCTTGGCACAGTAACTCAGAGAGGTGGGATCCCTTAAGTCCTGTAGAACACACTCAGGCTTCTTTCCACAAAGCACCATCAGTGATGTCACCATAAGTCAGAAGCTCATCCTCAGCTACAGAAAGTCAGCAACTTGATTTAAAGGCCTGCAAGGATGGATCCATCTCTGAAAGGTTGACTCGCATTAACCTAATAGCCAGAATCCACTTAAGTAATCAATGCACTTGTCAAGCAAATAGGCTTGCCTGCAAGGGAGGATCTTGATGTGCTCCTATTATGGACAGGCTGCGTTGGAAGACAAATGCAAATATAAGCAGGTATACCAGAACACCAAGTTACTCCAACATTGCTGACTTCCAAGGCAACTATAGCATGCATTTTCTCCGTGTGGACTAGCTACATGAGAAATTTAAGTACCACAGTAGTTATTGGATAAGTTTGGAATCAATATAAGATGGGCTAATACATCTGAAGTGCTTCACATAAGAAAGATGGAGCTGGTCTTTCTAGCAAGGAGAGAGCCTTTCCAAAGTGGCCAGTATGTAGCATTTTGCCTTGCCAACTCCCTTTCCTCTGGGCTGAACATAAATAACCTGTGGTTTCCCTGAATGGTTCCCCTGTTGTTTCATGGCTAATTAAACCTCCTTATTTCCCATGGTTCTTTTCTCTGGTGAGAGTCAAAACAAAACAGAGTTGGGGTTTGGTTATCAACCTGAATCACTTCCTAGTCCTGGCTCTCTGAGGTTGCTTTCATATCACTTTGTTCAGTTAGAATTTTAGATGATCCCAAATACTTTAGCTCCATATTTATAGACAAATAACATTTTAGTGACTACCAACAGAAGAATGAGCATTTTATTGGCTTAAATTTATTTCCTCCTTACCCCATACCTTATGTAGAACTCTCCACTATACTCATTAAACTTTGAATATTGTTGACAATTTTCCTCCTTAATTGCATTCATAACAAAGATTCATGAGGCACTTACATCTATCTTTTCTCCTCAAGATGACTTCCCTATAAAGAGGCTCACCAAATACATATTTTCTTACTTTTTTTTTATTCTTGATTGGACACTTAATGGTTGCTTCATAATGTAATCTATTGCTCAGAGATCCTGATTTACATTACATCTGAAAGCAAGAGGAGAATGTAAAATCAATGTGTAACTATGCTATATGAAATGAAATATGAAATTTCAAATTTATCCTAATGTGAAAAGTTTATCCACATGAACTACATGCTGTATCACAGGGGGGGATAAGCACAATTTGAAATTAGAAAGCATAGATTATAAATCCCAATATTATCATTTATTCTTTCTTACTACTTTCCCTGTTCTCAAGTTCTTTAAATATATAATATTTGTATGCCTTCCAGGGTCTGATGCTGAAACCTAATCTTCCATTCAGTAGTATTAGAAGGCGGGATATGGATTGTTCAACCACACAGGAGACAGCTAAATCCCTACCACTCCCCAAGGCTCAGGAACAGGGGCTGATAGATTGTTAAGTCAAAGGCTGGGGAAATCCAGAGTGAGAGGGTATCTTCTAGATAGTACCACCATTGTAATCATAAACTTACAGCATCTATGGTTTCCTGCTTAAGCCCTGTACAAAATCAAGTCACTCAACATTCTGGCATAAAGGAAAAGATAGATCATGAGACCCAACTCCCTAACTGAGGAAATTATTGACAATTGATAGCTTCTGGGGGTGGGAGAATTGGTTTTCATTAAAGGTACAGTTGATCACATTCCAGTGGATGGGCTCATACCCATAAGTATGTGGGCAGCACAACTAGGACTCAGTGGGTTCTAAAACAAACAAGGCACATGGTTGATTTTGTACAGGGCAGAATGAATCTGGGAGGAATAAAAGATAAGAATAGGGAGTGAATTGTAGCTGAAAATTTTCCTGTGTCCTGCCCAGTCCTGAAGCCACTCAGACCCAAATAAACATACAGAGACTTATATTATTTTTAAACTATATGGCCTAATGGCTCAGGCTTCTCCTAGAAAGCTCTTATATCTTAAATTAACCTATTTCTTTAAATCTATACTTTGCCAAGTGGCTTGTGGCTTACGGGTACTTTAAACCTTGCATCTTAGCAGTGTCTCCCAGATCTGCCTTTCTCCTTCCTCTCTCTCTAGTTGGAATGTCCCGCCTACACTTATTCTGACTCACCATTGGCCAAACAGCTTTACTTATCAACCAATCAGAGCAACACTGTAGTGGGTAGCCATTCCAACTTGGTTCTGGAAGTTCCAACCCCCATTGAGACTCTGGCAACTGTCACGCCTACGAGGCGGGACGAGGGGAGGCGCCTGGGGACCCGGGAGCTGGATGGGCCAGTGCTCGCTCTGGGCGCTCTCTCGTGCCGGGACGCTGACCAGTGCAGATTGACTGTGTAGAGCTCCGGAGAACACCGTTGGACTGCATTACACCTTCCCCAGACCCTGCGACCTACCCATTACTTAATTTGTGAGTTTCGCCATTAAATAAATATCCTTTTAACTACGTGGAGTGGCCAAAATAATTTCTCCAATATCTGGCGCTCACGTGGGGCAAACTCCAAAGGCCTGGGCGGCTCCCGCCGTCTCCTCCCTAGCTGGCGGGTACCTAAACCCGCCTGCAAAGTTCCATATAACCAGGGAACACCTACACGGTTCCATTCCCGAAAAAGGGAGCAGCTAGTCCTATCTCAATTCCCTAGCTTAGCCCCAGACCAGCGAAAGAGGCAGGAGAGTGCTAGCTCCGATTTCCGCCATCTCCGCCATTCCGCCATCTCTCCAGTACCAGCCCGGCTAGCTCAGTCGGTAGAGCATGAGACTCTTAATCTCAGGGTCGTGGGTTCGTGCCCCACGTTGGGCGCCAGATATTGGAGAAATTATTTTGGCCACTCCACGTAGTTAAAAGGATATTTATTTAATGGCGAAACTCACAAATTAAGTAATGGGTAGGTCGCAGGGTCTGGGGAAGGTGTAATGCAGTCCAACGGTGTTCTCCGGAGCTCTACACAGTCAATCTGCACTGGTCAGCGTCCCGGCACGAGAGAGCGCCCAGAGCGAGCGTTGGCCCATCCAGCTCCCGGGTCCCCAGGCGCCTCCCCTCGTCCCGCCTCGTAGGCGTGACAGTTGCCAGAGTCTCAATGGGGGTTGGAACTTCCAGAACCAAGTTGGAATGGCTACCCACTACACAACACATATTCACAGCATACAGAACGACATCCCCACCAGTGAATCAAAATATAGTTTATGTATTTTGTATCTCAAAGAATTAACAAAGCATTGTGTTAAAAAAAAAAAAAAAAAACAAAGAGGTAGAGGCTATAGGAAATAATTAGGTTGAAGGTCGGTCCCTCATGAATAGGACTAGTGTCCTTTGAAAAGAGATTTTAAAAGTGTCAAGGAAATCAGCTGAGTTGTGTTCACATCCTACTGTCTTGTTGAAGTATTTTGAGTGATGAACTAAAATATTTGATAAAAGAAATACCTAAACAAAATGCTGAAGATATGTCAGGCCTTCTCTTGACGACTGCTTTTAGTAAAATACAAGAAGAAAGAAAGAAATTAAGGATGAAATGTATAACTGAAAGGAAAGGATAATTTAAATACATTGAAAATTCTAAGTCTAGCTGTGTTGTAAGATTGAAAGAGTGTATTCAGGAAGAATACAGAGGGCATGGCCAAGTGAACCTTTGGTAAGGAGGTTGGTATAGATAGATGAAAGCCAGATACTACTCAATGAGACAGTTAAAAGATGACCTCAGAAGCATTTAGGAGCTCTTTGGAGCTGTCTTGCACTTTGTAGGCCCAGAACAAAACACCTGTATGTAAGGCCTTGAGAACAGAACAATTACAAAGCTGTGTTCCTTGCACAGTTATGATGCAATGCTCCCGATTGCCCCAGATGATACATGAGTTTCTATGGTCCTGCATCTACACTGGTGCATATACTATGAATCCCATGGCCACCAGCACCTCCATTTCAAAGGACACATTGTAAAGTTCTAGGACCCAAGCCACAGGGTAAGGCCACTACAGAGACCTCCTACTAAGACAATTCTCAATGAGGTCATGAAAGCACAGCAATCCTGGAGATTACAAACCAGCCCACTTACCAGCACGCAAATCCAACCTAGGAAAGCTACAGGCAAGTGACTTCAACTCCTAAGACCTTCCATCTGGTGTGGTTCAGGAAAGCCATGGGAGACAGGGTCACCTGGTGACTGGGGATCCAAACCCCAAATGACTATGTAAGGAGAAGAGGACTCTGAGTCAAAGATATTCTGAAGACTTACGATATAATGTTAGCTTGCTGGGTTTGGATTTGAGTAGGACCTGGTACTATTTATTCTTTTCCTTCCCAGGTTCTCCCATCTGGAACAGGGGTGTTTATCCTAAGCCTGCTCTGCCACTGTGTTTTGCAAACATGGGTCTTGCTTGCTTTCACTGTCTCAAAGTTGGAGGGGAACTTATCTTAGGATGGAACAAGTCTTCACCTCACTCGAGTCTGAGTTGGAAATCTAGATAAGACTTCTGACTTCAAATTTTAAGTTGATGCTAGAACAAGTTACGATTTGGGAGACTACTGGGATAGAAAGAGTATGCTTTGTGCCTAAAAAAGGCATGGATTTTGAGGGATGGGGGCATAGCTCTTAAATGCTTATCTCCCCCAAATTTATATGATGAAGCCTAATCTTCTGTGTAACATCATTAAGATATGGAGCTTTTGTGAAGTGAATAGATGATTAGTGATTGAGATTAATGCCCATAAAAAAAGTTTTCAAGGAGCTGATTCACTCCTGCTGCCACATGACAGCACATACTAGCCCTTATCTATGAAGAGCAGATATATTCTACACACCAAATCAGCCAGATCCTTGACCTTAGACTCCCCGGAATCCAGAACTGTCCGTATTAGCGTTCTGGTGTTCTCAGTCTAAGATATTCTTTTTTATCTGCCCATATAAACAGTGATGTTTTCTGGAAAACATGGCTCGACATTCTAGCCATGTAGAGTGGTTTGTGATGACTGGGTGACTTAATGTTGACAGCCTTGGGCTTCTATTAGGACAACAATGTCATAATATAGATTTAAGTCACAATGTCATCACCGGGTACAAGGAACGCAGAGGAGCTCTGTCAGGTTGTTGCTGTTGTTTTCTTTTTATTTCTTCCTCTTTGCTCAGAGATCAGAGAACTTTCCAGGTCATGTCCCCAAGCTGTTGGGCAGAGATTTATTTCATAAGAAAACATTCTTTCACAGAGGTTTTTAAGGCTGCTGAAATTGCTGAGTTTTGCAAGGATCTATGTTCTAATTTCTCAACTCATAGTCTCTGAAGAACTTAAGTATTATCTATGTGTCAAATTCCAAGTCCTCAGCTAGGCTCGGTAGCATAGGTCTGTAATCTCTGCTACTTGGAAGGCTGACGGGAAAGGATCACAATTGCAAGGCCTATATGAGCTACGGAATGAGTTCGAGGCTAACCTTAGCAGCTTAAAGGAGACCCTGTCTCAGAATAGAAGATTTAAGAAAGACCTAGGGACATGACCCGAAAGTAGGTTGCTTGCCCTGGTATATATGAGGACCTCAGTCTGATCCCCAATACAAAGAATAAAATTAAATCCAAAGTCGTCAGTCTAGGACTTCCTCCTTCCCTCTGCTCTCCACTGCCACACCCCACCCCACTTCCTAAGGAATACCTTAGGGCCACTTTAAACATTCAGCATTTCTTTGTTCGATCCCCTAGCTCTTCAGTGACATTTGTGTCAGTTTTCCTCTTTATCTTAAAATCAAAACAAATTATTTCTTAATATTCTTCAGTTATAGGTCCGGGTGTTACTAACAAAGGAGTTTTTGTATCTGTGGAGAAGATGGTTTCTCAAGATCTAGATCTGGAATCTTCCTGGTGCATGCTAGCGGAATCCCTTTTCCTTGGCTACATCTATCATAAGAGTCAATATTCTTTTTCTTTGACTCTTTTTCTTGCTTGCTTGTTTTGACCTATTCCAACTTGTTGTTTTTGTTTTATCTGACTGTATTTCATTACTATTCCTTAGATGCCTGTTTATTTTCTGATCAGAGACAGAAAGGGTGTGAAGCCAGATGGGAGGGGAAGTAGAGAGGAACTGGGAGGAGTAGAGGCAGGGGAAAGCATAAGCAGAACATATTATGTGGGAAAAAAATCTATTTTTAATAAAAGAAAAAGAGTCGATGTTACAATTTTTCAATTGCAGCTTAAAGAATAAGTTAAATATTTAACATCTAAAGGTAAAATTCATTCATTCAAGTCTTCAGTCTGTTAGCTTTCAGACCCGCCCCTTGGGGACCTGGCCAATACACAGGCAATACCTTGGCCAACTCAGGGCCATGCCTTCATTGCCTCATGGTCTTTCTGCGCATGCGTAAAGTCCCCTCATAAAAGGTGGGGCCCTACCCACCTTCTCTTCTTCTCTCCTCAGCACCCCCTTCCCCTCGCCCCCTTTGCCCCCTCTCCTCCCTTCCCCTTCTCTCTCTCCCCTTCACCACTAATAAAACTCTCCACAGTGCCCCTAGGCTCCACCCGCCAAGGCCTGGACTGCACTAATTTGCCATCTTTAAAACACAACACCACAGTCCCAGCTATAAAAGAATTTGAAGAAGGGGGATTATTTGAATTCAAATACTGGAGACCAGTCTGGGTGAAATATCAAGGTGCTTACTTCAAAACTATCGGTATTTTATTGTTGAAAAGTAACATCAAATTATGCACCTTACCACCAAAACTACCATTTTGGTCCTGCATATTCATCTATCTTACCAGCATATCACCGATCTACCAACTGCCTGTCTACCGACTTGCTTATCACCTAGACAAAGCCAAGTGAACTATTTTGTTGCTGGAGGAAAGAAGGGGGAATGCATCAAATATAAGTGTGGCCGTTTATATAAAAATAAAATGATAGGGGAAAATGATGTAGAGAGTAATAGATGAAGACATCTGACATTGACGTCTGGTCTCTACACATATGATACACAAGTATGAATAGACAGGTTCACATTCACACAAACACCTATGCACACAGACACCACATACATACAAAAATGCTGATAACAATAAAAACAGGCAATTTAAAATAAATTAGATTAAAAGACTTATTTTTTAATAGTAGTTATTCATTTATTTTATGACCTATGTGCAGGCCTGTCTAGCAGTTCACATCTGAAATCCTAGAAATCTGTTGCCATTATTCAGTTGCTAATGTCTTCCTCTCTCTTCTGACTGTCATCTCCTGCTGGAAGGATGCTGGAATTCCTGCTTACATTTGTTTTCTAGATGATTCTCTGTGGCTCTGTCACATTTGTTTAAAACTGGTTTTTACATTTCCTTTGAGAACACTTTGTTTACATTTCAGCTATCAGAGTGCGGCTCTTTCCGTAGTCTGATGTTCCCTTTTCATAGAATTTTCTTCTTGTTTTGTAGACATCACATTCTCTGCGAGCACTTGGAGACTGTTAATTAGCTGATTTTTACTGGGCTCTTTGCTCTTATTTCTGTTGCTTGATTGCTTGCTTGCTTTGGAGGCATTTTCATCTTCCCGGTTGGAGGCATTCCTCAACCGTCTGCTGATCCCTCGTTATTATTTAGATGGAGGGAGACTAAGCAGTCTATTAAAGCCTATGTGAGCCTCGGTAGAGTTGTAGTTATCGCTGGGCAAGCTTCCCACAGGAAGAAGTTACTTCTGATTCTGACGTGTGGTGTTTAGAAGATCTTTTTCTGGGTCTATTCATTTACTCCAGAATGAATCACCCACTCTTTCTTTGGGTGTGGGCGGGGAATGGAGAGTGAGAGGATACCGGGCTGCCATTGTTCTGAAAGTCCCAACATTTAGCATCCAGAATGCATGAGGACTCCGACTTTCAGGCCTAATCCTCTCTGGAGGTTCTGGGTCATGCAGCTCCAATACTCCTAGCTGGCATCCTCTGTGCCCCTTTAGGTTATAACTCCCTCTATTATATTATATATATTATATAACTTCCTCCACGTATTCACGGCTGCCTGCCTTTCCAATGCATATTGAAATACTGCCCCTCTCCTCCTCCCCTGAGTTTAGACCTACTTTGCTGGGTTCTTAGGGAGGAGAGGTTAACATGAATGACCAAGCCACCCTGTGCTTTGTTCAACAAGAATCTTAGCATAATTTACATACTTGTCTAGACAGCAAGTGCATGACAGGTTCAATTTAATGAGCTTAAAAACATTTCAGAGCCCTGTTATTTCTTAAGAAAATCTGTTTCCTTCATAGATAATCTTTAGCATTCGCACTAATTAGCATACATTTTTAATCAGCGAGATATGAATTAGTAAGAATTCTGTAACAACAGAGCACTAGCTTAGAAAAAAAAAAAAAAAACGATCTCTGGCTTGCCTTAAGAAAAAGTTCAGAGGTCGCACGAAGCAAGATTCCATGATTTCATCGACATTCAGGTCCACAGGTTCACAGTTCATTTTAGTTCATTCCTGTATAGTAAGTACCCCACTCCAGGAAATTTTCAGTTTCCCCTCTTGTATGAGCTTTTGGAGAGGCTGAACTTGGCCATCTGGGTGCTGGAGGATTTTTGCTAATGTTGACTCTCAAAATACAGGTCTTGTCCCTTTGCTCTTGATCCATTAATTGAACTCCATTTGGTTTGCAAATAGCTGCCCTAGGATTTTCCAGCTGAGATAATGATGGCTCTGAAAATAACCCCAGACTTACCATACAGACATCCTCTATTCATGCGGGTATCACCTGTGCTGGTGAGTCAACAAGGGGATAGAAATTCACATACAGAGACCTTGTTCTCTCTTTCCACTTGTGCGGAAATTTGTTTTCCTTAGTGGGGAAAGTAGTTGGGGCACAAAGTAGTCGGGGTACATTTAGAGTGACTCCTGCTTAAACACGGAAGGGTGGTGCCACCTTGTTTCTAAATAATGCTAGAATGGGAGTTTTGACACCACTGGCTCCTTTGATTTGAGTTTTGTCAATGTTTCATTTTGTTTGAGTTTGGTTTGGGGGACAGAATTGCATTCTGTCACCAAGCTGGCCTTGAGTTTGCAATATGCTCACCTTGCATGCTGAGATAACCATACCCATGCCCGGTGTCACAACACCCAGTTTTCTCGGTCTCTTAAGTTTCAATCTTAGATAGCTTTGGTTATTGAAGTTCTATGCTACATTTCATGTTTTGCTTTTGCATTTGTTCCACGTCTAACAGTAGCATTAGACAGCACTCATTAAATCCAATTAAGAGAATATCAGTCCCAGTTCTAGGATACAGGTGTCATCCTTGGAGGATTCACTAGACAGTGCTTAATGTGGGGATATTCTTGTTACCTGAACAAAGTCTCTGCTTGTGAACCCTATCCCACTGTTGACTCACCAGGAGAGGTGATACCTACTTGAATAGCATTAAGACAGGAGGGAGCTGGTCTGAAAGAGCCAACACATACCCAGATCTTAGCAGGAGGAAGCTGTTACCACGCCCAGGCTTAGGAGGCAACAGAGACAAGTAGCTCTGGAACTGGGAGAGTCCCAGTTGGGATTAAGGACAGATTGCTGTGTAGTGGTGTTTGCTCTGCCCATGACCTTGGGCTGTATAACCCAAAAGAGGTCGTGCTTTTTGCCTTTGTATGTGACCTCTTAAAATGAGAAGAGAGAGGGGTCATGTGGTGCCTTTTTTTTTCTGGGAGAGGGGGCATGATCGGACACCTGACGGCCAGGTGCATTCGTGTGGGTGATGGGAATTGAACCGGGTCCTCTGGAACATCAGTCAGTGCTCTCTCTCTTCTAGTGCCAGGCTAAAAAATAAAATAAATAGAAGGAAAAGGGGACCAAAAAGAGAGGAGAGAGATGGCTCCTCAGTTAAGAGCACTGACCGATGTTCCACCACTGCTCTAACATCCCCTGTTAATGTTTCCAAGGAGCTACCCACAAATGGAAGCCAGAGTCCATGAAGCTGGCATGCCATCATTTAATCTGTAGAATTTGCATCTTGGAACACAGAGCAAGGCAAAGAAGGATAAAGAAAAGCTGGGGGCAAAAACAACTTTTAAAAAAAAATTGTATGTCCTTAGTGTAGTTAGAGTGAGACCATGTCTCAAAAAACAAAGAAAGGTATTGAACTCTGCCTCTTTGATGATAGGTCTGATACAGGCAATACAAGTGTTGACTAGTTATAAGAACATGTGGTGAATCCGAACACTGACTTCTTTGGAGACATCACCACGGACAGCCCGGATTCACTATGTGTAGATTCCTGTTTAATAATTGGAAGTCACACCCCACTGTAGAGTTTCAGTAAGGATTTCTTTTAAAGCTGGGTGTGGTGGAGAATGTCTGTAAACTCAGCACTTGAGCACTGATGGCACAAAAATCGGGACTTCAATTCTAGCCTCAAGTTACAAAGTCCAGGCTAACCTGTGCCAAGTGAGTGAGATCTCTCTCTCTCTCTCTCTCTCTCTCTCTCTCTCTCTCTCTCTCTCTCTCTCTCTCTCTCGCTCTCTCGCTCTCTCGCTCTCTCGCTCTCCCTCCCCCTCCCCCTCTCCCTCCCTCTCCCTCCCTCTCCCTCTCCCTCTCTCAACACAGTTCCTCTGTGTAACTCTGGCTATCCTGGCCTCAAATTCAGAGATCCATCTGCCTCTGCTTCCTGAGATTCAATCTCTGCCGGGATTAAAAGTGTGCACCACCACACTGGGCTAGAACCCTTCTTAAGAACAACAAAAAAGATTTATTTTAACCATTATGATGCAGATTTAACCATTAAGAGGCTGGGAAGATATGACAGTTGATTTGGGGAAGCTGGGAGCTACAGGAGTATAAAATAGCAGGGAGTGGTCAGGGTCACAAAGCTCTGAGTGGGCTGGGAGTGGACTGTTGTACTTCAGGAAAGGTAGAAGAGATCCAGAGGGACCGTCCTCTATCATGGCAAAGCCATCTGCAGCAGGAGACACAGTTAAGAAGGCTGCTGTCATCCCCACCAAGCTGGCTTTGACAGTGAAATATCTACAAAAGGGGACTACCTGGAGACAGAGAAATAGAAGAAGTGTGTATAAGCCCAGTGAAGATGCATCAGTGCGAGCCAAACCTCAGTACTAATTCACTGTCCTCTAAAGAGACGAATAATTCCCCCCTTCCGTGTGTGTGCTTTCACTCCCTGTGTGGGGTGCTTTCTTTTCCCATCTGGAAGAAAACGCTCTCCCCATCTCTGTTATAAAACACATAGTCAATGCCAAGAACTGCCATTTGTTCTCATCACCGTATTATTAAACATTCAGACCACTGGAAAATGTTTTCTCATGTTACCTGGAAACGAAACACTAGATCCTGAAGTTAAAACTCGGGGAGCTATTTTCTCAAGCCGTCAAAGAGTATTTCCTTTTTATCTCTTGCCTTGTACAGTCATGAAAAGATGATTAACTTTCAGGCCAGGCCAACCCAGGCTTGAGCACTTGCTTTTTCATTTGTGATCAGGGTAACTTTTAGCAGTTCACTTCTTGGAATTTTTTTTAAATATGTAAAGTAAAGGCTGATAATGGCTCTATGTACATACAATAGTTAAGTTACCTAAAAAAACATTTGTCTCTCGCGCATCATACAGTAAACACTTAGCAAGTGTCATCTTGTCTTGTTTCCCTTTTCTTGAAAATAAATTACCTTGCACTACTCAGACTATCAAAAGACCCTGCTAGTGTGAAAAAAATGGTAAGAATTTTTTTAGGTTGTGTTGTGTCGGTGAAAACCACAGCATGTCTGATCTTATAACTATGATGCTGACATGCGGAAGAATGGGGTCAGTTTGCAAATAGCATCTTTCTTTTCTCCAGGAAGCACAGGTGTAGGCTTTGACTCACTACACTACCCTGCACAGAGGTGTAGCATCCTGCCAAGGCCACATACAGCCTTATAGAAATACCCCGACATGTTCTGAGGGCACAGTTTTCAGCACTGCTGTTAGATGGGGAAACAAGTGGGTCAGAATTATCAGGGAGCCTGAGCCAGTGGGGAAATTTGAGCCCAGATATTCCTGCTGATATCAGAGGAGTCCCACAATCCTGCTAGCTTCCAAGTTTTTTCAGACCTGCTATTGCTGTACGTGGGTGCTGAGCTGTCAGGGTGTTGTTCGTGCTCAACCAGCGCCACAGAACACGTGCTTTGATTGTTTCTATCCTGTTCTACAGATGTTACCACTCCGTACACCTCTTCTTCCTATATCCTTCTAGGGGGGTCAACTATTCTATCTTGAGTCAGATGCTTATGGTTTTTGAATCCACGGAAGAGCAAAGAACTAACTGGAACCAACAAGGATTGAACTAAATGAAGTCACAAAACGCCATTAAAACCGGTTTTTGTAACAGCTGAGAGGCACCGCTTACTTAGCTGCCTGACACTGCATGATTTGGTTTTGGAAACAGAAGGGCAGAGGTTTGGGTTGCAGCTCTTTGTGGTCATGAATGCTTTATTTTACATCCCTGAGCCCGAATTCACCCATTGGTTAAGATGGGTTTTATGAAGTCGGGCTTTTCAGAATTGTTTGTCAACTTGTCTCGCAAAGTCCACAAGTGAATAAGATGAATTTTACCAAGACATACAGAAAGCAGTTGAATGAACTGAAAAGGGATGCTTCCCAGGAGTGTACACTTCACTCCAAATGTTGGGAGAACAGAAATCTTTGCAGCATGCATTTAACATGAGTTTTAAACCTACAACCTGAAACTTCAAGAAGATTTGTGCCTGCAATTATTTCAGATTAGATCCAGGATCCCCAGAGATATAATTTTACTCATTTCAACAACTGAGGGTTCTAGATAGAAATTTGTTAGGACTTATGTATGGAATAGTGTTTGGTGATTCTTTTCAGTCAGGTTACAGAGAAGTGAAACTAGTCATGTGACCTAAACAATAAGGGATGTCATCCAAGGAAATGGTTACCCTCAAAAACTCAGAAGGAATGGAGAAGATTTTAGACAACTGTCTTAGTTATCAAACAGAAAGAGACTAACTGGGAATAGTATGGCCTTTTTAAACATCAAAGCCCATCCCCAGTGACACACCTCCTCCAACAAGACCACACCTCCTACTCCTTCTCAAACAGTTCCACCAACTAAGGACCAAGTATTCAAACATATGATCTCATGAGAGCCATTCCAACCATAACAACCACTAACACCTGTCAAACCAATCAGAGTTTGCTAGTAAAACTACTCAAACAGTTACATTGGGTCTTTCACTAACTCTGGCTGATGAAATATGAGGAGAAGTGGGTTTTGCCCTTCTGGGTTGACACAAAGATGAGCGTGTATGTTCATGAGACTATAGTGTCAAAAAATCAAAATCTTCCCTCAGCCTGAATCTCCAACTAACTTAATGAAGCAAATTTCTGCTCCAGCCATCTCAGAACATGTTGTGAACACATAGCATGTTAGTTCATGGACTTGGGCTACGCTAGCTGATCAAGATTTGAAATCATGAGCATAAGCATAAACATCATGACCACGCCATCAGCACTGTCATGTACTGAGTTCAGTCAAGTTATTTAATTTTTACTAAGGAACACCACAGAGCTAGCAATGTGGCAGAGGAGGTTGTTTTCCCCTCTCTTTTCCCCAATTTATAAGGTTTTAAATGTAAGTCTTACACTGCTAGAGTCATTCAAATGAACCAGTGTGGACCAAAGATGCCAGAGGATGGGTCACTGGGCCTTTTCACATTTAGAACATGGGAAAGGTGTATTTCGCTATTGCAACTATAGTAGTTACTTTTGGAGGCTGTTGCTGTTTATAGCTGAAAGTCTTTCCCTGCGGGTCCAGAGAGAACATCCTTGTTTCAAAAGAACCAGTGTCTTTGCGTGTCATAGCAACATAGGTGTAATTATAACATAACCACATTCTGCCACAGTTAAAACACTGAAATGAACATTTGGTTTACAGCATCTCTTCTACCTTTCTAGCCTACATACCTGCATTTAAAGACAAGACCACTATATTTTACTAAATTTTAAGTTAGTATATAAAGTGATGAACTTTACAACGGCCTTGTCAGGCATATATGTCATTATAGTTTGCTCATGTGCCCCCCCCCTACTTCCCTGCCCACCTCTTGCCAGGTCTCTGTCCGCCCCTAAAACAATCTTCTCTCCTACTCTCATGTTGCACAAATTCCATTAAGGGCCATCAGTCTTTAATAAGCAAGGAACAGAATATTGAAATGTTTTGTCTTCTTGTTTCTTTCTGCCATTTCTCTCATATTTGTATCTGAATTGGTTTCCATTATAATAATTATCAGGCTTTTCTTTTAAAAAAAAATCTCATCATTGCAGTATTGATGTGAAAATCAAATGAGATAATGGATGCTAAAGTACTCCATAACTTATAAGAATGTAAGTGAAAAAACGTAACTTTTCAGCAGCATTTGAATGGTCACTTTATCTCTGGGGGCCGTATAAACCCCCACAGTATAATGTGTTCTTCTGGACATCACACAGCTTATTGTACTCATGAACTCAAAATAACTATGACTACCTGTCCCAAACTGCAGACTTTTGGGCCCACCAACATCCCATCATGGATGGAGATAACTGTGGGGCCCCATTCCTTCCTGGGGAGCTATTGGCAATTAATAGTGTCTGGGAGAAGGGAAAACATTTTATCAGGAGTATAGACACTCCTAGGTTGCCCATAGTCTGGTGAATAACCTCATCCAAGCAACCCTAATCAAGCACAAATGGGTCAAGACATTGAAAATGAAGAGATGCAAAAGTGGAAGAGAGACTCCTTGGGACATTTAGTGCAAGGGTGACAAGGAGGGGTAATGGGGGATATGATCAAAATTCATTATATGCACCCATAAAACTGCCAAAACGATTTTAACATACTGACTTAAAAAGAGAAAAATCCACAGCCTAAATTTTGTTCAGCAAAAATGTGGTATAAGTTTCTCCAACCAGAGTCTCAATGTATCATTTGTTTGTAGCAGTTCCCATGCTGTGGGCTATGGTTACCTGTGTATTTCATTTGATTGGCACCTGTATTTCTCATGAGCTCAGTGAGTAGAGCAGCTTGGCTTCTCTGCATCATGCCATCCCTCCAGCATCCATCCCAGGATCTGGTTCGGAGTAGGCACTGAATCTTTCCCCTGGCTGAATGGACTGTACAGTTGCAAATGAACACAAGGAAGACCCAAGTGATCCCAATGAGTAGCTCAGCCTTTGCTCAGCATTCCTCTCGGCTACAAGTTAACATGTGCAGTGCCAAACAGACACCATCGGTTTCTGCACCTGTGATCTTCGGGGTGCCTTAGAAGCTCCCAAAATAGTCTAGGTCTGTCCTCAGATGGAAAATTCTTCTTTACAGTGATTGCCCTGGTTGGCTTATTAGTTGGGAAAAATCACAAGACACCATTATGAGGGGAAAAAATCCCCCCTGCTATGACCACAGGGTTACATGTTCAATTTTATTTTCCAAGGGAATGGGAACTGATGCTATTGACCTCATTGTGAGCAATGCTGTAAAGAGCATGTGGGTAGTGTGGTAGGTTCTTATGGTGAGTTATAGTCGAAGTTCTTCAGCTTGGAATTCCTTCTCCTGAAGCTCCAGAAACTCCAGCCAAGAAAGGCTGATGGTTAGGATGGTGCTGGCCTTGCAGGGAACAAACAGTGTTCTTTCTCTTTGAGGAGGCCCTGAAGCCCACACTTGTAGTGAAACTAGAGGACCCTGGCTGCAAACAGTTCTGAGATTCTAGCAGAGTCAGCGCTCTGTGGCTTAGCGGTCCTTATACGGCAGGCTTGGAGAAGATGCAGATGCTCCTAGAGACGTCTGAGGTGATCAAGTGGAGAACAGAGCTACAGCGGTTTTCCCTTCCTCCTGCCCCTCCCCTCTCCTGGGTGCATCCTATTGACAAACGCCATATGGCATAGATGACGCCATAAGTATTTATCTTTCCCATGATACTAAGGCAAAATATTTAATGATTTATTTTTTTTTAATAAAAACTATGTTCCTTTTCTCCTCATCATGACAAAGTGCATGAAAGAAGAATCTTAGAGGAGGAAGCGTTTGTGTTGGTTCATTGCTGTAGAGAGTGCAGTCCATCCCATCATAGCAGGGAAGGCCTGGCAGAGCTCATGACGCTGGGACTGTCTGGTGGAGCCTTCCTACATGGTAACAGACCAGAAAACAGAGAAAAGTTGGGACGAGGGGTCGGTATAACATTCAAAGCTCACCTCCTGTGCCCTAGTTCCAGCAAGCAGGCCCCACCTCTTAAAGTCTCCACAACCTTCAAAACAGTTCTGTAAGCTGGGTACCAACTGTAGGAAATAATACAGACTTAAACAGAACAGTGATAGTTGCGCATAGCTCAAGATTCAACTGTTTCAATGGGTTGAGGGGAGGGAAAGTCTATCTTTACAGTGTCCAAAAACCTGAATCAACTCCCCAGAAGCAACTATTGCCTGTTTATATGTATTTTTTATGATTAGATGCCAATTTAAGTTAATAATTATTGCCCTGAAATTTCCAGGTGGCAGATATATTCATTTCCCTAGGCTTCCATAATAAATAACCACCAAGTGAGAACTTTAAAATAACTGAGTGCATTCTCTCCTAGCTCTGGAAGCTGGAAGCTCAAACCAAAGTGCTGGCAGAGCTGTGCTTCCTGGGGAGGCTCTAGGGGAGAATCTTCCTCGCCTTCTCCAGCTTGTCCACGCTCCTGGCAACACTTGAATTCCTCAGCCTGTAGCCGCATGTTCACTCCCGTCTCCTTGTTTCTCTCTTTCTGGCCTTCTCTTTGTTATTCTCTTTCTTTCTTTTTTTTTTTTTAAATCGTTGTTATTTATTTTTATTGTTGTTTGAAACAGTATTCACTTCATAGCCCCGGCTAGCCTCCAACTCTTACTCTACTTAGTTACTTGTAACCCCCAGAAAAGAGGCCTGAGATTCTGTGGCAAGTTCCCCATGGGAAATTCTAGCCATTGAATAGGTATGAGAAATACTCCTCTGAAATTATCCAGCAGGATCAAAACTCCCAAAGTACAAAATTGCATCCACTTCCCTGAGGCCAAATTTCAGTTTCTCACGTGTAGAGTGTCAGTGTTAATGTGGTACTGCACTGTAGAGTCTCTAGAGATGAAAGAACACTGTGTATGAACTCCACAGAGCTACTAGGAAGCAGCTCTGGAGCTCTGACTCCGTGTCTACTATGTGCTTTCCAGTGGGATGTGGCATCCTTTTGACTTCAGAGAGTAATTATCCATAGGATCCCAGAGAATTTTAAGTTTGGTTGCATTTACAAAGCTGTAATAAAATGCACACTTACTAGGAAACGCTCATTACTGAATACAGCAATGTGTGACTTGAAACTCTGGTGACTTCTGCTTGGAATCATCGACTCACTTCCCTGCCCACAAACCCCCAACATATCTGCTTTACAAACCCCAGATATCTAGCAGACCTCATGCAGACAGCATCAATATTTGGCAGTGTTCCTGCTTCCCTAGGCCAAATGGAATCTTTCCTGTTACTATCTCCAGGACTCATATCATGTTTCTATTGCTTGCTATACTAAGACCAAAGCAATAAGTGAGAGAACAGGGTTCAAGTCCAACCCTAACTAATTCTAACACAGGCACAAAACCATCACACCATACCTTTCTTCAAACCCTTTCAGAGTTCCCTACTGTATAGGTAAAGGAAGGAAAGGTCATTTCCTCCACTAAATTATGAATGACCCTCTCATCATCCATTGTAAAATGCAACACCATATGTTTTTCATTGTTGTGCATGGAAGCAGAGCACAATGCCTTGAAGTCATTCTGAAATCATGCATGCAGGCCAGCAACCAGCAATGCTAACAATGATGGAAATTTGTTAAGTAATGAAAATTCCTATCAGGAGGTCTGGGAGTGGAACCCAGTAACCCGTATCTAATAAGTCCTCTGGTGACTCAGTTGCAAACTGTAGGCTGAGATCCAGAATGATGACACTGTGCCCTGTCCGGTCTCCCTGCTGCTCACAAACTGGACTCTGGAAAGAGCCTATGCTTACCACCTCTCCCCTACAGCAACTCTCAGACCAACTTGTGAAAACCCACACCAAAGTCTCTATGCAAGAGACTGGCTCCAGCTGTGGCTACCACATCATATGAGAAAAAGAAAGTCAATCAACCCTGTTTAAAAAAAATCTCTCCTTTCAGGACTCTGTGTTCCCTTAACTATTGCTTAAATAGCTCTAATAGTACACATGACATCATATTATTAATGTGCAATTCTCTCTAAATTGATTTCTTCGAGCTTGGGTTTGAGAGTATATATTTAATTACCCAGTACTTTAATGCCTCTTTAATAAATGTCTGCCAATAGAATGAGTGAATTGATGAGCAGCAACAGGGAAGCTTCACCCATATATGATAGAAGATGCTATGGTTTTAGGAGCTGACCAGAGAACATTTTATAATGGGTTAAATTGAGGTCCAGTGGATAAGGAGTCCCTGTTTCCAATAGTGACTCAGACCAAAATAAGACAGTGAAGGGCATCTTGCCTTTTATAGCTCTTTGCTACCCAAAGGTGTGCTGTGGGAAAAATCAACTCCCCAATCGCTGGAGGTTTGTAGGAAATGCTGAGTCTCCAGGCCTGTGCAATCAGATTTTAATATGATTCATCCCATTACAGTTTGACAGGCATTTTCATTTTGACTAGGTCATGGGGCTTTCACTAAACTAATCTCTCATCCTCTAGTTGGATGTCCTTTTTTTGTTTGTTTGTTTTGTCGAGATGAAATCCAATTTCCCAGTGAATTCAGGTGTGTGAGAAATTTACTAAGAAGGGGATGGTGGTGGGGGAACTAATTAAATTCACTCAGTACCTTGGAAATAAAGCTTTAACAAATGATCAGAAAGCATTCCTTTGGTGCAGATGAGAAAAGTGATCTCTCCCCTAGAAAGCATCCACTTTGCCTAGGGCCAGGCAGAGTGCCAGGCTTCATGAAAAGTCCACAAAACTGCTTCAAACTTTGTATGCAATGCCCATTGCAAAGTTGGAACCATGATGGAAAATCTATCCCCATGGTGCCATCCGTTTTTCATCCTCACCCCAGCCTGCTGCATTCCCTCAGATCCTGGGCTGGAACCGTTTGGAGCTATGTTTGCTCCTAGCTGAAGTTTGTATTATTGTTGTGAGATCAAGGACTCATCAGCATAAAGTATTTCCCTCTAGAGTTTCAACTTCTGCCCTCAAGTCTTTTAGGAAAACTATTTACAATTAGGAAGACGCCCTGGTTTGAGTTTCGTGTTTCCTCCAGCTGTCCTTGATGTGAAATTAGTGGTCGTGTTGGCAAGCACCAGAAGTGAGATGATATTAAAAGCATGGATGATACGCAAGCCCTATAATTGGTGCCTTTTAATTATCTGTATTTGTAAAACGGATGCTAGGAATGCAGAGACCTTTGGGACTGATTCATCTTTATAGACACAGTGCCAGGTATACAGTAGCTCATCAGTAAATACCTCTGAACTGCCCTGAAGTGAATGGAGTCTAATTAGGTAACAAGTACATGCCTATACAGTAACAAAGGCTGCCATGCTTGTATCTTAATGGCTTATCTTAAAAGGTGAGAGATAAGACTTCTACTCTGACTGAGATGGAGTGGCACTTACCTTCCTACCTGAAACAACTCAGAAATAAATCAAATATGCAATGACAAATGTCAAACTCTGTCCAGGTGACGGAGAGAAGAATACATATACAACAACTCTTAAGATTGCCCTAGCGTATTGCCTTGAATGAGTTGTCAGGCCATGGCCCCAGGAGAGAGAAGTTCAGTAGAGCCAGACAGATCCCATGGGATGGCAAGACAGAGCTCAGAGTGTAGGCAGACCAAACAGCTCATATTCACAAGGTAGATACGAGAAAGGAGACAGACTTTTATACAAAGATTTTGGAAGTGTAGAGGTGTTGTCAATAGCTCGTGTGTGAGGAGTGTATGTAAGGTGAAAGAAACACACACACACACACACACACACACACACACACACACACACACACACACACACGAGCACAAAGAGGTGTCAGTGGGATGCCCTCAAGGCCTAGAACACTGCCTTTCTCACCACACATTGTGACTGTTGGGATTTAGGTAGAGTTCACAGAAGGCTTCCCTCAGCAGAGACCATGCTACCCCAGGGAGAGTTGCATGCTGGCCCTGCCTGGAAATCTGAAAAGCACTCCTGAGAAGATCAAATGCTCCCCAAGTAGTTGTGTCCTGGGGAAAGAGCACTGCAGACTATCTTTAGAAATACAGAAATATCTAACACTCAATAATTTAAAATTCACAAAGGCTGGTATCTACTGAAAAAAATAACCAGTCATGCAAAGAATTAAGAAGAGTTACAATGTAGAAGAAAAACAATCAATTACCATGGACCCAGGACTGGTATGGATGTTAGAATTACCCAAAGTAGACAGTAAAACAATTAATGCAACAGTGTTCCCGTGTTCAGTTATATAAAAGCATGAAGTTATTTTTTAAAATAGGATCAAATTAGGCTTCTGGAGATGAAAATCATGATGTGAAAAGAAACACAGGTCAACAATGGACTGATAGCAGATTACTACTGGCATAAATCATCCAAGGTGAACCACAGAAAGATAAATTCAAATAAAGGAACAGAAAAGACAGGTGTAGCGGTCCAAGCTGGTCAGTCCCAGCATTTCAGCAGGCTTAGGCAGGAGGATCCCAAGTTCAAGGCCAACTGGACCTATGTAGTGAGACTGTCTTTGAATAAATAAATAAATAGAGAATCAACTGAATTTGAATGTGTTCCAAATTCAAGCAGTATAGTACACTTGAGAGTCTTCACAATGAGAAAAGAAGTGCCCCCATTCCCCGCCACCAAAATTGAAGAGATAGTGGCTGAAAACTTTCTGAATTTCATAAATTCTTCTGACAAGAAACATGAAGTAAATTATATCAGGGTGCCTTGTAGTCACCATGCTCCGCACCAGAATTAAAAGAAAACAACAACAATAACAAAAGACCACTTCAGGGAAAGGAAGAGAGGAATAGAAGAGCTGCTGTTATATCACTGGAAGCAAGGCATATAAGAAGGCATTTGAGTATCATCCTTCAAATACCAGGAAAAAAAAATCTATCCAATTAGGACCCTGTGCCTGAACAAGCCTTCCAAAGTCTAAGGTAAGACAATGACACTTAGACTTAAGGTGCAGATCCATTAAAGAAAGACTTCAGGCAGGAAGACAATGGTGTCGAGTAGAAATGGTGACGTGCAGAAGAGATGGGCTTGTTATCAAGACGGCTACTCCTCCCTCCTTGTAGCGAATCAAACACACCATTCTAGATTGGTTATAAAGTTAAAGTCACCAGTACTGTAGAGTACTGACCTTCAAACAGACAAACTGGTTGATGAATACTAACTGGGAGTCCAGAAAGAGACACAGGCAAAAATGGGCAACTGACTTCTAAAGTCTGAAAAGAGCATTCCTTGGCGACAGAGTGATCTTTCTGGTAGACACTACTGTGAAAACTGAACCTCTATGTGCAAAAATGAACTTAAGTTCATATCTTGCACTATATGCAAAAAGTAGTTCAAATGTTTCCTCAACCTAAACATAGAACCTGTAACCGTAAGATCTATAAGAAAAACTATAGAGAAATGTTATGAATTTGAGTTGAGCAAAGGTTCTAGGTGAGGCACCAAAAGCATATTCCTAAAGGAAACGATAGATTAAATTAAACTGCATTATCATACTTTAAAACCCATTTGATCCATAACAGTGTTAAAACAGATTTTGGAAAAAATATGTGCAAACACTATTCATTGCATCTGAGTTGTATCCAGAATATTATGCACACATATATACATATATATATTTGTATGTATGTGTATATAGGTGTGTTCGTGTATGTATACATGTATATATATCTGTGTATATATACATTTATAAACCCAATATTTAAAAAAAACCAATGCAACTTTTAAAAAGAGGAAATAGGGTCTGGAAAGGTACCTCAGCTCTTAAGAGCACTTTCAATATTGCAAAGGATCCAAGTTTGGTTCCTAGCACCCACACAACTAACGACTGCATGTAACTCCAGTTCCAGGTGATCTAACAATCTCTTCTGGCCTCTAAAGGCACTGCATGCACATGGTAGATAAATATACACCCAAGCATACACATACATAATTTAAAAATTAGGGAAAATATTCATACAGACACTTCATCATAGATGATAGGTGCACAGCAAGTAGGCAAAGATACCTGGCATTGCTAGTCACCATAGACATGAAAATAAGAGCAATAGCAATGTGCCACCCCATACACATTAATTTAAAATTAACAAGACTGTTGGCAAGTATGTGGAGGAACTCAAAACTCATGCTTATATTTGAGAATGGATGATGGTACAACTACTTTAATATTGTTGGAAATTCTTCCAAATGCTAAACAAATCTATCAAGCAGTAACAACAGCAACCAGATCTAGCTGTTCACCCAAGAAAAATGAATGCCTGTGTCCAAACAAAAACTTACAGGGTTATAGAGATGGTCCAGTGTGCTGCTCTTGCTGAGCCCAGAGTTTAATTCCTGGCACCCACATAGCAGTCCCCAACCATCCATAGCTCCAGTTCTAAGAGGTTTGATGCCTCTTCTGAGTACCACGGGCACCAAACACTCACATGGAGCACATATACATGCAGGCAAAACCTTATACATGTACAATAAAATAAATACATCTTAAAAAATAAAATGTCCATAGCAACATTAGTTTTGATGCTCCCAAATTTGAAAAGACTCACAAGTTCTGCCAAAGGTGAGTGGAAAAACATAACACTTTCATACAGTAGATTATGGCTTGGCTACCAAAAGGAAAGGCAGTATCAGCTCATGCCTCAAGACAAAAGAACCCCAGAACAATCAGGCTGTGTGAATGAACTTATACTCTGTGATCTGATTTATTGAAATTACATAAAATGTAAACTAATCTAAAGCAAGAAAAATGTGGGTAGAGGCACCATGAAGCATGTACATATATAGACCTTAATATATACGTTTAAAATGTATACAATTGACTTTATTTGAGTTCTGCCTTACCAAAGCTGTTCAAAAGTTACTGAAGTTACAGAAATAATTTTCTAGATGAATGGAAAGACTTTGCTCTTCCTGAATATACTCTGCATCCATGCATTTCTGTTCCTGGCCAGTGTCCCTACCGCCCAGTCCTCTTTCCCTCCTCCACCCATGGCAATCCCCTCCTTGCGTCAGCCCTGTCTCAGGCATCTCTGACACTCAGCCTGCCTTTCCTTCCTTTGACGCTCACACTTAGTGGCACACCAGTTCTGCTGTGTATTGTGATTATGTTGGTGCCATCAGCTTCAACACTGCACACATGACTCAGGCTATCCCCAGTCCTCTATTTATATTCCCTGTCCCAACCCCATACCTACTATGTAAGCCGTGTGTCCATGGGTGGATGTTCTGTGGACTCTGTGTTTAGCAGACCCAAGCATTTATTCAGAAATCAAATGGTCATAGCAGAATGTTGTCTCTTTTCCTAGGGAATGTGTGTTTTTCTGCTGCTGTTGCCCTGACGGCCACATAGATGTCCTAGTTTATCTCTATGCCTCTGTTCCTTCTCTGCCAGTCAATCTTCCTGGATATGATCTCATGCAGTCCAAGCTCAGTCATGGCACTCTGCCCATAGATACTTTCAAACTCTTACATAATTTCCTTGCCATCTTTTCCTCTTACTTCTGAGAACTTCCTGAAGGTTCTATCATATCCAATTCAGGTTCATACATATATACCTCTTGGTCAGAGCACCACATTCCTTGTGATGCTTCCTCCTCTGCCTCGACTTCTTTTCTAGGACTAACCAGTGTCTGCACTTCTATCTAAAGTGAGCTGTGAGGTCACTACTGTGGCTAGCATTGTCCTCATTGTGCTACAGTTCCCTTCTCTCTCTAGATAAGAAACTGCAGACGGGTTGAGTTCCTTAGTGCGTAGCCAGCACAGGGACCAAGTCAGTGTCTCCCTGAAGGACATTAACCACTGTGTCACGTAGGGTCAATTGTGTTGTTTGCCTGTCATCTGCTCAACCCTCTCCAGGCTCTGTAGACAGCAAGCGCCTTGAAGCCAAACCCTGTTGTTTGTCTCTGTGTCCTTGCATCTGACAGGCTGCCAAGCAGAGGGCAGGCATTTGATGACTATGTTTCAGTGAGTGAGCTGATTGTAATAAAGGTTATAGCTATTTGCCTTACTCCAAGGCTGGCTTCCTTTGGCTTGTTCCCTGGGACAGGGCATATTTAAGTGATGGTCAAAAGCAGTTCATGCTAACTGGTGAGCACTCCCTTTGTGGGTTGCGTGAGGCATGACATTGGATATAAAGTGCAATCACATAAGACAAATCTAGAGTGAACAAATGCTTTGGGATTCTGCAAGGCAGAGGTGGGCATTGGAACACCATAGGATCTCCCTGGCAGCAAACCCAGAAGCCACATCCTTATTCTCATCTCAGAATGTCCCTCGTGTCAGGAATTAGAAAGCTTTGAGTTTATTTCCTTCATCTGTTGCAATTTTTCCGTCTTACAACCTTCATGCATTCAAACAAAACAAAACAAAGACGATACAGCCAAAACAAAGCAAAACAAACCTAGCCCCACCATTATGCTGATTCCCACAAGGACTGCCTTTTTTCCCAACTTGTCTGATGCCTTGGCATTTACTAGGAGAATAAAGATTGAATTCCATGTCATGTGACCCTTTAAAAACGTGGGATGAACATTTGCATGATTCTGATTTTTACCTTTTCTTGCAACCAACACAATATCACATAACAATTTAAAACTTGTCTAGATAGTCCAGATGCAGATTTGAAAACCAGCAATTTGTATGGGTAGCTGATTTATTTGTTTGTACTTGTTTAAATATGCCAGGTAATGAAAATGATTACTGCTATCTACGAGAGAGGTCAAAGTGCCTTTGAGCAAAGGCATCCAGAGAAGAAATAATTATGAAGCTGTCATTGTCATAAAGCTGTTGACAGTGAAATATCTACAAAGTACTTCAGTGAGAGTTTTAAATGCAGAAAGAAGCAGTGGCCCCAAACTGAGGTCCTCTCCCCTGGAAAATCAAGAGCTTAAATTTACATTCAGCACGTTGTAGGTTTCTACTCCTCCTTCATTCCCCAAACATGGAAAAACTTAGTAGTTAAGAAACCTGGACTCTAGCTTCCAAAATACTACCACCTGCATGTGTGACATATAAGTTACTTCTTTGCTCCAGAATTTAGACTTTGTACCTATAATTGCTTCTTTCCAGAATGTTCCTTCTGACTTTTGTTCTTCTACTTGTTCATGCATAAAATCGGGGTGGCTTTGGTTTTTGCTTTGTCTTCTGTATTTATCTCCCGACTGCTAACATAGCTTTCCTGTAGTGTTTTCCACGTCCAAACTCCAAGTTCCCTGGGTCCCTTCATGGGGAGAACCAGCTTCTCCTCCTTCTTTTCCATGTTCTTCTCTTTAATGTCCTCTTGGAACCATCTTCTCTTTGGGGTAGGAGCCACTAGGAATCCTTGTTGAAGGATACATGAACACTGATGATAGAAAATGCTGCTTTCTATAATGTGTTAGCCAGCTTTCAGTGACTGTGACAAAACACCTAAGAAAAATCAGCCTTAATGGATGAAAAGCTTTCCTGTTTCTTACTACATGTAGTAGCTGCCAACTTCACATGGTTGATTATTGCTTAAACAGTTTGTTGAGAACCAAAAGATTCTGTGCTCCTGCAACAGTTTGAAATTATCCTTTCACATTATTTGGAAACATAAGAAAATGTTTTCTTGTGCCAGATGGATAGAATGTCATCTCAGTGGTTTTAGAAACGATATCTATGTTGAGTCATCTCTTCATGTACCTAATGCCAGGGCTAGAAGGTCCTAGATCCTTGAAAAATAATTGGTCTGTTTTCAAATGAAAGGATATTTTTGTTACAACTTAATAATTGATCCAGACAGACACATCTCATTATTTAAAAAAATAATCCTCCACTAATGAACTAGAGGAAATTTACCGATATTGTCTCTAATATCTGCACTTGGGAGTAGTTGTCTTGATTCCTTTATCTTAGTGTGACCTGTTTGTCCTGCCTTCCACACCTTCAAGGCTTTTTTCTTCTGCATCTAATCTGGAGAAGGTCCACAAAATCATCTGTTGGTAATTTTAGGCCAGGGAAATCATGTGTAATAAAGAGGTTGATAAATAGAATAAGGCTAAATAGCCATTTTAGTTGAGGATTGCTGCATGCTATCTGTGGGAGTTAGTCTGCTCATAGAACGTTTGCACAATATACTGGGCAAATGTTTACTTTAGAAGTGAAGGACTGTGAGCTGTGGGGTTGTGATTAATTCCGCAGTTAAGCCGGTGCACATAAGTGTGCAAGAACTGTCCTGAAAGATTGGATAATCTAGCCTGGATTATTGATGGGATATTGATGTCATTAAAATCATACTAGCATGAGCAAGTTCCTGACAAAGGAAATATTGAACCAAACACATAAAGTTTCTCTCAAAATCTAGATCATGTTCAGTTTTTCATCATCAGTGTCATTGCCCTTCATTTATTACCTAATCCAGTAACCTAGGTGGTGTCCTGGCATTTAACCCTTCTATGCCCCTATAGTATATCTATCAAAAGATGCAGCTTTACTCTCTATTCATACCATCCATGTTTTCATCTGTGTACTTTTCCCCTCTCCATCACTCTGTATGTCTTAGGATATACAGTAAGAAATTATCCCTTGTTTATCTGAAGTTCACATCTAACTAGGCACCTTACATTTTTATTTGCTGAATTCAGCTATCCTAGCCCAATACAGATCTAAGTCAAAAAATGGGCTCTCAGATGCCATATGTTTATACTCTAGATATCATGAGGTTTTTCTAACCAGTTGAACAAGAACAAACCACAGAATATTTTGTAAAGTACTGATGAAATGTGTAGTGGAAAAATGGAATGTTTTCTCTAGTTCTGACTTTAGCTGACTCCTTTCCTTAAACTTTGATAAGGACATGATTTCCTTGGGAGAGGTCAACGTGCTGAAATTCTTCACATATTTAATAAATTTATATGTCATTCTAAAGCTGAAATCTAGCCAGCATGAGAGATACTGTCAGGTTCCCTCAGAGCTAAGAATGTTATTATCATGCATGGCCTGTTTTCCAAATAGGATTTTGTGAAAAACAGCACAAACTCTGGCTTTCTTCTCCCTATTAACAGCTCACACTTGACGCATTCTTTAGATGATCTCATTAGCTTTCATCATAGCAATGTGCTTCCTAGATCTGCATTCTTGGCTGGGGATTGTAGTCTTCGGCAACAGGATAAAGTCTGGTTAAGGGGATTGGAGTTCTCCTGTATTTCCTGAAGATTTCCAAGGACCAGGCTTAGATGCTCACCAGCAGTCCTATGACTACAGCTGAGCTGGGAAAAAGGCCGCTGCTGCCACCCCACTTTACAGTCATCTTAAAGGCCCATCACCACCCCTGCTTGCACCACAGACATGTGACACATACCGAACCCTGTCACTGAGAGCTGGATGCCTCCACACCACATCTTCCCAGAGATGGAGCTCACGCACTCCCTCCTCACATAGCTGTCTCCATTGGCATTGCTAGTTTGTATGAATGGCCCAGTTCCCAGGCAACAATAAAAGATAAAACTTGAATTCTGCCATATGTCATAGGGAAACGCTACTTGTAATTTGGAAAACTTTCCCAGTTTACCAGAATGTTGTTCCAAAGATGCAATAAGATTTCTAGCCACACATCCATGACTGCACATGTGCTGGTGAGATGCTTAGTCATTTCCAGGAGCCTTATATGCGACATAATCCATGCACTGCATGGTCATGTAATTTGCGCGCATTGTGATCACATAATCTATGTGTATGCATGGGTGTAGCCATGCAAACCCATATGTGCATGCTCTGGGGAGCCCATAAAAAGTGGATCTCACATATCCTCCCCCCTCTTCCTGCACAAGTCTTTCAGTAGGCCTAAGCACATTCTTTTCTGTCCCTCCCTTCTCCTAATAAACTCTTATCATGGGTTATGTTGTGCCTCGTGACTTTTCTCACATGGTAAACAGCACCACACAATAACTAACATGCAGAACAGCAAACAGATTTCAACGTGGTCTCCACTTATTTAAATGAGGCATGTTTATAAACCTCCAATGAATGAGACATATGCTAGACAGCTTCACAAGAGAATGTGTTGTGGGATAGAATATTTGTTTAACTATGTAAAGAGGTGTTATGTTTGTTTGTGTTGCAGAATATTTACCTACATAAAAATATGTTGCATTTGCTTAACTATGTAAAGATGTGTTGCTGTTTTACCTTGCCTACCTAAGGCACCTGATTGGTCTAATAAAAAGCTGAATGGCCAATAGCCAGGAAAGAGGTATAGGCAGGGCCTCTGGGCAGGGAGAGTAAGTAGAAGGAGGAATTTTGGCTTGAAGGAAGAAAGAAAAAGAGATGCTAAGGAGATGCCAGGGGCCAACCAGTCAGACATGGATGAATCAAGAAAGTAGGGCATACAGAATGAAAGAAAGGTAAAATAGCCCTGAGGCAAAACAGAGATGAACGCAAACAGATTAATTTAAGTTCAAAGAGCTAGTAGGGCAAGCCTAAGCTAAGGCTGAGCGTTCATAATTGATAATAAGTCTCTGTGTCTTTATTTAGGAGCTGGTGGATGGCCCAAAGAAAATGCCAACTGCAAGAATGCTTGAGGCAATTAACTTTAATAAGAAAATAAGGTTATTTAGCTCACAATTTGGAGGTTCAAATCCAAGATCAGACAGCTCAGTTTGCTTGGGCCTCTGGCAAGGGTGGCACCCTATGTTGGGTGCAAGTAAAGAAGTAGCTGCAAACCTGTAATGAAGGAGAAAGAGACTAAGAAACCCAACTCTCACAATCTTCTTTGAAGCTAAACTCCCCGCAACTTTAAAAAAAAAAAAAAATCTAATAAAACTCCTTCTCTTTAAGGTCCTGAGCACCTCAAAATGACACAGAGACAAAAAAAAAAAAAAAAAAAAACATTCATTGTAAGAGTTAATATTGATTGCCAACTTGACAAGGTCAAGAAGCACCAAGGAGACAAACCTCTGGCATGTCTAGAGGGGAGCTGATAGATTAGGTTAATGGAGGTGGAAAGACCTGTCTCCAATGTGTATGGCTGGTGCACGCAGTTTACTGGTCTGGGACTGGGGACAGAATTAAAAAGAGGACACTAACTGAGCTGAAGCATGTACCACTCTCTGGTCCCTGACTTCAAATGTAATGTGACCAGATGCCTCCCACTTCTGTAGCCATCATGACTACCTTACCATGAAGGACTGTCCCCTCAAACCATAAAACACACCCTTCTTCCTTTAACTTGCCTTTATCATGTGTGTTCACAGCAATAAGAAAATACCTAGTCTACCCGTAAGCCTGTGCAGCCCGCCATATTTAAATGTAATGACTAAGCAATGTAATGATTAAAGTGTGTGTTTTAGAGTCAGGTGAACTTTTGACTCCACTGGATGAGCCTTGATAACTTGATTCCCCCAAAGGTCTACTTATTACCCATGGAGTGGGTACCATATGATAAGATGACTTACCCATGGAGTGGATACCTAGACTGGCTGGAGAAGGGACTAGAAAAAGCCCAAACTTCTTTTGTTGTTGTTATTGTTATTTTTTTTCTTGGTGAGGCTTGCACCCCCACAGAACAAGTACTAGCCCTCATTTTCAATGTTGTTACTACCTTTTACAAAGAATGTATTTCAAGTCTTTTAGTTACAGTATATATTTATTTTCATCTATTTTTCTTTAGTGTGATCTAAGAATAGGACTATTTTTTACTTAGCAAATCATTTCACTGATGGCAAAGTTTGCTAAACACGTTCTTCTTTAACAAAATAAAAACTAAATAAAATACTTTTCTTTTCTAGTTACATTGCAAGACTGTTTTGGGAAATGAAGAAAAGTGTAAAGGTAGAAATAAAAATGAAGGAGACCCCCAAACAGTGGGGGACTTCCTCCTGATCCCAGATTAGGCACAAACCATACTCAAACACTTCCTTTCACAAAGAGATCCTTTATTAAGTGGGGAAGAAAAGTTAAAGTGGCTGCTTTCTGACTCAGGCAGAAAACAGTAGCAAATGACCTTGCAGGTGTAAATTTTAAGAGGAGAGGGGGAGGTCTGTGTTAGAATGGGCTAGGATGTGGTGGTGAAGGAGATGGGGGACGAGGGAAAGGAGGAAGGGGACAAGGGAAAGGAGGAAGGGATATCTGTGTCTGAAAGATAAAGGACTGCCTGTGGATAGAGAGGAGACAGATGTGGCACATAGGCAAATGGCAGTTTATAAAAGGTAAAGGGGAACCCTGATGTTAGGATGAGTTATTTAATTTTAATTGGACATGTTAATTAGGTGAGCCAAAGGGGGCTTCTGATTACTGGACTTTGGTAGCCAGCCTCGGGAGGAGGAAGTGGCCAAATAAGGGAGTAGACGTTGGTGGCTAGTTTTAGGAATGTATTCTAACAGTTTTTAGCAAAGAAGAGGGAATGGAGAGAAGGGTGGGGCCTGCCAGAGCCACAGGCTCAAGTAGGCTAGTGTCCCTTCAAATAATTTATCAAAACTCTGGCATCTGGAGAGATTAACCTCCATGGTTGTCTTTTAGAAAGTGGTTCTTTGGTGCCACAGGAACTATGGATCTGAGACCTGGGACTGGCCATGTTGGTCATGTGATTTATATCTTGTAGCCTCATGGTTGTGGAAAGCAAGTATCTTCATCTTCGTTTTCTCCAGCTTCACATCAGAGGAGAGTTTCCAAGTTGCAACTTCAGTTTTTACTTATTCATTTTGTATGGGGAGGCCTCAAGTTTTCCATGTCAGTCTCGTGTTTCTAAGCAAGAGAAGTAGAAAATGCTGGCAAGTGTCTGGCTCAGTGGAAGCTTTGCAAGTGCAAGGAAAGAAAGCGCTTCTTCTATCCTGAGGTTTGCCAAATGATCTCTGAGAAGCTGTGATACCATTCACGGCTGTGCCAAGCTGGATCGAAACTGCTCATCTTGGCAGACATCTAGAGTGAGCATCGAATTCCTCGGGGTTGGTATGGGGCCTTTATCAGAAATAGTTCCATAGGCAGTATTTACATAACTGTGGCAGAGTGTGTGAATAAACACAGCTGTGGCATTGCCCTAAATATTTCTATTCAATGGGGAATTAAAAGAGAACTTTATCGCTGAACTACAGATAAATACAATTCATCAAGCAGTGGTCAGTTCAACTGGGGAACAAAATAGGAGTTATAAAAGACTGGCTTGCTCAAAATAGCTCCCATCAGCCCTCCTGACTTTATTGCTCCTCAGCTCCCTCCTCCTTCCTCATACCCAGTTCCAGATATGTAGGACTCACAGTGAGCAAGAGAGTTCTCTCTCTCTCTCTCTCTCTCTCTCTCTCTCTCTCTCTCTCTCTCTCTCTCTCTCTCTCTCTTGTCCTGGGAGAAGAAAGGAGAGGGCATGCTTACTGGCTGAGTAGAGCCCTACTGTGGACCAGCATTTTTCCCAAGACTGTGTTTGTGGTCATTTCCAGTGGATTTCCCTTTTTCTTTCTGTGTGAAAGGATAGGATGTTAGTGGAAATGGGCATTTTTCTTGAGCAGACTCTAAGTCCAAGTGTGATGATAGACTCAGTTCTCACTGACCTATTTTGGGCTCCCGTGGATTTTAAGCTCTAGAGCATTCCTGATCCTACAATGGACAGGGAGATGGTCATGTGATATTAGTAAGTATTGCTTGTAGGTGGAAATGATAGAAACTGATCCACTTCAAGTTTCAGAATCTGGAGACCTGACATCAATGTGTTGACAGGGTGGAGGACCCTGGAGGACATCCTGGAGGACAGGATGGAGAAGCCCCACCATCTCTAACTCCTAGCTTCCTGTGGATGCCTAGAAACCTTGACACATTGCTGCATCTCTCCATCACCTTCTTTGTTGTTTGTGTCTGTGTCTTTTCTGTCCCTCTTTTTATTTTATTTAGTGTGTGTGTGTGTGTGTGTGTGTGTGTGTGTGTGTGTGTGTATGTGCAACTCAGTTTGCCAGATTTTGTGGCAAGTACCTTTGACCCACTGACCCATCTCACTGTTCTTCTTCTGTATTGTGTGATACTATACCTACCCACCCAGTGCAGTGTGTTGTTAACTTGATAAAAGAACATTTATTATCTTGCCTGAACTATACCTACAAGGATTCCATTTCCAAATAATTCAGTCTAAGGTTCTACTTGGACTTGTATTGTGGCAACATACTAATCAACACACTGTGAGTAATTCATGTTTTACAGGCAGGGACCAGTAGCCCACTCAGTGTTATAGCACCTGGTATTCCCTAGATACTTTGTAAAAAAAAAAAAAAAAAAAAAAAAAAAAAAAAAATCATTGTTTTGAATTTCAGTTCGCAATCTGAGACACTTGCTAGGATATTTTGTGTTATTTCTCATATCTTGTTACTGTAGTGATCATGTTAGGTGGGTTGACCAGAAGGCCAGCGGGTAATAGCACCTGCCATCAAGCCTTATGATAAGTTTGATCCTCAGGACCTACATGGTAGAAGAAGAAAACTGACTCCTGCTAGTTGACCTCTGACCTCCACACATACATACCCTGTGGCTTGTATTTGTCCAATATACACACACAATAAATAAATAAATAAATAAATAAATAAATAAATAAATGAATGTGATTTTTTTACATTTTTAAAAATGTTAGGTAAGAGAAAGATAACACAATGTCACTATATACAGAAAATACAAGTGTCTTATATTCACTAACCAAGTTTCTTTTCCCACTTACTAAGTCAGGAATCTCCCTAGCTGTCCTGAAACTCACTTTGTAGACCAGGTCGGCCTCAAACTTAGAGATCCGCCTATCTCTGTCTCTGGAGTCCTGGGATTAAAGGTGTGTGCTACCAGAGCCCGGCGTCTAAGTCAGGAATCTTAAATATTGCCATTGTAAACAATGATTGCCAGTGTCAGGACTTATCAGTCACAACGTGTTAGCCAATTCACCTTGTAAAGAGTATTTATAGTCATTGTCTTCAGAATCGCTGCTTTCATCCTAATTGCCATCACTGCTGTTGTATAGAAGATGAAATAATTCCAGGCTTATAGAAATTAAATCATTCGTTTGTCATCACTACGCAAGTTGGGGCTTCCAGTTGCCTTTCACAGTAACCAAGCTTGACCTGGCTGAAGGAAAGAAAGGGGGCATGGCAGAAGAGATACTTCAGTGCCAGCTCTGAGTGAACCTAGTCTCAGCCCTGCCTTGCTCTGCTGTGTGACCAGGTCCACTCTTCTCCTAATGGCAAGATGACCATCATCAGATCAGTGATTATATCTGACTCAGCTAAGCTACACTCTGCCTCCCAATTCTTGACCCACAGAAACTGTGATATAATGTGTGTGGAGGGAAACCATGTGGTTTTGAAGGATCTTGTTTCTTAGCAGCAGATAATCATCATACTCTCCTAGCATCCCCACTTCTATTGACTCTGTCCTGAAAACCACCTGTAGATACTGTAGATACTCATCCTCTCTTTTCCCTTTTATTGAAAATAGATTTTTCTCACATAATTTATCTTGATTATGGTTTCCCCTCCCTCTACTTCTCCCAGTTCCTTCCCATCCCTCCTCCCATCTGGATCCTCTCCCTTTCTGTCCATCATCAGAAAACAACAGACTTCTAAGGGATAATTCTATTATAATACAATACAATATAATACGATACGATACGATACAATATGATAGTCTCTGGCTCTTGGTCACCCAAGCAGGGTTAGGAATGGGCCTTAAGTCAAATCAGATATTGCCTGGTTACTAACATAAGCTTTGTGCCAGCATTGCCCTAGCATATCCTGCAAGCAGGACACCATTGTAGATAAAGGGTTTGCAGCTGCCTTGTGTTTCTGTATCTTTTCTGGTAGCCTGCAGACTACTTTCCTATACCTTGCTGTACCAAAGACTAGAACATAGGGTAAAGGCAATATGTAGACACAGCTCTACTTCTCCATGTTTTCTTCAACAATGGCCTTGCTGTCAGTTTGTGGAGAGTAGCCTATAGTCTTGGCAACAGCCTGGGTTGTTTAGGGATTCCCATGGGACTCCATTGGCCAATAACTCAATTAGATATAACCCAGTCCCAGTGCTAGAAGCTTCATTTGGTGCCAAGAGACGCTTAGTTGAGACTGTCTCCTCCATTCTTTGGCAATTTTGTTTAGATTGCCTTCATACATGTGCATATTAAAATTTTTCTGTATTTGGTTTTTATGTTACCCCTCAAATGGCCCTTAATTTTAGCTGTGTCTCCCCATACCACCCTGAACACACCCAATCTCATCTAGAGGCACTATATCTCCCCAAGGGCTGCAGCCTAGGCTTAGGGGGGGGCTACAGTCCATTTAGTCTATATAATCCATGGGATATTTTAAAGAATACGCCCAGGCTTCAAGCACTGAAGAGTTTCACTTGGTAAGTCTGGGATAAGCTCCAAGCATCTGTATTTAACTAAATAATGTTTCAAATGAAATGTAGCCCATGTTTCGGAGGAATGCTTTCACTGAGAACTTCTTCTACTGTCTTTAGCTATAAGAGCTCCAGGTCCCTTTTCTGCCCTGGGTCTTCTGCTCCCCTTACTTGAAGTCTGATTGACTAGTTCACCTTACCATTCACCATGTCCACCTCAGCCAGTGGGAAGCCTAGCACCAGCTACAGGGAGACTTTTATGAGCCTACATAGCAGCTCTTCCTCAAATAGAATTGCATCTAGTTTGCCTGACAGGTTGCTGGGCTCCTCCCTCAGGATTCCTCAGTAGTGCTGAGAAGGGAACCAAACAGTGTATATTTCTAGGAAGGTCTGAGTAAGGTACTGCCACTGGACTTGGCCACACTTTGAGAGCCCTTGGGAAACACCATGAGACCTGATATTGAAACTTCTCCCCAGAGACACTCTAGGATTGATCTTTTTCTCTCTTTCTTCATTCCTCTCTCCCCCATCTCTCACATTCCCATCCTCCCCTTCTGTAGCGTGAATCTTAAAAGATCTTATTAATAAAATCAAACCTGAAGCCAGGTATTGAGGTGAATGCTGGAAGGTCAGATAAGCAGAACAAGTCACAGCTTCCTCACCTCGCCAATTCCTCAGCTGATCCTGTTTCCTCAGACTGGAAGCCTCTGAGTCCTCATCCAAATGGATCTCAGCTGAACTGCTCCTAAAAGCCTAAAAGCTTAACCAGCCTAGTTCCTGGTCCTCACACCTTAAATACCTTTCTGCTTTCTGCCATCACTTCCTGGGATTAAAGGTTCTTGTTACCACACCTGGCTGTTTCCAGTGTGGCTTTGAACTCACAGAAATCCAGAGGATCTCTGCCTCTGGAATGCTAGGATTAAAGGTGTGAGTGCCACCATTTTGTAGCCTCTTTATCTAGTGGCTGTTCTGTTCTCTGACCCAGATAAGTTTATTAGAGTGCACAGTATTTTGGGGAACACAATATCGCCACACCCCTCTTTATACCTCCTTCTCTCTCTTTGTATCTCTCCACTCTCTCTTTCCCTCCCTCCTCTCTTCCTCTCTCTCTTTCTCTGTCTTTCTCCTCTCCACCCACCCCACACATACACACGCTATTCAGATAAAAACTTGATTTGTAGGTCAGGAAACACTTTCAGAGGTGGGTGGTGGCACAGGCCTGTCATCTCAGCTACTTGAAAGACAAAAACAAGATCATATGTTTCAAGGCCTGCCTGTACAGAATGAGTTTAAGGCTTAAATGAGGTATATATCAAGTTGTAAGCCAGTCTAGATAATTTAGAGAGATTCTGTCTCAAAAAAATTGTTTTAAGAGCTGAGGACCATGCTTAATAGGAGAGTGTATACTCGGCATGTATATAAGCCTGATGTGTAGTGTGATCCTAATTAGTCTTAACAATAAAAACCCAGAGTCAGATACCAAGGGTGAAGGCTGAAAGATCAGAGAAACAGCACAGCAACCACCAGAGACTTCTCACCCCTACGAATCCTCAGACCAAATAGGGGTGGGTCAAGATCCTGTCTGCACCTGCCTTATATCACTGTCTCCACCTTCCTAGTGCTGAGATTTAAGGCATGCACCACCACCACCCAGCTCTGTTTTTCTTTCAGACGGGTGCAATCTAGTATAGTGGCTTTGAACTCCTGATCTTCCTGCTTCCTCCTCCCAAGTGCTGGGATCAAAGGTGTGAGCCACCACTGCCTGACCTCTGTGGTTAACTAGTGCCTAGCTCTGCCCTCTGATCTCCAGGCAAGCTTTATTTGTCAGAACACAAACAAAATATCACACAACACTTACATTCAGTCTCCAGCGTTGGGAAAGAAATAAAAAGAAGCATCTTCATGGTTGGTGCCCATTGGACTGGAACCAGCCAACTATGGTGACAAAGTCTAAGAGTAGATGTTTTGGTGGCTAGTCACTGGAGACAGAGAACAGCAAGGACTTCTGGGATGCCTTTAGTTTCCTAGTCTACTTAGTTTCCTATCCAGTTAGCAGTTACTTGCACATATTCATTTCCCAGAAGACATTCAAAAGCTGGACGTGAGCTACACGTCTGTAATCCCAGCATTCAGGAGGCCGAGGCAGGAAGATTGCAAGTTCAAAGGGTGACATAGCAAGCCTCTGTGTCCGAAGATTTAAAAAAAAAAAAAAAAGAAAAAAAGAAAAATCAGTCTGTATACCTGTAGTCTGTGTAATTTTCTGAGTATTATAGTTCTTAAAGTTTACTCAAGTTAATAATATTGATAAAGGCTGTCAAAATCCAAAGGATTGGGCCTCCACACAAGACCATAAGTCTGCCTTCCCCTAGTGACATTCTGGCAACATACTAACCAAAACAACACCCTTACACTGTCTCTTTCCTTTTCTTCTGTTCTCTCTCTCTCTCTCTCTCTCTCTCTCTCTCTCTCTCTCTCTCTCTCTCTCTGAGAGAGAGAGAGACAGAGACAGAGACAGAGACAGAGAGACAGAGAGTTGGAAAGTGATGGACACTCAAACTGTTATTTCTTTTAAAACAGGCACCCAGATTTTTCGAAAGAAAATATACTAAATTAAGTGCTTGCACATTTTAAGTTTCTAGAACAATAAATAGTGATAGAAGTTGAAAGACAGGTTGAGAGTGTTCCTCAAGATGTTTCTAGAATCCCCAGCCCACCCTTGACTTCCTGCCTCTCTTTGGATAGCCCCTAAGAAGTGTAGCATGGTTTCTCTCTGGGGTGGGGACAGATGTCATTGCCACATATCCCTCTTTCCCCACACCCTCCTCATCACTTGAAACCTTCAGGTTGTTGTGGCTTTTTTGCAGATTTCTTACCAAGAATGCTAATGGTTGCTCAAACTCCTCAGGGACATCCCACTTTGCAAATCATTCCTTTTCTACAGTTCAGGTTTCTGAGTTAAATGATTTTCTCCCAAAGGCCGGTTTCAAATGTTAATGGGGCCAGGTTGCCTTGAGATGTCTAACTTTCATGTGGTCTAAAAAATAGTTATCTTTCAAGGCAGGAGCTAAGTAGGGCACTATTGGATACATCTCAGGTGATGAATGCCAGTCTTCAGACTGCTATGGAAGACAATAGTTGCCTCCCTCTTGGATGCTACCTAATCTAAAGGAGAGGTACTGTAATCTGTTTTAAAATTCATAGGTTCACATGTGTTTGAATCCCAGAATCACCAACTGTGTAGCCTTGGGTAAATTATTTCCCTGCCCTTCCAAACTTCAATTATGCTAAATAGGTTAACAATATAAGTCACAGGATTATTGGGAACATCCTACCATTGTTATATTAAAGAATCAAAAACTTTACTGTTATGTGGTAAATTCTTAGTGGACTGTAGAGTAATTATTAAGCCATGAAAGGAAATTAATAAATGGATAATTTAATTCTGTTTTGAGGTGCCCAATACCAACACCAGTGAATAAAAATTAATATAATGTTTTCCTTACAATAGCAAATAACTGTAGTAAAAAATACAGAGCTGGAGAGCACATGGCAATGTGGGCAGTAATGAGAGAGCTGCTGGGAAACCATTGTGGTGATTGAATTGGTCTGTACCAGGATTACAGTGGTCTTCACACATATCTACACAGGACAAAACTGCGTAGAAGTATACTCTGTGCCAATGCTGGTGTCCTCATTTTGATATCAAAGTGTGGTATGGAAAACATAGTCATCAGGGGAAACTGAGTGGAGGGCAGGCCAGACCCTTCTGTACTGTTGGTGCACAAACCTGTAATTCCCTCACAACAACAAATTAAAAGCAAAAGGCGCCTGTCTTAGTCCCTGTTCTAGTGCTGTGAAGAGACACCGTGATCAATGTTGTGCCCAGATCGTGACCCCCAGAGAGACCACCAAAGACGAGCATGCCGGAATGCAAAAGCAAGGTTTAATTCTGGATATCCAAAAGCAGTACAAGCCTAGGCAGGGACTTCGTCCAATACATCCAACGCAGTGGAGGCTGGAGGAAGCGCCCACCTGTCTGCAAGCTCAGCTTTTAAAGGGAAAAGTCACAAGGTTACATCATTTAGGGGTGCTAGTATGGATACAATTCTGATTGACTTCTAGAAATTACTTCTAAGGGAGTGGTTGCCCGCCACCATTTCTCATTGGCTGCCCTCAGGTGGGGGCATTTCTGTGGTCAGTTACCCTGGAAACCAGGGAGAGGACATTCCATAGTCTGGCAGGCATTACCTCGTGACTATCTTGTGACTCTGTACTTTTACACTTCCTGGTTTCTGGAATCTGAACTGACTGGTTTCAGTAACTAATGGCCTGTTCCCAAAAGGAGAAATCTTAGGCCTTAATTTTGGGATGAAAGCATTTCTAAGATAGCTCATTTTGGTCTCACAATCAAGGCAACACTTAATAAAAGAAAACATGTAACTGGGGGCTGGCCTACAATTTCAGAGGCTTAGTCCATTATCATCATGGCAAGAAGCAGGGTGCTGGGGCAGTAGCTGAGAGCTACATTCTGGCCTGGGGGCCTTGAGTGGCAGAGAGAACCTGGGCCTGATATGGGTTTTTGAAACCTCAAAGCTTTGCCTCCCCACCCCCAACGACACACTTCCTCCAACAAGGCCCCATCTCCTAATCCTTCTAATCCTTTCAGAGTTCCACTTTTTGGTGACTAAATTTATGAGCCTATAGGAGCCATTTTTATTCAAACCATCGCATTCTACTCCCTCACCCCCATAGGCTTGTAGCCATATCATAATCAAAAAATGCTTTCAGTTCCACTTCAAAAATCCCCAGAGTCTATCCCAGTCACAACAGTGTTTAAACATCCAAAGTTCAAAGTCTCTTCTGAAATTCGTTGTGTTCTTTTAACTCTAACCTCCTGTAAAATAAAAATCAAAAACAGAGTACGTACTTCCAATGTGCTATGGCACAGAATATCCATTACCATTCCAAAAGAGAAGAAAGGGAGCATAGTGAGGAAACACTGGACCGAAGCAAGACCAAAACCCAGCAAGGCAAACTCCAAATTCTGCACCTCCATGTCTGATGTTAAAGGCTCTTCAGGTCTCCAATTCCTTTCAGCTTTGCTGACTGACTAAAACACACTTCTCTCTCTTGAGCTGGTTCCATACTTGGTCTACAGCTGTCATTGGCAAGTATCCCACAACTCTCCTATATCTTGGGGTCTCCAAGGCAATCCAGGTTTCACCTCCACAGCTTCACACAATGGCTTCTCTGGGCCTCATGCAGGGACACCCCTATCACATACCTGGCCTCAGCAGCTTTTCTTAGCTGTGGAGGGAGATTCCACAGCCACTTCCTTGTGTCCTTGACTCTAAGGCCAGAACTAGGTGGACCAAACTGCCACTTCCTATTGCTCAATGAGGCTGGAACTTGGTTTCCTCCTTCAGTGGCATTGGCATCAGCTTTTTGTTTTTGGTGGTTTCCTTCTCTGCCTAAGCTGTCCATTAATCCCTTTTCACAAGTTGGAAGTTTAGCTGGGTGGAGTCTTGCCCCGAGGTCACCACTCCCTTTATTCCATTTAGCATCAGGCTTTTCTTTAAACTTTTTTATCTCCTTGAGCACTGGACTTAGCTCCAGTACACTTCCTGGTGTTCCTTTTCTCCTCACACTGTACAATTTGTATTTCTCTCTGTCCAGTTTGCTCTCTTTCAGTATAGATCTACATAAGAGTTGTTACTAATAACCACAGGACACAGTCAGGACTAGGCTGTCTGGAAATCTCTTCAATTTAGCCTCTGGCAGATTATTTGGACAAGGGCAGAGAGTAGCCACATTCTTTGCCAAAACTATCACAAGAATGGTCTCTGGGCCACTTACTAATATTGCTCCCCTCTGAAACCTCTTGATCAGGACCGTCATAATCTGCATGGCTCTTAGCATCACTGTCTTCCATGCCTCCTACTGGGATGAACCATTAAACCCTGCTTAAAGTGTTCAGTTGCTTCTCTAATCCAAAGTCCCAAAGTCCCCATTCTGCCAATAAGCAGCAAGGTCAGGCCTGTCAGCAATACCACACTCTCTGGTTTCACAGCCACCACCACCACCACCCCCAACACACTTCCTCCAACAAGACCACACCTCCCCATCCTTCTAATCCTACCAAAGAGTACCAAATACTCTCTGGTGACTAAGTATTCAAATATATGAGCCAGTGGGGGCCAATGCTTATTCAAGCCTCAGCAGAACCTATCTGAAGCATCCCTCTCCTAATCACACCTGCTCTAAACAGATCATTTATACAAACACGAGAGTGGTCCAACTGGAATCTGGCATAACCTTTGGTGTTCAGTTTTGTTTTTTTTTGTTTGTTTGTTTGTTTGTTTTGTTTTTGTTTTTTTTTGGTTTTTTTTTTTTTTTTTTTTTTTTTTTGGTTTTTCAAGACAGGGTTTCTCTGTGTAGCTTTGTGCCTTTCCTGGAACTCACTTGGTAGCCCAGGCTGGCCTTGAACTCACAGAGATCTGCCTGCCTCTGCCTCCCTAGTGCTGAGATTAAAGGCGTGCTACAAGATGTACTAAGTTTAGTGTATTGCTTTTTCACACCATTACTCCTCTTTTTTTTTTTTTTTTTTTTTTTTTTTGGTTGGTTTTTTTCTTTGTTTTGGAGATAGGGTTTCTTAGTGCAAGAGTTCTGGTTGTCCTGGAAATCACTTTGTAGACCAGGCTGGCCTCGAACTCAGAGATCCACCTGACTCTGTCTGCCAAGTACTGGAATTAAAGGTGTGTGCCACCACTGCCAGGCATCATTACCCCTCTTTGAGACCACTCTCTCCTTCACTGAAGGAGCCTAGTGATGTAGTCATACTTAAGTGTGCCACAAACAAGGTTCCTAAAGAGTACAAAGTTTGACAACTGGTGAGTAGAGGTACGTACCTATAATCCTGGCATTGAAAGGTCAGAGCAGGCAGCCAGAGAATTAAGAGTTCGAGATCATCCTCAGTTACTTGGAAATTTGGGGACCAGTTTGTGCTACATGAGATACTGTCTCAAAAAGAAACAAAATAAAAGAATATGAAGCTTGGTCATTTCTATTTTAAAGTGTCTTAACTGGCTAACACTGGGCCATGGTGTTGAGAATGTGGCTGGTCACTGCTGTCAACTTGCTGTCCCAGCAGCAGTGGTGTAGGGACAGTACTAAAGTTCTCTGTGCAATTGAACGAACAGAAAAGCAAAATATCCTTAACTTGGGGGATGTGGTATTTGCAATCATGCTGTTATACTGTGTTCCAAAGGCACAGACAGAGCCTGAGCAACTGGTAAGTATTTGAACAAATGAATGCATGAGTGAAGGAATGACCGTGAAGGTAAATGACCAGAATACATGTGTTCACCTTAGAAAGGAGGGTTTTGATGAATCAGGATCTCCCAGGTCACCCTCTCACACCTCCCTTTGCTTCCCTAGGCAGCTTGAAATCCACTCTCCAGATGCTAAGCACACGGTGATCCTGAGGAGTAAGGACTCCGCCACTGCCCAAGCCTGGTTCAGTGCCATCCATTCCAACGTCAGTGACTTGCTGACCCGAGTGATTGCTGATGTCAGAGAGCAGCTGGGAAAGACCGGTATTGCTGGCAGTCGTGAGATCAGACATCTTGGCTGGCTGGCAGAAAAGGTGAGAGGAATGTCTCCTCTGTCGATGGTTCCTAGGTTCCCTCACTGAAATGACCTCATTCTATAAGCTGGTTCTCTCCTTAACAGTTAATTGACTTTCCTGTCCATCCCAGCAGACCTCATAACATTGCAGTATGTGGAGAATTCATCTTAATCAACATTTATTCTCTAGTATACTTTCAAATATGTGGCAAATTACATGTGGTCCCTAGCTGTGCAACAGGCAAATGAGCACGTTAATGGATAGTTTGATTTCTGTGGTATCCCTGTGATAGGCAGGAAAAGTAACTCAAGCTCATAATATAGCATCTATGAGGGAATAGACATGATTGCCCAGAAGGGGTTTTTGTGAATTTTAATGAACCTGCTCATTAATTTAATAGATCCTCCAGGAATCATGTGTTTCCAAATGACAGCAATGATATTCATAACTAGGTTTATTGAGCAACTACTATGTGATGATTCATTTTTACCTTATCTTTTATTTGTACTGTTAAACAAGCAAGTTTTAAATGTCATTCTTAATGAGCTTGTATGGGATGCAGGCCTAGGCAGGAGTGGCAAAGTTTGCATTTAAAATGAATGTATGGCAATATTGGCACAGTAAGCAGTTTAAAAATTAGTTATTAGAACATATTTCTCATTCAAAATCATGGGTTCCATTATGGCATACGTACAAATTTATGTGTCATATTTGCATTCCTTGTTTCTTTTCCTCTTTTACCAGTCTTCCTCTTCCAGACTGCCCCGCCCCCATTCCTACCTTCACATGTTTGTGTGTAAGAATCCATACGTGTGTTTGACAGTTGGGACAAGATGAGGACCTAACAGGGGGTTGCAACTGCAGAAGCTTTCATTTATGCTGTAAATCGATCTCATGACGTCATAGCTTAGACATTTTAACAAATCAGGCAAATAAACAATGTAATGAGCAAGAACTCTGAAGCAAGAATGAGCTAATGTAGGCTGTATCACTTTTTTGGCTTTTATATAAATGATGAATTTAGAAAAATAATCCCTTTGCATAATAATAATAATAATAATAATAATAATAATAATAATAAATAAAGACATGGCTGTGTGTCATGGAGGACAGCTGCCATGGAAAAGGTTTTATATATAAAGTTAACACTGTCGCTCAGATTTCCCTTCCCAAAGCATATGATATGTTGGGGATAGGAAGGCTTGACAGATCAAACCTTGGCCGTTGTTCTTACATCTGATTGCTGTCCCTTGAACCTGTGGTGATGGTGGTGTTCCTGGGCTTTGAGACAATCTGACCTCCCCATGACTCCCCTTCTAATAGATGGTAAATAGCAATAGAGATGTTGCAATAACAGCTTTCCTGCCAATGAATCCTGTCACCTGAGAAGGCCCAGGCAAAGTGCACTTGGAAATAACACCTGAACAGAGCATTCGGCTGCTTTCCACCATTGTTCTTTGTATGCACTTGTTCACGCATGGGTCTGGGCCACAAAGGTCAATGCACAGTGTGTTGTTTGGTTTGGTGTTGTCCCATCTCTTGTAGATGTCAGAGAACTAAAGATCAGTGTGGGTGTTAAGAGCTTCAATATCATAAGACCTGCAAACCTTGGCAAGCCTTTCACAAGCTAGCTGGCTCAGAAGGTGACCAGAAAGGGGGGGTGGGGCAGCTATGTGAACGTGACAGGGTAGGGTAGTCAGAGGGGAAATCTGTGGTAATGGAAGATTTCTGCCTATGGATTTCTATGGTCTTGATGTAAACATATGAGTTTTTGGTCAGTATTCTTAATGAAAACAGCGCAGGAAATCTGGACAGTTGACATTTGTAAAGTCACGGTTGCTAACACTCCCCATCATTTACTTTCTCAGGTGTGTTTCTCTTGGGGGGAGGCCTGTTAGGCAAGAATCCTGCAGTTTCACGTGACAGAAACTCAGCTCTGCTTGAGCATCAGGAGCATTGTGCAGCCTGTGTCCCAGGACAAGCTTCAGGTGTGCCCAGGATTCACTTAATGATATTAGTCACACCTCTCCATCTCTGCTTTCCTGTCGTCTACTTTGATAATTTAGTCTCAAAGGATTCACCTCTGCTTGACCTGGAAAGTCCAGGTTCATTTCCTTACTCTTGGCTGTCTCCAACTTGAAGCCTCTGTGCCCCGTTCCTTCCCACAGAAGTCTTACTGTTGGATCTAACTGGATTGTCTTGAATTGTATTTTGAGTACCAGTTACGCTGAGCTCAGAACGAACCAAGTCATAATCTATTAAGAAATAAAGAATGGTTGTTTTGTTTGAGCGTGGGAAGGTCTATTTGAGACTCTTTCTGTATAGGCCATGCTGGTGTAGAATTTAGAATCATCCTGTTTCAGCCTCCCAAGTACTGATATGATAGGTGTTTGCCACCGGAAAGCTACAGATTTGTCTTTGAGGAGAGTGATATCGTGATTGTTCTGGTTTTTTTTTTTTTTGGAGGCTGAGTCTCATAAAAACCAATCTGACGTTGAACTCATTGTGTAGCCAAGGATCACCCAAACTTCTGATGCTCGGGGATTACAGGTGTGTGTCACCATGCCTGGTTTGTGTGGTGTTGGGTATCAAATCCAGGGCTTTGTGTGTGGTAGGTAAGCCCTCTACCAGCTAAGCTCCATCCCCCCCAAAGGGGCATTTATTCTTTTTAATGAAAAAAAAACTTAAAGTAATAAAGTGTGTATGGGTACAGAAGTAACGGAAGTAGAAAGACAGACAAGAGAAGGAGCCTGTTGGGATGGACCATGCCTTCATCTGGTTAAGATGCTGAGTTACCATGAGTGGTCCTAGGAGAGGAAATGGAATGCATCTTCAGTGTCCCGGCAGAGAGGGACAGGAATTCAAATTAATGACTGGAAGGATTTAAAGCAGGGGTAGTTAGTGCAGTGTATCCAAGATGTGGGAAACACATAAAGAAGTGCCCCAGAATTGACAGTGAGATGCTGTGCTGTCCTTTCACCTGAAAGGGCATGAGCAGGAGCAGGAACTGAAAGGATCAAGCATCACAGCTGTAGAAAAAGGCTGGCTACTCCCAACCATAGTCTTTCGGAGAGAAAGCCAGTTCCTGCCATCTTCTGGCTACTGACCTTGTGCTGTTATTTCCTAATGGATGAGGAAGCGAGAGGGAAGGGATGGCCACTGGTGACATCTGTTCATGTGAGTGGGCATCCCAGGGCTCAGGGAAGGATGTGAAGAGGCACGAGCTGGATCTGGCATGTATGTGGGTTCTCGCCAGGGCACACACCTTCCAAATACTGAGATGACGTTCTCACCTCTTTAACCACTATCTGTATTTAAAATCATTACTGTTCAGTTAGTTGAAAAGTGCCTTTGTATCAGTTCTAGTGATGCTGGCTATGTTTCCAGAGGTTCCCCTGTTTTCACTTAAAAGCTGAGTTATGCCTTTGGCTTATCCCAAATCATTAGTGGGCCATTATTAGGTGTTCCCATGGAGCAATAATAAGAGCATATAAAAAGCTCTTTCTGTTTTGGGAATGCCATTATTCTTACAATATAATTTCAAATAATCATTGCAGATGTCTCCTTGAGTGTGTGCTTCAGTGTATTTATAAGAGCAATAATGACTTATTATGGACAATTATTATAAGCAAGAATATCCTTTATTGCTTTTAACTCCAAATTTCTCAAAAAAAAACACCATACATCAAATCCAAGGGAACAAATCCAAACAAGGCTCTTTTTTTGAATAGATGTTTAATACCAAATTCTAGTGTGGATTCATATGGATGGCTTTTAGCCAAATACAATGAATGGCAAATCCTTAATATTGTGCCTTTCTTATCACAAATATCAGAGAATTTACTTGGTATTTGTAAAGATATAAAATGTGATCCTATATATATCCAGCTGCAATTTACCTTAAATTGATGTCCTTTGTCTTTCTCTATACTGTTAAGCTTTGGTTTGGGGATGAATAATAGCAGCCCCATGACAAGGTTATACAAATCATATTTAATTTCAAGGTTTTACAAGTGAGGCTTATATGAACTAACATACTATGAAGCCACATCAATTTCCTTTGTAAAATCCTGTGTACTGCAAATCCTAAGACCTCCTTGACTCTACTTTGGAAGAAAACTGAATACTAACACTGTTCTCTTCTTGAGACAGTCGGGGGAGCTGAAGGATGGCTCTTGAGAAACTATGAGCTCTCCAGTGACCAGAGAGAACTCACTGCCAGAGAGGATAAGAAGAGTGGGCCATGGAATAGCTCAGCTTGTGGGTAATGAAACGTGTGTGTGTGTGTGTGTGTGTGTGTGTGTGTGTGTGTGTGTGTGTGTGTTTTAGTTATGTATATGTGACAGAAGGGTACACGTGCCTAGGAATACTACTAGGGGCCAGAAGAGAACATCGGGTAACCAGCTCTATCACTCTCATCCTGGAGATGGGGTCTCTCATTGACCTGGAGCTAGGTCAGTGGCCAGTATGTTATGTCGATCATCTTGTCTCTGGCCCTCATAGCTCTAGGAGTTACTGCAGTGCACATAGCTACATCCAGCCTCTTGTGTGGGTGCTGGGATTCCCACTCATGTTCTCCTGCTTGTACAGCAAGCATTCTTACCCATTGTGCCATCTCTTCAGCTCCTAAATGGAAGACACTGAAAGCTACACAGTGATTTAAATCTGATTTGGTGAACAGTAGAAAGCATTCGCATACAAAAAGGAACTCAGAGCTGACCTAACCCAACTCCTTTTTCCTAAGGAAGAGAAAATGCAATCCCCAGGATAGAAGGTATTTTTATCTAAAGTCACACTCAAAATTAAGATACAGAAATCACGACACAGAAGGACAATACTGGGGTGAAATTGTTTCTTTGATTTAGTCTTTGAAAGAATTCCCTGCCGTTCATCTAGTACAGTCATTTTTCTTCTCTCTGTAGGTCCCAGTACCCTTTCTTGGACTCTGCATTGTCAGGACCACTACAGACCTTGACCATCTTCCTTGGCTCTTTGCTGTCTAGTGTAGCTAGAGTTTTCCTGCCTTGCCCACAGTCAGGACAAATCTTTGTCACCCACCAATCCCACAGCCGCTCAGACCCAACCAAGTAAATACAGAGACTTATATTGCTTACAAACTGTATGGCCGTGGCAGGCTTCTTGCTAACTCTTCTTATAGCTTAAATTAATCATTTTCCATAAATTTATACCTTGCCACATGGCTGGTGACTTACCGGCATGTTCACATGCTGCTGGTCATGGTGGCAGCTGGCAGTGTCTCTCCGCCTCAGCCTTCCGCTTCCCAGAATTCTCCTCTCTCCTTGTCCCACCTACTTCCTGTCTGGCCACTGGCCAATCAGTGTTTTATTTATTGACAAATCAGAGCAATTTGACATACAGACCATCCCACAACAGTCTAGGTCCTCTGTTTTTTCCTATGCTATATTTTTCTGTGAGCACTAAACCCATGGACAAGTTGCAGAAGTCAGGATAAAGTCTTTTCATTGGCTTCCTGTATAGGGTATCACACAGGCCCATAAATACCAAGTCTTACGCATAACTTACAATATGCATTCAACCTCACCCTTAAATTTTTTTAAATCTTTCAAAATGTTACTTTCAATTATGTGTACATTGAAGTGTTTTCGGGTATCACATTAGAAAAATAAGCTATTTCTCACTCTCTGGATGTATAGAGAAACAATGGTAAATGGACTTAATGGGACCTTTGAAGTGTGTTGTGTGCCCTTTGCATCGGGCATTTTAATTGCCTTGGAATCTTATTTGCAGGTGATTCTGTGTTAGATTAAAAATGCAAAACCACAGCAGAGCAAAACTAAACACCCGTTTTTTGTTTTATTTTAATTCCAAGGTGCAAATAAGTTCTCAGCTTTACTTCTTCTCCCTTCAGATTCTTTCCAGTGCAACTTCCTTGCAGCCCTACCTCCTCATGGTTTTATTGGCACAGAGGACATTGGTTATTCACACTATGTGACTGCTCTGTTTCAGGCAATATGTTTTAATAACTCCAGTTCTGTGAGGTAAGCCTGGAAAACCCTTGCAACCTTCTGAGGTCACTCTTCTAAAATCTACACTTCTCTTTCTAGCACTTTCCACTAGACTGGGCTAGTAAAGGGGCCCAGGAAACACCTGTCCTTGTGAAGAGGGCTTCACTGAGCCCACTCTCACAGAAGTATCACCAACCAAGAGAACAGTTTCAAAACTAAGAGATATGTGATAACAGTTTGGGTCCTTTACAATTGTAAAGATGAGGGGAGAACAACACTTAGAAAACCATCTATCCCCTTTCCTCCTCCATCCTATAGCATCTTGTTCTCATTCGCTTATGACATTAGGAGAAAAAATCAAAGAGAGACTCTTCTCTTATTTCCACCCTCCTCCTGACAATGTCAGCCAATTAGACTTCTCTGCTTAAGCCTTTCCTTTGATTTCCCACACAATAATACTTCTTCCTTCCTAAATTTATGCTACTAAAGTGTAAAGAACAGTTTTTTTTTTGTTGTTGTTGTTGGTTTTTTTTTTTGGTTTTTTTTTGGTTTTTTCGAGACAGGGTTTCTCTGCGTAGTTTTGCGCCTTTCCTGGAGCTCACTTGGTAGCCCAGGCTGGCCTCGAACTCACAGCGATCCACCTGGCTCTGCCTCCCGAGTGCTGGGATTAAAGGCGTGCGCCACCACCGCCCGGCTGTAAAGAACAGTTTTAGAGAGACTAGAATCATCTTTGACGGGACATATTGTGAGAAGACTGTTGCTAGAGTTTTCCGCCTTGCCCACAGTCAGGACAAATCTTTGTCACCCGCCAGTCCCACAGCCGCTCAGACCCAACCAAGTAAACACAGAGACTTATATTGCTTACAAACTGTATGGCCATGGCAGGCTTCTTGCTAACTGTGCTTATAGCTTAAATTAGTCCATTTCCATAAATCTATACCTTGCCACGTGGCTGGTGGCCTACCAGCATCTTCACATGCTGCTGGTCATGGCGGCATCTGGCAGTCAGTCCTTCTGCCTTCCTGTCCTTTTATTTCTCCTCTCTGTTAGTCCCGCCTATCCTTCCTGCCTAGCCACAGCCGATCAGGTTTTATTTATTGATCAATCAGAACAACTTGACATACAGACCATCCCCCAGCACAGCCAAGTGCAGACCATCTCAGACACCTGCACTCAGGCCCATGGTCCTAATCATCCTCTATGCGGACCTGCTGGGTAACGCCACAAAGAACCCAAGAAGGGCTCCCACAGGACATACAGAACATCCCACAGCAGAAGACAATGTTTCTAGACACACAGATTGCATATTGGGATGACTAAGGAGCTACAGTTGGCCATGGCACCTTAGGTATGACCAACTTCATGAAGTACCATGAAGTAAGGCTCCTCGGGCGACAGATCATTATGTTGATGGCGGATGTGTCTCCTGAGTAGTGGTTCATCACATTCCTCTATCCAAAGCCTGTAGGTGATGTTGTCAGTAGATGTTAGTCAATCCACACACATGCAGTAAAGTGTATAGGTGATATTCCTCTTTATCTACAAGTACTAAATCTATATGACATTTCCTAAGAATGGATAACAAAAGAGGCAGCTGTCCCATAAAGATGGACTATGTGGCAAAAGAATAAAAAATGGTAATGGGAAAGACTAGAACAGTGACAACTGTGAACATGAAATTTGAACCAAATATTGATGGAATTATGAAGGAAATAGCTGCCTCTGGGCATGTTGACATTGATCCCAGTCAAGGCACTGTCAGTGGGTGACCAGAAAGGAGCTAAGGTAAGCTGAGAGCCACAATTATGACAGTAGCTGTAGTCACAGGGTAAAAAGTCCCCAGAGGAAGTAAGGACAGTGGAAGGTTCACATGGGAGGAACCCGTGGACATATTTCATATCATTTAAGTGTAAAGGAATGGGTACTGTACCATACAACTGTAATTCTGACACTCAAAGACAAGCAGAAGGAATGTGGCCAGACTGGCCAACACAGTAAGATGCCAATTCAAAAGAATTTTATGTATTATATTAAATATATTTTAAAAAGAGAATACAAAGGACGTGATATTGTTAGATGATACCAACTTAAAAAGGGTAAGACAGTTTTCCAAGACAGCAGACAATAGGCTTTTCTGTCTCAAAAGTGAGATGAGGAAAAGAAGGTGGGAAGTCCTATTCGAAGTTCTGCAGATTAAGGTGTTCTGTGTACAAAGTAATGATGCGTTCTGGTTTCCAACTTTTCCAATCTTTAAGTAATAAATTGTTAAATGAATGCCAATGATATAAACTAATATTCTCACTTCCCTATATATTTATAAATATGAAAAAGACAATCTTTAAGATACTGATAACAATTGCCAAGGGTCATGGAATCATCTTTATTTTTCAAACTCATCATCACATCAAGTGGTGTAATTTCAGCTTTCACACTCAGTTTTACTGCCCAGCATTCCTGTGTAAAGGCAGTACCACTTACCTACCTCTCAATCTCACTATCCCCACTGTCCACCTCTCTCCCCCTCCCCCCTCTCCCCTCTCTCTCTCTCTCTATTACTGTATTCATTCATCTATCCACCTCTGTCTCCTTTTCTATGTAAATATACAGATCCTCCTGTGTATGTATGTGTTGGTTTCTATTCTATTGTCTCACGTCATTTGTGTCCTTAAAGTTTTCCCGTTTTGGCTGTAATGTTTTATCGGCAGCATCCCCACCAGATAGCTCCAGCCAACCACTCCACCCTCATATTTTCTAGCTGCCTTGCCCAGATAGGTTTAAAGAATCTCAAGTGTAAATGTGAAACAGTCCTGGCCGGCATCAAACAAGCTCCTGGTAATCAAGTTCTCAACCGTGTAATTAATGGAGCGATATTTCTGGAGCCTCTAAATAAATCAGCCTACCATCTGCCTAAAAATCACCTGAGTCAGAGTTTCCCACCACTTCTTACAGGGAGAAAATAGTTTCTGACCTGAGGGAACTCCCATCCAGTAAGAGATGGAAATAGCAGCTCTGTGCAGGCTACCGCCACCTTGCATCATCCCTAACTCAAGAAGGTTGGTTAGGCTGGGACCCAGACTATTAATGCAATTAAGTTCTAATAGCCCTGTTGTGTTCCTTTAAAAAGCAGTCTTCAAGTTCCTGAATGAATCACGTTTGAGATGGAACAAGACTGAGGGGAACCTGGCAGCAGCCCAGACATCTACCTTCTCAGCAGTTTAAGCTGAATAAGTCAGTATGGATTTAAGTCACAGTTCCCCGGCACACACACACACACACACACACACACACACACACACACACACACACACTAACCATTCTCTCACATAAAACATTCAAGATTTAAAACGAGGATGGGTGAGTGAATGCCAGAGGCAGCCAGAATGAACACAGGAACATATGTTGCTTTTCCTCATGACTTCACAGGGCACATTTTAGAACTGTGAGTCACTATGTATCAGCAAGGTGGAAACATCCCAGATGTCCACGAGAGGGTGGTGGAATTGTGGACATTTTACCCCTTGTGGGATGACTCATAAATCTTACTGTGTGCCTGCTTAAATCTCTTTGGAGAACATGATAAAACTCAAGATAGAAGCCTCTCTGGGCCTGTTTGTATAACTATTATATTCTGCTAACTTTGGTCCTATGGTATTGGACATTACAGAGTGTCCATTATTTATGAGATAGATATTGTACAGAAAAAACCAATTTGAGTAAGGAAAAGATGACTTTCTGGAAGTTTTTTTCACTGTTTGATTTTCCTGAGCACTTCCTTTCCCTCTATCCCATCCTAATGAGGGAGGGATTCCTTGCCCTGAGCAGGGCAAAATGGCTGAACAGACATTATCCCTCCCTCAACAGATGAGTAGTCGTTAGCCACATATCCTCATGGCCTGAGGATGAAGGACAGTGCACACAGGATGCAGGGTCACATGTGGGATGAACTAGAGAGCCGAGTTGATGGACAGAGGCTGTGTAAACCAGGCTTAGAAGAAACAAGAGGGGTAGTGCCCTATGATTCCATAGGAGGATGTGACCCGGATGTCATGCAGGTAAAATCCTTTTAAGGATCCAATGCAAGTCCTCAACCTGTTCCAGCTAACCTGAGAAAAATGGCATGGGAAACTTTTCTCACTGCATGCAGGATGTATCAAAAGTGAGCAGGACTCACCACTATGCACCAAGGATCATGGGAGATGTCGAAGCAACGCACGCCATTTTATCTTACAGTAGTCACTGGGCCTTGTGTTCACTGATTGCTTGGATTCTTTCAACCCAGAGTCTGAACTGTTGAGTCTCAAGGAGGGATTTGCTGAGGGGAGGTCTTAGAAGTAAACCTTGAAGTGAGTCAAATAAGAAAGAAGGGAGGAAACTGAACAAGGACATAGTAACAGCTAAAATCTAGCCAGCCTGAATCTCCCAGCTCTGGGTACCACTTCTATACCCAGAGTTCTCCCACCTTAACCCGGGTGATGTTTACCCCTGCCATGATTTAGACATTGCCTATGGTATCTGGAGGTGGAACAAGGACTTGTCTGCCACCTAAGATGAACTCTAGAGAGAAGGAAAGACTGAGTGTTGAGCATCCTGCATCAGGTGAGGCTTTCCAATAAAGACATTTTTTGTGGGAGAGCAACAATGTCTACTAGAATTGCTCCCACAAGGAAGGAAATCTATCAGTTGTCCCTGAGGTCTTTAGATGAGGAACAGACCGACCATGACAGTAGACAATTCTGGGACATGCAGACATTTACAACCAACACCTTAGAAGCTTGGGTTTGCTTCCAACAGTCTTCAAATCTTAACAACTCACCCCCAGCACTTACTCTCCCTCCATTTCCATTTTTGAACCTCCCTCAAGTTGCTCTTTTCAGGCTCTGTGGGCTGAATCAGTCTCCTGGGTTATCAGGTAAGCAAACTTGGCATTCTTATACTGGCTTTTATTTAGAATCGGGAATAGAAATACAAGGCACAGCTCAGGTTTTAGAATCAATTCCAAATCAAGAAGCAGGTGAGGAACGTAGGCACAGCCAGACTGCTAAATTACTTCACCGGTGTCACTAGACTCACAATTCATGGAGAGGCACAATACCTGCCCAAGTGTTTTTGTCCTGCAGACTGTAACCTTGCAAAGAGAATAGGTGGAGCTTCAGCACCGAGGCAGAGTCTGGGAAGAAAAGGTTAACCCGAGTTTGTCAGAAAGAATACTGTGGTAGAGGACTCTACGGCGTATTTTGTCTGAAATAAACCATAATTTATATTCTGTCTTCAAAGTGGCCTTCCAAAGTTGGGTGGCTGGAGTTGGAGTTCTATGTTCTTTTTTCTTCATAGGTTCTTATATAGCTCAGGCTGACCTCTGATATAGTACATAGCATAGGAAAACCTTGAACCTTGAACTTCGGATCCTCCTCCTTCCATAAGCCCAGTGCTGGGATTATAGACAGGCACTACCATGCCCATTTTATGTGGTTCTAGGAATTGAACCCAGGGTTTCATGTATGCTAGGCAAGCACTTTTCAAACTGTGCCTCTGTCTCTAACCCTCATTTCTGTGTGCAAAGCAATCCCCCATTCATTGAGAGGTGTTCAGTTCATGAACTTTGTCACTTAGTGATTGCTTTACCTTGTCCACCTTCTTAATTTTGAATAAGATGTAGGCATGCTGGCCTTTGAATGGTTGATCTTCATTCTGTATAAATGCATCATTCTTTTAAATGATAACAGCGTTAGACTGGGAGTCAGGCAAGGAGACTCGGCTTGCTGATTGCCGTTGCCCCAGAAAGTATGACCCAAATGCATGCCTTGTTTATTCCATGTTCTCTAGAACCATGACTCCTTATAGAACTCCAGAATTAGAAGAAAAATATAACAGACAGAAAAAATAACAGAATATGAATTGGCAATTTATGGAACTTAATCATAGTCCTGAAACTTTTTGCAATAATCATGAGTCAAAATTTCACTCTCTCTGACTTTCTCACCAGGCATAATTGGCTACCTGGTTTGCACTCACCATGCATGCAAAGCACAATCATGTCTATTCAGAATGATGCAAATACATGATCCTGTCCTTGCTCTTCTGCCACTGGGGACTGTAAGGGAAATCTAAGAGAGTGCCTGAAACTTCTGAGAACAGAGGTAGGCAAAGATAGGCTCCCTACTTCCCAAAAGGGAATAGTCAAAAAACAGAAAAGTTTTTTGTAAAATGAGAGATGAAAGAAGATGGAGTAAAACCTTAAGCTGGATCAGGAGGAGGATGAAGATGTGGAGAAAGTCTGGTTACGATGCCCAATGACCAAGAACCATCATGCCCTGAGTAGCATTGACACTTCCTCCCAGGCCTCACTGGTCTCTAAAGTAGCAGCCCTGGGAGAGAAGAATTATAAATTCCTTCCTTATTGTATTTTATTGTCCATGTGTTTCATAAAACACATAGCTGTACAACTGTTCTTCTCACTCTCTGGGGTCCTTGCCTTTCTGCCTCCCTTCTCCTTTCCTTACTTCATGTTCTTATTTTCCCAGCTTTGGAGAAAACAGTCTGAATATTGTATGGACTACCATCTGTTTCTTCTCAAGTTCAGGCATCTCAGGTTCTGCTACATATTCTTGTCCCTAGTTAGCCGATCACTGGTCGTGCTGCCTTATTTATCACAGATACCACAGATTAATAACTGTGAAAATGGAGAAAGGAAATTCAGTGTATATGGAGTTTTATCAGAAGTAATGTAGGGAAAATGTGTTGAGGAACTCCACCAAGGAAGAGAGATTTTAGAAGCATGCCTGGGTCTTCAGGTGAAGAGTCACTTTTGTATACTTAGATCTTCCAAAATGCTAAGATAAACTGGGTCAATAATGTCTGGACACAGAACACAAAAATGTTCCTGGTGAGAGTGAGAGAAATAGTCTTCCCCAGGGAAAAGCGCACCAATTCAATCTCAAATAGTGAGCCCTCAAAACATATACATACAAATAACAAAGGGATGAAGCAAGTTGTACTTTTATATTTAGAAATATACATACATGTGTAACATACACACACACACACACACACGTGTGTGTGTGTGTGTGTGTGTGTGTATGTTTCCATCTTAGAGCCTTTACACACACCCTGAATAAAAGGTCAGGTGGAGAAAGCCTTTCTAGGTGGCAGGAATAGCATGGAAATGGCCTTCCAACCCAGTTATTACACATAATAAAGCCCCCGTGCTTGTGACAGGTGAAAAACATCTCAAGAAAGGATCAAATGGTCGGAAACCTTATGCCAGGAGGAGCTAGTTTCTGCATTCCTCACCTCGCTCTCTCTGAATGATAACAAGGTACACACGAAGCTTCCAGAAAACTGTTTTTAGATGTGAACATAAGGTCCCCGAAAGAAACTGTACCCTTTCACTGAACCTTCTTCAAGGCTGACAAATGGATGAGAACTTCAAAGAGAGGTTGGAGTGCTGCAGATCCATGCCTAATTATACTTTATCGTGGGCTGTCTTTAGCTTCCTTATTATCCCTTTTCCATCTCTGTGTCTGGTCTCACATCATTGTGACTATCAAGAGAAATCTTCTGAAGATGTATCAACTTAGCAGACCACTAGCTTTCACCAACCACAAGCTGACTAGGACCATGATCAGATGGTCTCTGAGGCTGGGACAGAGGTCCCCCTTTTCAGTAACCCAACTCTGATGTTCCCACCAATGTATCTGAAAAGAACCTTGCTTTATGGCTTTCTTTGCTCTGTTACTATAAAAAAACTTCATGAATCTGCTTCCACATTGGAACTTGAAATTCAGGATGACCTAAATATGTGTTCCTGGGCTGTGGTCACTCATATTTGATTCTAGAATGAGCTCTTATCCCCGTTGGGGTGAGAGCTGTGTTTCTTGGTTAACGTAAGTGCAGCAAAATAAACTATTTTAAGGTTCCCCCCCCCTTTTTTTTTTTTTTTTTTTTTTTTTTTTGGTTTTCAAGGCAGGGTTTCTCTGTGTAGCTTTGCGCCTTTCCTAGAACTCACTTGGTAGCCCAGGCTGGCCTCGAACTCACAGAGATCTGCCTGCCTCTGCCTCCCGAGTGCTGGGATTAAAGGCGTGTGCCACCACTGCCTGGCTAACCAAAAGCATTTTTGAACCTCCCAACCTCTCTTTGAAGTTCTCATCCATTTGTCAGCCTTGAAGAAGGTTCAGTGAAAGGGTACAGTTTCTTTCGGGGACCTTATATTCACATCTAAAAACAGTTTTCTGGAAGCTTCGTGTGTACCTTGTTATCATTCAGAGAGAGCGAGGTGAGGAATGCAGAAACTAGCTCCTCCTGGCATAAGGTTTCCGACCATTTGATCCTTTCTTGAGATGTTTTTCACCTGTCACAAGCACGGGGGCTTTATTATGTGTAATAACTGGGTTGGAAGGCCATTTCCATGCTATTCCTGCCACCTAGAAAGGCTTTCTCCACCTGACCTTTTATTCAGGGTGTGTGTAAAGGCTCTAAGATCAAACTGGAACCCCTACAAGAATCTTGTTCTTTTTGTAATTTCTCTCTCATCTTTGAAGGGGCGGACATCCTTTTGCTTGAGAACCATACAAGCATTTTTGAAATGAAAGCATACAGTTGGAATTTACTTATCCAGTGCTAAATGTCATTTGCCACCTCTCCTTCATTCATTAGGCAGATAAGTATTTAGCACACGCAACATACCACATGAGTGTAAGTACTGGGGCCATGTCTTAATTGGGGTTTCTATTACAGAGAAGAGACACTATGACCACAGCAACTCTTAAAAAGAAAAACATTTCATTGGGGCTGGCTTACACTTCAGAGGTTCAGTCACTATCATCATCGTGGGACATAAAGGAAGGAAGGCAGACATGGTATGGGAGAAGGAGCTGAGAGTGGAGAGGAAGCTACATCTTGATCCCAAGGCAACAGGAAGTGAACTCTCACTAGGTGTGGTTTGAGCACATATAAGACCTCAAAGCCTGCCTCCACAGTGAGTGACACACTTCCTTCAGCAAGGCCATACCTCCTAATCGTGCCACTCCCTATGGAGTTTTGAGGGCCAATTACATTCAAACCACCACAGACCATGATGATGACTAGAATGGACAAAATACTTGCTACACTGGAGCTTCCACTGTGGCAGAGGAGATGAATGGTATGTGAAAGAACTGATAATTTAGTGAGAAGTGTTACAAAGCGCATGGGGGATGTGAATGTAGAAAGGAGAAACTTCTTTTCAGTCATTGATTATAATAGTCAAGGTCAAGAGTTGGAAATACAAAAATGTTCCCAAGGACCCACAGACACACAAGGAATACAAACACAAAATTCAGCATTTCAAATACAGAATACTACATTTGGTAATGCATCTCTATACTAAATCTATAGGGGTCAAAGGAAGAAATTAGCTACCTTCGCCTGGGAGGTTAAGGAAGGTCATTAAGTAGAATATTAAAGACCAGATAGCAAGACTCAGGGTGGGAAGTCTAGCATGTGCAGCAGCTTAAAGTCACAGAAATGCATGGCCTCGTTTAAGAATAACCATTAGTCTTGTGTGGCTTGAACACTGGAAAAAGAGCTTGTGTGTGTGTGTGTGTGTATGTATGTGTGTGTGTGTGTTCAGGTGATGTCGGTTTTATCAGCAACCTCATTAGGCAATTGTACCTTCATTCCTATGCTGCCGTTTTGCACTTTTACAATTCTTTGGATGGCTTCAAAGGCAATCTGTTGCAGAGTATAAAAACCTACTTTAGAGTCACATGGCATCCCCTTTGGTCTAAATGTATATTTTCTTTCTCTCTTTCATCCTGCCTGCTCCTCTTTAGTTTTATAGATCCAGCCTCCCAGAGCGAGGAACCTGGAGGTCAATTGTGAAAAAGAGAATGAGAATTGGCATATTGCTATATCAACCAAGAATGACCAAAAAGCTATGTCACCCAAAAGGTGTGAGGAAGCTGAATGCTATAATGTCAACACTACTTTGGAGTGCCAACATGTTCGTGAGCTGTATATATTAATTTGATATTCTGCCAGCATTTATAAAACTTTAAGATCAAGGTTATTTTTACTTTAAGAAGTGAAAGAGATGTATTGCATTGCTTTTTATGAAATACAGTCTAAGGCTTTATCAATGGTGCTAAAAATAGATTTTGACATGAACATTCCAATCTCGCATCTCATAATATTGTTCTTAGTGTTGTAATTCTTATGGACTACAGAAGTGTAAGAGCACAAGCAAACATTTTCTTGATGTTTTATAGAGTGGTTTAATCGTCATCAATTATTGTAAATGCCTAAGATTCTGTACCACCTCCCTACAGAGCACTGTTCCCTGAGTAAGTGTGCATAGACCTCTGTTTAAGGTGATTGGCTGGCCAGATCTGCAGGAACCGTGCTCCCTTTCAGGACAGACACAGGCTCTGTCATCCATGGATGTATCTACTGGCTGTCACAATACAAAGAGCTTATTGAGATTCTGCCCCCTGTGTGTGTGAGCATTGGGAACAAAATCTGCCCTTTGAATGGTGTCAACAAGAAATTTGATTATCTGGACCTTTTATTTTAAAGTGATCTTACAAAAATACAACCACAGAAGATCCTGGAATTTCACACATTGTGTTTTCTTTGTTCATGTTTCATTCAAACCCAAACTGATTCTAAATAGAAATCAACCTAAGCTTTTTTTTTTTTTAAAGGAAAGCTTGTTATAAATATAGTGCTGGCTCGGGTCAGCCATTGTCTCTAAAATCACCAATTGCTGAAAGCATGTAACTTATCATGTCACTCAAAAGGGGAAATTGACCGTCCTAACCCAAATGTACCAATAAGTGTCATGACCCACCTGGAATGTGTAAAAACTTTTCTACTCTGGTTGTTGTGCTTCTGTTAGGGTCTGTTGTCCAAAAAGAAAGGGAAGGAAGAAGAGAGGGAGGGAGGGAGGGAGGGAGGGAGGGAGGGAGGGAGGGAGGGAGAGAAGAGAAAAGAAAGGAAAGGAAAAAGAACTGGGTAAGCAGTATTTGTGTTCAAAATGGTGACTTAAGGAGGGGGGCGGATTTGAGACCCAGGATGAACAGAACTGTTTTTAAAAGCCTGTTTATTATTACATCCCATTAGTGAGGAAAAGAAAGAAAAAAGATGAAAATAGAAGGGAGAATGAATAAAGAAGAAGAAACACATGCAGTAATCATTATGCATACCTGAATAGAAGGTTTAATGTTATTTGGCTTGTACTATTTGGATGATAAAAATAACACTTGGAGTTAAACTGACTTACTTTAAACTTTCAGCCTGGCCTTTTGGCTGCTCACTTGGATGCCAATGGAGCCATATTTCATTCCTGGAAATATGATAATGGCATGAGGAAATTCAGCTTTCTCCTTTTCTCTTATTTTGATAATAAGCTCAATTAATTCTTCAAATGAGCAGAAAGGCAAGTTGATTAACATGAAGCTCTGGGGGTCCTGCAAAGGGACTTTTTTTCCTCCCTGAAACTTTAGGTGACCCCATATCCACTGCCTTCTCCAGTGACTACTTAGGGTAAGATGTACTCTGTGTTCCAAAGAGCCAAAGCCAAGCTGCTGACCTTTGCATTTTGTGGACCCTCAGCTGAGATGCTGACCTGAGCACACAGATATTGTTGGATCCATCATGTTGATTCTTGGCTCCAATACTAATGTGCAACTAATGAGTTGCATAGTGTACATATTAAGCCAGTGCTAATGCCCAATGCACGGTGAGATGGAGGCAGGAAGGAGCAGCTACAAGTGTACAGGCATCTTAATAGACATGAGCAATTATAAAAACTGTGTTGCAGAGTAGGTGTCGCAGCTTATGAGGAGTAATAAGTAATCAAGGGATAGGGGGAATGCTGCCATGTATCTTCTCTTAAATTAAAAGTTATTCTCTCCACATCAGAGAGTGCTTTATGAACTGTGAAATAAGGGGAAGAGTTGAAATGTTTGAAGAGCCAGGTAATGAGTTTTATTACCAGAAGTAAACTGATATCTAGCCCTGCTGTTCAGTCCGAGTAGATTTAAAACCTCCAGACATGGCCATGTGGCACTGATCACAAGTACATTGGTGGCATTTCAAGGCACCATGACCAGCCAGATCCAGAGCACTGAAGGGCATGCTCCTATGGCCTTTTCAACAATTTCCCAATGGAAAGCTGTATGCAAATTTTCCTTCCAGCGCATTCTGGGAGATGCACTATGCTGGAGAAATATTGCATCTAATTTGTGAATGTACCCAGAGAGCCTCTTCCTGGCTCCCAGTTCCAGGCAGATTGGTTCAAGTGATTGTTGAGTTACAGAAGTAGTTCTGTTGATAAGTGCTTGCCTAGCATACATGAAGATCACCCTAGGTAATAGAGAGGGTCTGAGGCGAGACTAGAATGAATACATGAGATCCTGTCTCCAAAAGGAAGAAGAAAGGCAGATAAAAAAGGAGAGGGACTCTAAACTCAGTCATGCTAGTAAGGTAGGGTGGCTACTTGACTTGGACAGGTTTGTTTTACTCACTTCGTGTGAGAAAATGGGGAACAGGCATAATGAGTGATCCTGTGCAGTTGTGTTTGTGCACTTTATTTGTATGAGAAAACAGGAGCACCTGTTGTGCCATCAAGAGTAAAAGACCCAATTCGCCACCTCGTTATACTAGTAATAAAAAGCACCACTGGCAGTTACTCTGAGCTCTTATAAACAAATGGTCATAATAATGCATGCAAAAGCACTGTGGGTACTTCAGAGCCCCCACATAAGCTATTGTTATTCATTTATTTTTAAAGATACTGCTTTCCCAACTGTTTCTTCAGCTTAAAATGAAATCCACATGCGAAAAAGATTGTAGTTGAGAATCAATAACTTTGGAGATCATGCTACATTTTGCCTTTTGGGAAACATTAAGGCTTTAAGACATCCAGATAGAAAGAACCCATTTCAATTTGTTTAGCATAGTGATGTCTGAGTTCATCTCGCCATCTCTACCACTGTGGAGACAGCAGTGACAAATGGCATATAGTTACTTTGCAGAAATGTCGTAAGGTGTTGCATTTACTCGTTCGTTGTCACTGACTGAAAACCCACTGCTCTGTGCTATTGCAGTACTTGGTTGTTGTAAGGTGGTGGAATTCACGTTGCTTCTCAAGAGGGTCCTATGGGACTCCAACCACATTGCCTGGAGAGTGATGTTGTGAGTCAGAAATGTGGGCATTAGGCTCTGACCGGAATCTGCTGAGACAGAATAACTCAGTGACTGGAGCCTGGGAGTCTATATTTTGCATCTGTTCCCAGGAGAGTCAGATGTACAATGATATATACTATGGTGAAGAAAAGCCCAGACTATAGAATTATTCCTCTGTTTTTGTGACTCACTAGTGTCATGACCTGAGAAGGTGCTATTTTAACATGTGTAAACTGAATCTCTCATCTGAGACATGGGAAGGAGAGCTATTGTGAAGACTGTGATGACTGAACGAGGTAATATACGCAACATACTTATTCATGCATCTGAGAAAAGAAGATCTCATAGGTAGAGCCACTGTTGCTCTGTCTGTGAGGCCCATGTGCCTCACACCAGTTACTCAAGGCCATTTCCCTCCAATGAACAGTGCAGGACTGGAGGGAGATTTCACCAGTTACTTATGGATACCATGGAGAGTTTTAATGGTGAGATGGACTCAGATGTCACTATGCTAAACAAAGTACAGGAGACACATTGATGTAATCAGAACACCTCAGTCATTCTTTCTGTTTAGAGGTTTGTGAAAACCTCTATAGGGATGATAATTGACTACCTTGCAGTATGTGTCTTAGAGTAAGAACAAATCCCACTGATATGCATGGAAATGGAAAAATCTTGAATTCGTTTAAGAAATTCATCTGTCTTGGTAACTTGTGCAGGTTGCCTTCCTTTCTACCCCCTCAGTTCTCAAACATAATTATACTTTGTTTGACTTAATTCTCTTTACAGATTATGGTTGGAAATATCGGAGAGAAAGTCTAGAACTATTTTAATGAATCTAAAATGGTATCTCCAGGTTCTTCGATAACTGGCATTTTTCCTACAGCTTCTAAATGCTATTTGCTCACTTTTATTTGGCTCATTTTTCATCTCTTTCTGCTTGGTGAAAGCATAGCAAGTCACCAGGCAACCAAAAGTGACCATAAATAAAGTTCAAATTACAGGGGGGAGGGGTGATTCCCAAGCTTAGCAATGGGTAAGACTGATGACAATCTGAGCTAATTGCTTAAGCACTATGTTTTGCAGTCGCAAATAAACAAACAAACGAATAAATAAATAAATAAATAAATAAATAAATAAATCAGGAGGTTTAAGTTAAATGCCTGCTACAGGGCCAGCCCTACTCAGAACCTTGAGTGCACTACAAATGCAGTCCTTGGCCCCTATCCTCAAGTACTTAGAAACTGATTAATGGAGGAAACAACAAACTGAGGCATTTCAATCATGCATAGTGGTGAAAATGTACCTGGAAAGCAAAACATACGACTGTGGGTTCAATCACTCTATATCTCCTTGTGTAGTTAACTAGAGAAACAGGAGATCAAGGAGCTGTGAGCTTTAGTCTAGCCTGGTGGAGGATCTCAAAGAGAAAGATTTGGATGAAAAAATGAATGTTGTGACTATCACCTGTGAAGGAAGCAGCAGGGCCCTGCCTTGGGTCTCAGTTTTGAATGTTTCCTGAAAGACTCAGGGAATATCAGTCATCATAATGAGGACGATGCTGCCATCTCTGTATGTAGAAAATGTACAATACTATAGGATAGGTAGTGTACAACAGTAATGGGAATGTGGTGATATATTGTGTGCCCCAATATATTGTGTACCCTAATAAACTTATCTGGGAATCAGAGGACAGAGCCAGCCACTAGATTAGACATAGAAGCAAGGCAGTGGTATCACACACCCTTAATATTATCACTTGAGAGTCAGAGATCCATCTGGATCTCTGTGAGTTCAAGGCCACACTGGAAACAGAGCCAGCACTTGAGATCTCATACCTTTGCTTGGAAAGCATGAACGCCTTTAATCCCAGCACTAGGAAGGAAGGAAGATGGCAGGGCACAGAAAGATATATAAGGTGTAAGTAAACAGGAAGTCTCACTCTGGAGGCTGAGGAGTTGGTAAGGTGAGGTTGGCTGTGTCTTGTTCTGTTTCACTAATCTTTCAGCTTTCACCCCAATATCTGGCTCCAGGTTTTTTATTAATAAGACTATTTAGCAATTTGTGTTACAATGGAAGATCTTTTGTTCTTCCTCCTGGGCAAAAAGGGGCTTGGGGAAGAAAGACTGTACAGTTATTTTCATTTGCCTTAATAATTTTTTCAGAAATTAATTTTCTTTTTAAAAAATCTTTTATTGAAGATATATTTTCCATACAATATATGGAATTTCTGATTACAATTTCCCCTTTCCCTCAAAGATCCTCCTTACCTCCCCACCCACCCAAATCCACACCTGTTCTTTCTCTCTCTTATTAGAAAACCAACAGATATCTGAAAATAAAATAGAAACAAACCAGAATAGGGTAAAATAAACAAACAATCAAAAAGAATCAACATCAATATACAAGAAGCACATACAGATGCAAAGATACACGTAGAAATCCAGTAAAAATACAAGATCAGAAACCATAATATTTGAGCATGGGCATGGAGCCTGCCCTTACATCTAGTTTGTATACCTACTAAGACACCATTAGAGAAAACTATTACTTTGTGAGTAGTTATCAATTGGAGATGGCCTCTGGTTTAGGGATAGGGGATTGGTCCTCTCTACCCTGGGACCTCATCTAGCTTAGAACTGTGTAGGCCCTGTGAATGCTACCACAGTCTCTGTGATTTTATATGTGCATCAGTCTTGTTGTGTCTAGATCTTGTTACCTTGGTGTCTTCCATCTCCAATGGCTCTTACAAACTTTCAGCCTCCTCTTCTGCAGGTTTCCCTGAGCCTTAATGGGTGTGTGTGTGGATTTGATGAATACATTCCATTCAGGACTTAATGTTCCAAGGTCTCTCACTACCTGCTCATTGTCCACACGTGGGTCTGTGTATGTGTTCCCATCTACTGCAGTTAGAAGCTTCTCTGATGATGACTGAGCAAGACACTGATCTATGATTATGGCAGAATGTTGTTAGGAATCATTTCATTGCTACATTCATTTAGCAGAACAGTAAGTAGTATTTGGCTTTCCCCCTAAGTCTATAGTCTATCTAGTCTCAGGTTCTTGGCCACTGAAGCAGTGTCCAACATGGGTTCTAGCTCATGGATTGGGCCTTAATTCCAATCAAATAGTGGTTGGTTACTTCCACAACTTTGTACCAATTAATTTTCTTAATCTGGCCAGGGCTTCACATACCTGAAATCCTAGAACTCAGAAGTTGCAGCAAATAGGAGTTCAAGGTCATTCTCATTTACACATCAGGTAGGAGGCAAAGCCTGAGCTACAGGAGACCCTGTCTCAATAAAGTAAATAATAAATAAAATAAATAATAAATAAATTAATTAATTAAATAAATGAATATTTTTAAATATTAATGATGCTTTTTCTAGAAACCATTTTCTACTTACTTTTAGGTGACTGTGCTGTCCTCAAAGATGGATAGCCTGCCAGCTGTCTTCAAAGATATTACCCTGGTAACAAGGTTCACCGTAATTTTAGAGGGCCCAGTGGTTGGGAAATTCAAAATTTTCCCAGAAGCCATCTCTTGCAGTGACTTGGTGTGGCCTGCCTCAGCCTCTGCTTCCTGGTGCCAGGACTGCTGCTGGCCAGTGGATGGTGAAAGAAAAACTCTAGCATATAAGCAGACATTTGGTCTACCCCACAGTTCTTTTCTAGTTAAGGAATACCCAACACTAACCACTTCAGAAGGAAGCAGATATTCTCTGGCCCATACTAAGGTCTGGAATCTGTGTTTTCTGTTTCATTTTATATTTCTCTCATCTACTATTGGATTTGTTTTATTTTGGTTTTTCTTTTTCTCCTTTGCACTAGTTTGAGATTCAACCTTATTATATAGTCTTCATATGTACCTTTAATATCCTTTAATTTTTAAAGTTTAAATAGGACTCAAAGTCTGAACAAAATTAACTCTAATGCAGTCTCAGCTCCAATATGAGGATCTTGGAGAGCTTTCAGTAAACTCTTACCTTAAATGGTATTGTGTTCAAAGTATTAAATTTGCTGTCCTCTAAACTGGCCACTATGCTTTCTCATTTTATGCAACAGATATACTTATTCAGTGCAACAAATACTTAGGGACAACTTGGTTGGTTTGCTCATTACTGTCTTCTTCCTAGAGACTTCGGTCTCTTTCTTCATAAAGTCCTTTAGGATGTGTTGTTCTTGATATCACTGTATTTGCAGAGCAAAAGACCTTTCCTTTTTTCAAGGATGTCTTATTTCATGTCCCTTTTTGAGTATTTGTTGCTTGTATAAAATAATGGGCTCCATCATATTTTTATACATTAAATATTGTGTTTTTATTGTATTTTCCCTCACTCCATTGCTCTCTCACATTCCACTTCCCTACTCCAAATGACTCCCTTCCTCTCCCCAAATAGTCCTTTTCTACTTTTATGTCCTATGCTTTTTAATGTCTATATTTCTGTATATGTGAAATTTGTCTCTCTGAGTCTGACTTATTTTACTTTATTTTTTAATCAGTTTATGTATTTATTGAGATGGGGTCTCTCTAAATAACCCTGGCTGTCCTGGAACTCATTATGTAGACCAGGATAGCTGTAGGTGTGCACCACCATGCCCAGCTTTATTCTTTGTGTTGAAACAAATATCTTTAGAGGGATTCTAGTATAATCTCTGTCCCTTTATTCTTTGTTGTGACTTGCACTAGGCAGCTAACATTGCTGTAACAAAGTTCCACAGACTGTGAGGCCTAACATATTTGTTTTCTTACTGCTCTAAAGACTGATAGTCTGAGATTAAAATATCAAAAAGCTTGGTTTCTTCTGCAGTCTTTTTCTTGGTTTGAACATAGCTCTCTTCTTGCTGTTCATATATATGTTCATCCATATCTAATCTCTTCATACAGAACCACTATATTGGACTAAAGCTCAATCTTATGACTTTAACTTAATTACCTCTTTAAAAACCTCATCATATCTTCAGTACTGGAGGTTACAACATCAGCAGCTGAATTAGAAATTAATTTAGGGAGGGACATAATTCAGCCTTCTTATATAGTTTGGCCTGTTAACTTGTTCTCATGCGGGAGTTTTATTTTGTGTGTTTTGAAATGTTGGAAGGTGAGCTCATCTCCACTTGTTAAATGGTGAGAATTCTATGAGCTTGGGCCAAAGGTGTGTCCCTACAGAGTGGGTTTATACTGGAGGATCTATCAGATAACCAATAGCATTCAATGACTCAGACCAGTGTCAATGACAATCACATAGCTTAGGGTTTTCTGGACTGTGTAGGCAGTATAAATGCCAACCCCACATCCTTTTGAGACTAAAGCCTATGGTTACAAGTTATCAAAAGAGACCTTTTATTCTATCTAAATCACAGGGTTGAGGGGAAAGGCTATCTACCCTTTCATTAACTATGTAGCCCCTTGAGGGTCCAAAATATACATAAACATCAATTAGAGCATCCAATTCTTCAGGATTGGACACCCATGGGATGTACAGCTTCTGGCTATTCCTATGGAGTACTAAATCTTGTGCTTTGTTATAGACACCAATAATCTTTTCTTCATTTTCCCCATGCCTTTCTGTTGACCATAGCATTGACTCTCTACTTCATAACAGTTCTTTCTGGTTTCTTGCATTGTGGCTTCCAGACATAAGCTCAATTTTATTCATCATCTCCAGATGTGTATTTTTATTGAGCTATAAAGAATAAATGGTAGATTCATTAGTATTAGAGATGAGACATGGATAGTCTCTTCCAAGAACTGAGAATTTGTTTAGATTTTCTTTGTAAACCTTCACTAGGTGTTTACATTTTTCTTTCTGTGAATTTGTATCTACTATTTTTTATTTTAGCTCTTATGCTTGGAAGCTTTCAAAGTTTAATGTCTATTAAGACTTCTGGTCTTAATATATTAAGCTTGTGATTTTTATGTTATTAATTTTGTACCTGTACAACTTGGATTCTTTTCTCATTCATAACAGTCTTCAGTTGTCTCTCTTTAGTTTTTCAGATACAAAATATGTCAGCCCCCATTATGATTATGTCTCCCCCATCTTTATTTTTTGTCTTATCTCATTTATCTTGATCAATCAGTTCTTTCTTAACATTATAGAAGGTGGATAGAAAAGCATTCTTGAGTTTTTCCTAACTCAAACTGGAACGATCCTGGTGGATTCTTGTTAAGCTTTATGCCACTCAACTTGCAAGTTAAAGTATAAGTCCTTTCTGTAAGTCTTTGTGATTCAAAGCACTTTCCTATAGATTATTGGGTTGAATGTCACCATCACCTTGTTTTGTAAGAAACAGAAACATCCAGTTTGCTCAACTGTCTTTTAAAGAAGTTATTCAACATTTTACCTCGGCAGCCTTTAGTAATGCCTAATGGTGAACGTTTTATCCAGTTTAGTCACAACTGATAATCCAAATCTGGTCATCTCAGTAAAAAAGGAAAATCAAAATGCAGTGTGAGGACCTAGGCTGAGATATACTCAAGTGTCAGGGTAATTGCTGGGTTTTAAGTATAAAGCACTGTGAAGTCCCATTCTGATCTGTTTGTGTTTTCACGCTTGATGGCATCCACTAACAGCCACTGAATGAAGTTGTATGGCTTGTACACTCCACAAAACTATACAGATGCTGCCAGGGACAAGAAAGGATAAAATCCAAATGAGATTCTACCTTAGGAAAAGCTGTCCACCCGAGAAGGGGCTCTCTTCCTTAGCCCAAAGGAAGTCTATCCCTAGAGGTCTCACCTGCAGGGCTGCTTCTTCCCAAAAGGGGGCTCCTTTTAGCAATTCATTTCAAGTTCCCATGATGCTGGTATCACAAGCCATAGATTAATGTCACTAACTCAAAGCATAAATCCATGCACATCTCATGGGAATTATAGGGCAGACTTACTCAAGAATAATACTGAGGTTTGGCCTCATTTGGACTCTGTTTTAATGTATGCAAAACAATCTTCCCAGAAAGTTCCCATTTTATGACTAGGTTTGAGCATATATCTCTTTTAAAAAAATATATGAGATTGCTTTATCTATTATTTTATGTGTTTTGGCCTACATGTATGCCACTATGTGTACCACATGCCAGAGAAGATGTTTGATCCCCTGGAACTGGAATTACAGACAGTCCTAAGCTGTCATGTGGGTATTGGGAATTCAGCGTAGATCTACTGAGTCATCTCTCCAGCCCCATATATCTTATCATCTTGATCACAGCCAACAACAACCATTTCCTGGGCACCTATCAATCAGAAGTTGCTAATAATCACTAGATATAAAGGGGCTTAAATGCAGAGCTTAGTTTGAATATTTAGTCTCTAGTCAAGGACATGTCACAGATTGGTTTGTGAATATACATGAGGCATCTGCAAGGTCATCACCTGGAAGTGTGCTTACCATGTTGTTGTTGTTGTTGTTATTATTATTATTATTATTATTATTATTATTATTATTATTATCCTTTGGGGGTATTTTGAGATAAGGTCTCATGTATCCCAGGATGGCCTTAAGCTCACTATCTAGCTGAGGCTAGCCTAGAACTCCTGATCCTCTCAACTCTTCTCCTCAAATGCTGGGATGACATGCATTGCCACACCCAACAATAGTGCTTCCTTTAAAAACATTTAGATGTATAAATTTGAAAGTCATAGGTTCTCCAACCAGTGGCCTGTGAAATGACCACATTAGAAAAAAGAGAAGCTGGGCAGTGGTGGCATAAACGTTTAATCCCAGTACTCAGGAGGCAAAAGCAAGTGAATCTCTGTGAGTTCAAGGCCATCCTGGTGTACAGATTGAGTTCCAGGACAGCCATAGCTATAAGTGAAACCCTGCCTCAAAAAACCAAAATAATAATAATAATAATAATAATAATAAATAATAATAATAATAAGATAATGATAATAATAATAAAAGAAAAAAGGAAGGAGAGAGAAAACAAGAGGGAGAAAGGGAGGAAGGAAAGGAAGGAAGGGAGGGAGGGAGGGAGGGAGGGGAGGGGAGGGAGGGAGGGAGGGAGGAGAGGAGAGGAGAGGAGAGGAGAGGAGAGGAGAGGAGAGGAGAGGAGAGGAGAGGAGAGGAGAGAAGAGAAGAGAAGAGAAGAGAAGAGAAGAGAAGAGAAGAGAAGAGAAGAGAAGAGAAGAGAAGAGAAGAGATTGATACTGAGGAAGAACACAAAGATGGGCAACATTCTGCGGAGACTGCTCTCACTAAGGAAAGTTTCCCCTTTCTCAGGTGGCCTGGCTTCGTTTCTCTCTGATCTTTAGGTTCAGTGCGATCTTAGGGCCTCACCTCACATGCTCCCCTTAATTTGGTACCTGTGCCCCACTCCTCCTCTTGCCCTTAAAGTGTCCAGACCAAAGCAACCTGCTCCTCACAGACCCTGGGCACCAAGCCCGGAAGAGCAGGGGTGCTTCTGTGACTCCATGTCTCCAGCACTGGCCACAAGCCACCACTGGGAAATGGAACCCTCATGCCCTCTTCCATTCTGTTAGAAAGAACTTTGTTCTCGTCTAGTAGTTGGTGAATTGATTGCTGAACTGAAATTTAGGCATAAACTTTTGGAAATGATTTGTGGATGAAACTTAAATCCCATGGAGCCTATGGGTAACATGGGACCCAGTAGATGTCCCTCCTTCCTCAAAGTACATGGAGTACAGAGGATTTTGCATAATGTCCTTCTTATTGGGGGTTCTCAAATTTTGACATGCATTGGAGTCTACTTGACATCCTATTTATTAAAAGAACATTGCTGGGCCCCAGTCTGGTAGTTTCTGAGTGGGAGTTTGCATTTTGAACAAGTTCCCCCAAAGATGTTGGTGATGCTAACTCTGAACTACACATTGAGAAGGTTCTGACCGGTGCTTCTCAGAGGAATTCACGATGGTGGGGAATGATTGCTAAATGGTCCGGGGCTTACTTTAGAAGTAATGAAAATGCTTTCAAATTAACTTCGATGATAGCCCCACAATGCTGCAGATCTAAACAAGAACCGTTGAATTGTGTTTCTCCTGTGGGAGAGCCCTATGTATAAATAACAAGGTAACAGTAAAGCTTTGTAAAAATCATGATTTGTTAGTAGTCCTGAAATTGGCAGGCAGAAACAGAATTTTTCTCGACATTAAATAATACAGACTAGGATGTGGTTTGTGTAGTGCTTTAGTCTCCAAGGAAATAAAAGCAACAGGATGTGGATAAAGAGAGAGAAAGAAATTTATTTTAAGGAGCTGGCTTATGTGATTGTGGGTGCTGGAATTTCTAGCCAAACTTGATGCTGTCGTCTTGAGTCTAAAGGCAGAGTTCTTTCCTGTCTGAGGGTCCTTCAGCCCACTGGATTAGATCTGTTCACATGATAGAGGGTGATCTTGGCTCAAAGTCTACTGACTTAAATATGAATCACATCTAAAACTATAGTCACAACAACACCTTCACCTTGACTGGTGCTTGACCAACAGTGGAACTCTTTGTTGACATGATCTACACAGAAAATGAAGCTCTTACATTAATCAGAAAAAGCTTTATTCTAGAGACAAACATGAGTTCAGAAACATATATTTAGATTACCCGAAATATAATGTCCCAACATGGTTACTTTTGTGATGTTTTTATGGTAACAAAGCAAATAAAATTATAAATCAAGATACTTTTAAAATGCATGATGGAAATATCAGACTGGCAAGTTACAGTAAAGCAGAGAAACTTCTGCCATAGGCCATACATGCTGTGGGATGACATTCTTAGCTTTGGGGTTATTGGAAACTATAGTCTATGCATACATCCCAAAAAGACTTACCTAATAGTCACATGGATGCTTGTTATTAGGTAGGCAAGAAATGGCTACTTAGCGGGTTAAAATATCCCAAGGTCATTTGCCTCTGGCCCTGCAACCTTCCAACTCTCCATAATTATTGATGTTTTAATCAGCCAATCAGCTTGTAGAATGTTTAATGTGGCTGCAGCTCTTTTTCTGGGGACTTCAGTTAACAATAAGAGATTTTATATCACATGTAGTGAAAGTAGGATTTTGTGAAACTGATTTCTATTCATACACATACATGCACACTGTGCACGCCTACAAATGAGCTAGCTTGTGATTTCAAATGTCTTCATTACTGTGATTCTTGGATAAAATAACTAAAACAAAGAAACAGAAGCCCAGCTTTAGTCATTTTGGTGAAAGTTCACACAGTGGAATTCAGCTGAATCTTATTGCTTATTTATTTTGGGTTTTGTTTTCTTTTCTCTTTCATACATCTTAAAAACTCTGTGGAAATCACTCCAAGCACTCTTCCCACTCCTGTGGAAAGCATATCAGGAGCCCTCCAGGAGTCTCCGTCTTGCTCTTCTATACAGCAGTGTGCTTGTGGTGGCTAAGCATTTTATAATAAGATTGGATGACTGAGCCAAGTGGAAGCATGCATAGAGGGGCGGGCACATCCTGCAGACATGTCAGGATGATTAAGCCAGACTCTCTGTTTCACTATCGCGAGCCTGAGCAGAATACCAGCTTAACTGATTGTTTTGTTGTGTAATTTTCAAGAAATAAACATACTGTGATGTCTTAATAGTGATATGTGTGTGTGTGTGTGAGGCCTGATTCCCTCCATCTCATGGAACGGTGCAGGACGGTGGTCAGAAGCAAAGTGAAACATAAGAAGTGGATAAGGCTGCCCCTGGTTTTGTTAGTCAGAGTTCTCTAGAAGAATAGAACCAACAGGAAGAGCATTAAAAGGTGACAAATTAGATTGGATTTTTTTTTATACTGATGGTGTCATGGTGCCATTGCTTATGGTTGCAGAAATGGATTATCTTTTCTCCCTTGATTTAAAGAATAAGCAGTGGGAAAAGCAAGATCTCAGCACTCAGGACATTTTATGGAAAGCAGAAACACACATACACACACACACACACACACACACACACACACACACACATACACACACACACACACACACACACACACACACACCAAAGCATACAAGGAGACAGACTCTCCAGAGGGAGAGGACAGAAAGATGGCACCTCTGCCTGGTGAAGCCAAACCTTCTGTGTGCTTAGGGGTGGAGTGAATTCCCTTTCTTCCCTGCATTGCCTGATTTGCACTATTTAAGGATTGAGTATTCCAGATAGAGAAAGGAAGGCTGATTGGTTCCCGTCACACAGGAACCCACTCCCCTGCATCCCAGATTTGAGAATCACACGAAATAATTTTCTACTTTGGGGAAAATCCTATCAAGTCTTTGTCTTGGAGTGGGGAAAGAATCAGTAATTTTGTCTGAGAGGGAGAAAAAGTTAGGAAGTTGGTCATCTTAAATGCTTAAGTGAAGAATACATTACTTTACCAAGAGCATCATTTTCCTGTCGGTCTGCTGTCTGACTGCTAGTCCCTCATGACATTCTGGGCAGTTCAGCAACAATGGTTGTCTTCATACTGGTGATGATGTGAAGCCAGTATCTGCTCAGTCCACAACGCTGGGGGCCTTTCAAACCCAAATATAGTGCTGAAGAGGAAGGTGCCTACAGAGGCCCTGATCTTTAGTCCACACTGGAAGGTCAAAGAAGCTGGATTCTGATGTCAATAAAGAATGGTAGAAACTGTGGCAAAAGAGTAGGTGAACTTGGAAAACGATGCTAATGCAAGGAGAAGGCAACAAGGCCAGAAGATAAAACACCCTTCCTTGGAACCTCATGTCTAGGCTACCCCTGGAAGGTCCTACCCACATTCAGGTTAGGTCATACACTCCAGTTAAAGTAATCAAGAAATGCCTCACAGCTGTGCAGAGGCTGGTCTCTTAGTTGATTACAGATCCAGTCAAGTTGAAAGTCAGGTGTAGCTGGAAGTTTTCCTGTGTCCCAGCCAGCCGGCTGGCAGTCAGGACAAATCTCTCCCACTTGCATCCCCCAAGTAAACACACAGAGGCTTATATTAATTATAACTACTTGGCCATTAGCTCAGGCTTATTATTGACTAGCTCTTACACTTAAATTAGCCCATAATTCTTATCTGTGTTTAGCCACATGGCTTGGTACCTTTTCTCAGTTCTGCCTTGTCATCTTGCTTCCTCTGTGTCTGGCTGGTGACTTCTGACTCTGCCTTCTTCTTCCCAGAATTCTCATCTGCTTGTCCTGCCTATACTTCCTGCCTGGCTACTAGCCAATCAGCATTTTATTTATCAACCAATCAGAGCAACACATATTCACAGCATCCAGAATGACATCCCACAGCAGTCGGGATTACCCCTCAGACCTGTACACATCCATCTGTTTATTTGGTTTTGTATAAGACTTTAAATTGAAAGGGCATTTTTTGTTTGTCTTTCTTTTCCTTTTCTTTCTTTCTTTCTTTTTCTTTTTTGTTTTTAGCAAAAGGAGCATGGTGAAGCTCTCAGCTGTTTTAGAGATGGGAACAAGCTCAGGTTAAGGTAGGGAAGCCTGTGAAGTATTTTTATTAAATTCAAGTTCAGTTTTATTTAAAGATGATCTCACATGATCTCATGCAAGAACACTCAGGCAGGCTGTCAGATATCTCCATCCTTGTGAGATGAATGAGAGCTAAATTCAAACAACTTAGTTCACCACCCTTGAATATGAACTGGGTCCCTCTCATCCCCACCAACCATACACTGACCACTTCCCTTCCCCCACTAGAGACCAATCTAATGAATGTAACAGGAATTGTAAATCCCTTTGCTAAGATTTGGGGGTATTCTTCCAAGAGAAAATGTTTATCAGCATGTCTGATCCATGCATAGTGCCTGCGGAATGAGCAGACAACACCTACTGGCCTAACCGCATGAAAAGTCTGCCTTGCTGCTATGACCTTCTAGTTTGCATGGACCTCATGGGCACAAAGCTCTGAGTATATGCCAGTATCACCTTGCTTTGTCCTTCTGGCCTCAGACTCAGAAATACCCTTTGATCTGACGGTACAGGCTGAGAGAATGCCTGGGGTGGGGTCTCACTCTGCTTTTTTTCACCCCTCGGTCCTGCATGGTGCCTCATCCTACTCCCTTTCACTGGGCTGTTTCTCTTCACTCTCTTATTAACACCTTCTCGTGGCCAGCTTCAAGCTGGACCACAAAATCATACAGTCTGTAGAGTACCCATACTAAGCCAACAAAGACAAAATACAGGTAATCTTATGAGAAATTGACAGAACAATAGACATAGAATTTCTGTTCTGATTATGTGCTCTTAAAGTGGGATGATAGGTTAAAAAAAATCACAACACTCCTTTATCTCTGGTGATTCTGTATGCTACTATTTCATTGTAAGGGACTTCTGCTTTATATGCATCCAGCTGGGGCTATGATCATCGGGAGGCTCTGACATCCAAGATGGCAGACAAACATTGCTGACCATTGATATTGGTGCTCACCTGGGAACCGACCTGGGGCGGGCAATAATGTCACTTGGCTCACCATGTGCCATTTGTATTGTTGAGCTTCCCTCATCACAACAGTGGATCCCAGCTAGGAGAACTTTAAGTCCCCAGTAACTGACGCTGCACATGGTCTCGAAGCCCACAGCATCATAACTACCACATTCTATTAGTCAAAACACATTGGAGGCCCAACCAAAGTAGACTCTTCCTTTTGATGGACTTACAGTCATCATATCAACCACATACATACAGGCAAACAGGTAAAGAGTAAGTAAATTGCAACATTCCAACAGAACTTCAAGAGACTACAGGTTGGTGATGCTATTTGATGTGTTTCTTCTTGCTTCTCTGCATTTCTTGATTTTACTAACAATAAGCGATTGCTGTTCTTTAAAAAATATAATGAATGTATATTAGTACGACTTGATGTTTTTAACAAACTCTATATAGCCGTGTAGCTGGGATCCAGATCAATAAAGGAAGGGTAGATCCAGGAGATCCTCATTAATAGCTATTATTGGTACAAAGAGGGGAAAAAAATTCATATATAAAGAGAAGTATCTATCACTTTTAAAAGAGCAAAAAACTATACGACTCTTCTCCTCTTTACATCTAAAATATATCTTTGACACTCAAAGTAACTGTAAACTTTTAACCACTCCTTAAATTGCAGATTTCAGCACTAAACTGGCTAATATCCAGCAACCTCCAACAAATGAATAGAAGTGGGTTTTTCCCACAGTGGCCAGTCAAACGCTGGTGAACTGGAAGATTGTCTTCATTCTTCCCAGAGCTTTTAGCACTGTCAAAGTGATAGTTAATTTCTCACACTTGATTTGAATGAGGACATAAATAAATAAATATAAAATTTGTATTTATAGCACAACCATCGAATAGCAAATGGCTTCAGAAACACAAAAGGCTTCATGGACATTTGATGCCATTTTGTCTGTCTCACTATTTCAAGAGGTATTTAGCAAGAACAGAACCAGACAACCACACAGCTCACTGTTACCACATGTCATATAGTACAATATGAACTGTTAGTGTTTGTTTCTGTTTTGAAATGGCAATAGATGAAGAACCAAGGATCAAAGCCTGTTCTCACCTTTAATAAATCTTGGTTTAAGGCCTGTTTTCACTCGTGACCAAACCTTGATTTGAGGTTTCCTTACAGCAGGCTCCTTTGCTAGACACCTTAGGTACAGACCTCACCCTTTCCCATTTTCTGGTCAGCTTTTACTTAACACATGCATAGTGCCCCACAAGGATATTCAGATCATAATCCTGTGAATGTTACCTTCTAGGGGAAAACATTTTTGCACTTATGATTAAGATTCAATTGATGAGATAATTTGGGGTTCTTCTGGTAGGTTGTAAACGCAGTATTGGGCTAGAGAGACAGCACCATGGTTGAGAGCATTGTCTGCACTTACAGTGAACCCAACCCAGATTCAATTGCCAGCACCTACATAGTGGTTTACAGCAATCTGTATGTAACTCTATTCCTAGGGGAGGCCCTCTTCTGGCCTCCAAACAGACATATATGCAAACAAAATACCCATACGGGGCGTGTGTGTGTGTGTGTGTGTGTGTGTGTGTGTGTGTGTGTGTTGGAGAATAACAACATATATATCAACATATATGTTTTAAAAAAAAACTTTTCAATCTCTACATAACACCATATCACCCAAATAACTCATGTTATTCCTGGTTCCCCTGGCCTTCATTTCTTTCCATGAGATTCAGACATATCCTTCTAATGTGCTAGAATAGGACATTCACAGTCTGGAAAAATTCACAAATTTCAAATCATTTATCAAAGCTTGACAGTCACTAGGACAAAAGCTCTTTAGCAGAGAAAGACTCCCCTGTGTTCATAGTAAAATACTAATCATAAACCTCAAACAGTGCAGCATTGGATGGAAGGACCAGTGAAGGCCCCTCCTTGCTCTACTGCCTGATGTTATCCTAACAAGGAACCTCTCAACAGTTCAATATAGTCCCACTTTCAGACAGAGACTTTCTGGATTCATGAATTTAGGCCAGCTTTAGAATAGATACTCCAGGTAGTTTCATAGGTGAGCTGGTTCATGGAATTAGGAAAAGACCACATAAATAAATGCCTGCTCTCCCTCCCCTTAAGTAAACTTCTCATGATGCATTTTGTTGTTAAAATCCCATCTTTAACAATTCCTTCGTTTGGCCTGATGTTCTGCCCCTTGTTAAGATATAAATACCTCAATGGTAAGATATAATACCCCATGTAAGACCAATCCCTTCAGTCCTAACAGCCTTAAAAGCTTATTTGAAATGTCACTCCCTTTCCTACAACCTGCACTGTTGTTTATTACGTCTTATTGTTATTTGTTTGCTTCCTTCTCTGTCTGTTACTATAGCAACTCTGTAGGTCACAGAGTGCTTGGGCCTCATCCACTGTCCAATTCTGGAGTGGACAGAATGGGAAGCACTACAATAAGGGTTTTATTGGATACAAGACTCTGTGATGAAAGTATTAGGCATGAGACTTCAGGGTTCCGTGACACAGTGGGCCCAGAAGAAGAGTAGAGTTGAAATAGGCAGTTAGAAGTTGCTTCTGTTAAAAAGCATTTGACTCCTCACTTAGGTCTTCAAAATAACTAAACAGAACAAAAGCACATTGTCGATATCTTTACATTCATGCCTGTATCCTTTAATTTGAGTCACCTGCCAAACTCTGGGGTCAACATGTTAATCACTCAAAAAGACTCTGTCTCATCTCCAAGGGCAAAGGCTGAAATAACACATTGGTTTAGATCTAGTCACCTTGGATCCAGGACCCACAGAACCTTGCAAAATAGTCTCACATATACCCAAGGATGAGGGGAGCTGTCCCTGATGGTGAGCTTGCACCTTTGAGGAGAAGCAATTGTCTCCTCGGTATCACATTGATCCCCTCAAGCAATGTCATAGTAAGGATTTCTTTGAGACACCTTGCAAAACCAGAAGTGAGACAATGAGAGAGACAATACACCTAGACCAGACTGCTTAAGTATATGGACCTCTGTAGCAGGAATCTTAAAAGTTCTTTTTAATAAAATCAAACCCGGACCAGGTATTGGGGTGAATTCTGGAGATCAGAGAGACAAAACAAGCCACAGCAACCTCACCTGGCCAACTTCTCAGCTGATCTCGTTTCCTCAGACTGGAAGCTTCTGTGTCCTCATCCCAATGGCTCTCAGCTGAACTGCTAATCAAAAGCCTGAAGCTTAACCAGCCAAAATGCTTAACCAGCCAAATGCTTCTTGTTTCTGGTCCTCACACCTTATATACCTTTCTGTTTTCTACCACCACTCCCTGGAATTAAAGGCTCGCTTTCTGAGATTAAAGGTGTGTGTCACCATGCCTGGCCGTTTCCAATGTGGCCTTGAACTCACAGAGATCCAGAGGGATTTATATCTCTGGAGTGCTAGGATTAAAGGAGTGAGTGCCACCATTTTCTAGCCTTTGTATCTAGTGGCTGTTCTGTCTTTGACCCCAGATAAGTTTATTAGGGTGTACAATATTTTGGGGAACACAATACCACCACAGACCTCTTGTCCCAATTCTTCCACTATTTATTCCTGAACTCACATAATACCCAAAGACAGCCTTGGGGTCACTAGACTACTCTGTTTGTTCCTCTTGCTAATGTAGCCATATTAAATGAATCCTCTCTTTTTGCTTTTTGCCATTTCTTACCCCTGTAAATAAGGTATTAGGATGAGTGACTAAGCCTAGCTTTTCGGGGCTGCTGGGTAATTCCAGTTGCAGACAGACAGTGTAAAGTCATTTAATGTCAGCAGGCTGGGTAGGCTTTAGTCCTGTTTCTACAGAAGCGTGCTTCAGGTAGTGTCCACACTCCTGGTAACTATACTGAATATCAAACCTGCTGCCACAATTTAACTTCATATTTTTTCTTCATTTAGCCTCTTTATGAATCAACACTCTTATTTTTTTTGAAGCCTGAGAAGATGGAAAAATCAAAGCAAGAGCCTGAGCTATTTTTTGGTTTTGCTTTTGTTTTGAGTCTCAGATGTTGACTTTATTCCCTCCTCAAGTTTTTCTTTTGAGCAGCTGTATAAACATTTGACCAAAACCACCATGGGAACAGGGTGTGGGTGAAAGATTATATTCAGAAGAATGTGCTGTTTGCAGAAACATTTATAGGAAGCCAACAATCTCCATACACCTGTTATTCCAGGTATGTCTCTCAAATACACTGACCTTGTTCACACCTGCCCTAGTGGTATGTAATTCAAAGGGAATGCCAAAATTAAAAATAGAAACACCTCTAGAGAAAGACACAGTGGATTTGACTCAGTAGAACTCTTAAACAACCATCATGATAAATGGCCACCGTCACCACAGTTTATAATGATTAACTTACTATGTGCTGGATGGCTTATGTGATGCCTATCCCCTCCAGCTGCCTGTGAGCTCCATCCAGGGAATGCTTATCTGATTCTGCCTGTTGAATCATGCTTAGATCCTAGCACAGTACCTGGTGCAAAACATGTGCTTGGTGAATATTTGTACTATGAGGGGTTATAGATTCTCATGTAGGTAAGATAGACAGCTTTTAGTGGTCTGAATTATTTTTTTAATTGTCTGCTTACTAGTATGAAGTGAGACTGTAATTTTGTGTTTTGTTTTGTTGTTCTAGTAGCTTTATATCAAAGATTTCAGCCTTTTTAATTCTATTTGGGGGTATTTGCTATGTTCATAGTCTCTATCTACAATTGGCCCTGTTCATCGGGACAGTAAAATCATCTATGAACACAGCACACACACACACACACACACACACACACACACACACACACACACACACGCAAAATGGATTTTTATAGCTACTGAAGCAAAAAAGGCTTAAACACCAATGAAGTCACCTTCTTCAATGTAGATCTTTCCACCTGTTCGCACATTATGAGAAGAAAGAACTGAGTTTTCATAGGAGACACTCAGGGCAACTGGGCAGTAAGGGATGCAGAAGGTCACTGGGCTGCAGTTAGTTTGATGGATGCTGAAGATTGGGAGAAAGAACTGGTCAAGATGGAGCCTGTGTAGATTCTCAGAATCAGGGCAGCTGTTGATGCCAGGTGCAGGGTGTCTACAACCTATCCTGTTGTGGAAACTGTGCCTTCTGTCCCAATCCCCACCCTCCCCTCATTTTGAAGTTTCAAGTCAGGTATGCTTAGGAATTCTATCCAGAGAGACTAAACATTCCCGGGACTGTTGTACATCTCTGCAAATTAATCCAGAAGAGCACATATGCTATTAAACACAGAGTCTGCACCCAACTGGAGAAAGGGGACTGTGAGAAACATCAGCACATTTGGTAGGAGAAAAGCTAAAATGAAATGGATTAAATTTGCCAATGTTTAGTAAATGCAAAGCACATAGAAAAATGCTCAAGGAAGAAGCCAATTGTTAGAAAAGACAAAAGATGGTGGTTGAGGTAGAGTTTGATATTTCAAATTTTCAGAAAGGAATCTAGGAATGGACTGTGTGAGGATACACATGCTGAGTTCCAGATTGGTTGTGGTACATCTCATGTGTTATCCAATTCTAGATGTGCTCTTTCTAGGGAATATCCACCACGGGTGCTTCATTCTGAGAACAAGAGCAATGCCATCAAGTTAGGTTGCAACCTGTGGTTACAGAGGAGCGCAGATCAACTCACTTAAGGACATCATAAGACAGTGGATGTACAGTGATAAGAAAGTGAGCTTTCCCAGATCAGCAGTGAACAAGGGGATTTGAGAAAATGTCATAGGTAATAGTGTTCAAATTTATAACAGCATTCCTGGAATGCTGTTATATGATATTTACTGTGCTTCCCGCTTATTATTACCTATTTTAGTTAAGCTAATATGAGGTGTTAGTAGAACAAAAGCAAGTAAACAACTGAGCAGTTCCCTGTCTGTGAAGACAGCATTCTGGTACAGACTATGAGAGTACCACCTATGCACACAGGAGTGACTGCTATTTCAACTATATCATAGGATCTTGGTCTCCTCTGCTCCATCTGCAAGTATCTCTCTCCTCAACCACTCCCTGTTGGGACTATAATACCCTACTTCTCTGGTTGTTATTGTAACAACTGTGATTTTCAGCCTGGTTTCCCGAGTACTCTCTTGACTGGTCATCAATCAAATTTGAATTTCTTTCTAAGAATCTGGTGTCTCTTGAAATCACAGCTATATGCTTTTCTAAATGCCAAAATTTTAAAAGTATTTTAGACTACAAATGGTCTGAATAAATATTCCCAAAGATCATATGTTAGGTCACTACCCTAGTTCCATTTTTGTCTTTGTCCTTCAATACCCTGACAAAAAGTGGCATAAATGAGGAATGGGTGAAGCTTGATTCTAATTAATCTTAACAATAAAAACCTGGAGTCAGATATTGAGCATGAAAGATGAAAGGTCAGAGAAGCAGAGCAACAGTCACCAGAAACTTCTTACCTCTAGGAATCCTCAGACTGAATGGGTGCCGAGATCCTGTCTCCACCTCCCTAGTGCTAGGATCAAAGGTGGGAGCCTTCCATGTGCTGGGATCAAAGGCTTGAGCCTCCCAAGTGCTGGGACCAAAGGTGTATGCCACCACTGCCTGGCCTCTATGATTAACTAGGGGTTAGCTCTACCCTCTGATCTCGAGGCAAGCTTTGTTTGTCAGAACACAAACAAAATATCATACAACAAGTGGGTTTATTTGACTTAGAGTTCCAAGTTACAGTTCATCATTTGCAGGAAGTCATTGCAGGAACTCAAGCAGCCTGTCATATCCCACCCATCCACAGGTAATCACAAAGGGAGAATAAACATTCCCTCCCTTGTGGCTGCTCAGACAGCTTTCTTGACTTTCACACAGCTCAGGGTCAAGCCCATTCAATGTTTCATCCCACACTCAGGGTGGTTCCTCCCACCTTGATTAACAATCGAGACAATGCCTGACAGACATGCCCAGAGGCCAAGTTGATCTAGAGAACCCCTCAGCTGAAATTCTCTTCCTAGGTAATTCAGGTTGACAGTTAAAACTAACCTGCACAGGAATCAATGCAAACCCAGTCCTTCTTACAAATACTCCTGCTAGTTTAGAGACATTAAAAGTAATACTGCAATTGCAATAGACAGAAATGAGATAATTGATATTGCAGATAACAAAATCTAATCTAGACTTAGACAACTCTCCACAGAATTGGGGCATCAATTGTCATTGGACAGTAAATGAAATATTCCTGAATGAAATTGTTATTAGATTTTCAGTGCATTTAAATTATAGGCACCTGTTTTCTCTCTTCATAACACTGGTCAAGTTGGCTTTTTTTTATTCTTCTCACTTATTTGGACCCCTGCTCTGACTGCCTGTTACTATCCGAGGTACTTTGCACAGTGCCTACCACACAGTCTGTGCTAAATAAACACTTATGGGATGAATGGGTGCATTCGGAAGCAAAATAGAAAAGAAAATCACACAAAAAAAAAGAAAAGAAAAAAAAAAACTTTGCTCTTCCAGAAAGAATGGTCTTTTCGAATCCCCAGAGTCACTGCTTTCTCAGTTTTCCGAACCCAAGACTGCATTTAATTAATGTCATGGTAATTTTGTAAGAGAGCTGTTATAAAAAGCCTTCCTAAGCCCAAGGTTGTTCAAAACAAATGCCCATATTTGGAAGGATTTAAACCCAGAAAGATTTGACCCTCCGTTTTGAACACTGCCTCTTTATGCTTCATTTGATTCTTTCGAGCTTTTGTGTGCTATTCAAAGATGCTCGACATTCTCCTCATGACCTTTTTGCTCTAGGAAGGCGCATGTTGCTCATGAGCACAGCAAGGAAACAGCCATCTGCGAACCAGGAAGCAAGCCCTCGACAGACGCTGCATCTTGCAGTCCCTTGACCTTGTGCTTCTCAGACTCTTGAGCTGGGGAAATAAATACATTTCCTTTTTAGAGTGCTTCATCCATAGTAATTTGTTAAAGCAGCCAGAGCTAACTCAGTTGCCCAAAGTAGCAAGTATTCCCATAACAGCACAAATATGAAGTGAATACAGCAAAAATATGAAAGCAGGATGTGAATATAATTTGGAAAAACTACAGAGAAGGAATCAAATGTTAATGAATATAATTCCAGAAAGCTGTGAGGGAGAGGAAATCCCTGAAGGTTTCCTTATATTGATGTGTGGACCTTGGTGTAAGCCAGCGCATCTCAAGAAGCACTTACCTAAGTCTCATAGACATAGACGAATGGTTAAATAACAAAGGGATAGTCACCCAGGGTCCATGTGAGTGCCTGGGCTAGTGTGCACCAATGTCAGATACACTGCTACTCTAAAGTGTAGAAACAGAGACATGTGTTTTTAATCCTAAAATATCAGAATTCACTGGATGTGGGATTCAAGAATGCAGTTTTAACTGGTACTCACTGACTGATGTGGAGACAAGGAACCCCAGGATCCAGATCATTAGAAATCACTGATAGAAAAGAAGTACTGCATCCACGACAAAGATAATGATAATGGCCATCAACACTATGGATGTTCTCAATTCTTTACTCAAGACATAACCAGAGTTCCTACTGTAAATATAGATTGTGCCTCCAGCAATTTCCAATAATGGATCCTAGGAGGAGAAGCTGTCTGGACTTGTAAACAGCATCCCTGCTAAACCAGACACAAGTGAACTACAGATGAAATTTTGAGAAGCACGGAGTTTAGAGAGCTTACTCTTCCATGGCTAGACACTGCTACCACCCCCTCATACATTGTCCGAATTCATCCTGGGAGCCTTCCAGAGGAGGCCGTTTATTACCCCTTCAGAGATGGGGATTCTGAAGCATGGGGAAGATAAGTACCTTGGTCAAGATCAGTACAGTGGAAAGAAATGAGCTGAGCTTCAAGCTAGAATAGGCAGATAAGATTTATACTCGGGGTGCGGGAAGGGGGGCACTGGTGAGAGGACTTGTGGTTAAAGGTGCCTTCGGCCAAACCTGCTGACCTGAGTTCAATACCCAGGACCAGGACCTAGACACTGAAGGGAAAATACAGATGCATATAAGTAGTCGTATAAGTAGTCTTCTGACATTCACGTGTGCTCCTTGGCATACAGAGAGAGGGGGGGGGGAGAAGGAAGAGGAGGGGGAGGAGGAGGAGGAGGAGGAGGAGGAGGAGAAGGATAAATCAATGCAACTTGTTCTTTACAATTTTTTAAAACATTTATGTTTTTGGTGCTGGCCAGAGGGGGGAAATGTGAATAGTGTTGATAGGGTGGTTTTTACAGAGAGCTAACGCAAGAAAAGTAAACCTGGGATTTGATTGTTTCTTAGTCTTTTGGCATAGAGTTCTGAGGTTCCTCTAAAATTAACTCTTGTTTGCTTTTGCCTCGTTGTCTAGAAATAACTGACGATAGATTCAACTAAAAACAAGTATATTGATGTTTCTTTGGGTCATTAATAACATTGGGGCGTCCAAGACTACTAAAGAGCTGTAGAGCCAGACTATAACTTGTCAGAAAGCCGACGTTGTAATGGGACTGAAGAGTCTCACACTTGAACCATTTTCTTCATTCAAAAGACTTTCAGCCTTCCTTCCTGAATAATAAACAAAATGGGGGAAGAAGGCCGGGAGCCTGTAAATACACCCACTCTTTCTCCTCTGAAAATGGGATAATGGAGCAGAAACTGACTTTCAAAGAGCCCGCTATTATTTTTCATTATTATTTAATGATAATGACAGCTGCCTTTCAAAAGATTTCTTAAGGGGAGAGAATTTCTATTCCATGTGAGCACCCACAAAAGGCCAGGTTTCCTAGGTGGTAAGGACATGGGCTGCAAGTCAAAGACAACTTGTTAACCAAATGAGGAACGTAATCCAAACAGCCCTTTGGAGTTAATAAAAGTATAGAATAGCTTTCCCTACCAGACTGAGAGGAGTCTGATTTAATTATCCATGAGCACCACAGGTGGGAAGCAGTCTTTCACCCATGTCTGGAAGCTGGCCATGAATAGTTCACACCTGGTAAAGAGAAAAGGGAATTGAAGCCATGGGTAAATGAAGGCTGTAGGTGACAGAGCCTCTGGATGAATAGCTTCTAAGCCTTCAACCGATGCTCTGGAGGAATCCTTGATATGTTCCTGGAAGGCCTGAGAGAGCGGGGCAGGTAGAATTTCTTCTGATCCCCAGCCAAAATCTGCTAAATGCAATGGACACACACACACACACACACACACACACACACACACACACACACACACGTGATATGGGCTGGGTGCGGGAGCTCAGTAGTATGGTGTATGCTTGTCATGTGTAAAGACAGGGTTCAATTTTCAGAACCAAAGGGAGAGAATCATTCCCCACCCCTTTTCTGTTCTACCTGCACCCTCGACAAATTGAACCACATCCACCTCCATTCACATGAGTGGCACTTTTTTCCCCAAGTCTGCTGATCCACATGGCAATCTTTTCTGGAAACATAGACTCAACTAGAAACAGTTTTTCATGAGCTGTAGAGCATCTCTTGTCAAGTTGATAGGTAAATAATGACCCTAGGATGATTGTGTATGTGTGTGCCTTATATTTCAGAGCAGATTGCTGCTAATCATTTAACAGTTAAGAGTCAGGCTGCAAACGAGACTGCCTCACAGGTGTATGTTCCTTTGTCTCCTTCATGTTTATTTTTAAATTTTATAATTATGGAGATCTTTACATTTTACATAAAAGAAAAACTATTAAGCCTTCAAAGCACCGATACCCTAGTGTTAACAGTTGTTGATGTTTTTGCTTGTCTTATTTACCCTGTGTTCCTTTTTGATATTCGGAGGCAGCACGAGGGAAAATTCTAAACAAAGCATGACTCAGACTCCCTATTGTTACACTCCATACACGACTTATGTAACTTGAATTAGCTGCTGACCAGGGTAGGCAGCATGAAGCTTTTGTCCAGTGGTGTCATCCTAACCCCTTGAACCTGTGATTGTATCACTTCACCCTTAGGTAGGAAAGGGAACTGTGTCAATGTGGTTAAGTTTACCATCTTAAGATTTCGGAGACTGTGCTGGATTGTCTATGTATCCTTAGCAGGGGGTGGGGGTGGACAGGGCATGTCAGAATTGAGAGAATTTTGAAAACATAGTCACAAAGAGCAAAGGGAGCAAAAATAACAAAATGCTGCCTCAAGAGCCAAGGGATGAGGGAGACTCTGAAAGGTGTGAAAGTTAAGGAAACTCACCTAAAGCTTCCAAAGGAGACCAGCCCTGTCTAGACCTTCGCTCTAGGGCTTTTGACTTCCATAACTAGAAAATAGAGCTGGGTGGTGATGGCACATGCCTTTGATCACAACACTAGGGAGGCAGAGGCAGGTGAATCTCTGAGTTCAAGTTCAATCTGGTCTATGGAGTGAGTTCCAGGACAGCCAGGACTCCACAAAGAAACCCTGTCTCAAAAAACAAAAACAAACAAAGAAAAAACCCTAAACAACAAAAACAGAAAATAGGAAAACAATACAGCAGTTTCTAAAAACAATGTAAGTTCACATACAAGCATCCATCTCCCTGCCTTCTCTTCAAATATTGGAAGGTTGGGCAAGGGCACATGCTTGTGACCCCAGCACTTGGCAGGCCAACGCAGGAGAATTCGGAGTTCAGTGGTCTTCTGACATCTGGTTCTCAGTCATTGCCCTACCTTGTGACTCCTTGTCTATGAGAGTCACAGACCTACTGCAGAAGTCAGGGTTTTGTAACCAGTATTTCCTCGGCCATGAGCTATATTAACTTCCTATAGGTACAACTAGGTAAAAAAAAAAAAAAAAAAAAAAAAAAAAAAAAAAAAAAAAACCTTTGCAGTAATAAAGAAATATTCCACCGTAGTCCCTTAGCCTGCCCTACCCAAGTGTCCTATGCTGTTGAACATTTGTGACGTGTGTTTTCTGTAAAACCGCTCAGCCCACTATGCTACACTAGCTCTCAGTGGACGCCCAAACGATGGAGCTGGGGTAAACACCCCCAGTGAAGAGAATGGTACGCTAAAATAACAACACAACAAATGCAAATCCAATTCAGAATGTTTCGCCTCCTTCAGGGAAGAAGCCACCATCAGCAGATTATTCCTTCGATTTTTTTTTCAATGAGGAGTAAACATAAGCAACTAATTTAGTCACTCTTCATGTTATAAATAGAGACATCCCTGAAGGCTGGTGAGTCACTTACACCTTAGTCTTGAATTACTTTAATCAGATGTGAGGCTTAGGGAATAAAGAGCTTTGATTACCAAGAAAGGAATTTAGGAACTTGGACCAAACTGCTGTCTGCTCAGAGTGTAACCCCATGTGCCAAGAAATGAGAAAGAAAGACAGACTGACAGGAAGGCCCTCAGGGGAGGCATGGCATGCTGCCTGGCTGCTATGAGCTGGGTCCTCTGTACTCCAGCCTGCAGGGCGCCATCCTTCTGGGTTCCCAGCTGTCTTCTGCCCACAGTTTTCATGATATTCCCACATAATTCCTCATTTTCTTCTTGTGGGAGGCAGTTTATGGTCTGGAAACAGCACAAGTTTTAACTACAAGAATGCACACCAGTGGCTTTATAATGATAAGCTTTTAACCTTGGCTGTGAAATGAGTTTTCAGAAACATGATTTCTTCTGCTGCTAAATGGAGATGAGTAGTCAATGCCTCAAAGGGTTGGTAAAATAGCATGGCGCTTGCATTTGCATGCTAAGGTTGCCGGACATAGAACTGGATGGCTTAGCAAGAGAAACTTGTCTCTCAGTTTTAGAAGCTAAAAAATCTAAGGTCAAAGTGCTGACAAAGTGTTTTCCTTTTAGGACTATGAAAAAGATTCCTGTGTTTCTTTGCTAGCTGCTGGTCACCACGAGATGGCTGGTGATCTTCGGCTTGAACATGTACCCCCCCCTTTTCCGTCTCAGTGTTCACACATTTGTGTATGTTTGTGTTCACAATTCCTCAGTACACATAAAATTTTGGATTAGGGAACCTGCAATGGTGAATACAGATTGTCAGCTTGATGGAGTTTAGAATCATGCTGGAAACAAATCTCCAGGAATATCTATTAGGGATTTCCTAGATTAAGTTTATTGAGGTGGAGACGCCCTCGTGAAATGTGAATGGCACCAATCTGTGGCCTGAGGTCTACGGTGAAATATAATAATGGAAGAGAGCTGAGTACCAGTTCATTCATTGCTCCCTGATTCCTGGCTGAGGACGCAACATGACTAACCGGCTGCTTTATGCACCTGCTGCCGTGACTTCCTCACTGTGATGGACTGTGTCTCCTTTAACTGTAAGCTGAGACACCATTCCTCACCTAAGCTGATTCTTGCTGGGCATTGTGTTACAGTGTGGTAACTAAGATGAAGTCCAATATAGCTCTGTAGAAACTCATCCTAACTTGATGAAGTACATCTACAAAGACCTTCACAATCTGAGGCTTACAATTTCAGCTTATGCATTTGGGTGGGGGCAGGCAGAACACAATTTAACCCATCACTGTGCTGGTCTCTCTTAAACCCCTCTACCTCTTACCCTTCTTTGATAAACGGAATTATTGTCCTGTTGCAGACCTTTAAGTCCCCAGCTTTATATAACTCAATGCAATGAATATGAGAAGTTCTCTCTAATTTCTCTCTAATGCTTCTTCTCTCAACTGCCCTTCTAACTTACTATTGTTTTCGGAAGATGCAAAGATTTAACAAATTGTAAGCAATACCAACCTTGGTTCAGTAATATCATATAACTCAGGCAGAGCACAGTTTTGAAATTTACCTTTGGACTTTTCCTGGGGAAAGAATAAGCTGAATAAAAATGAGTAAACAAGATTCAAAGGGAATGTTTACGGGTTTGAAAGAATAAGCCATTGTTAAGTATCCAAAGGAAAGTCTCTTCCTACATGCCACAGGGCTTTATTTCACACACCTGATGTCTAAAGCTAGCCAAAGGAAGTGGCCGCATCCTGCAGGAAACCCCAGGATGTTTCCAGGTGGTCCTGGGCACTGACAGTGGGTGGCAAACACATATTTGACTCTGAACAGGATAGCTGCTGAGATTTTTTTTTTTAAAGGGCTGAAGCTAAGTAACAAAGGAAGAGGCTTGCCATGGCAGGCAGGTAGAAATGCAAAAAAGCTGGGTCTGGGCGATGAAGAGGATTGGATGGCCATGGGGGCTTCTCTGGAAGGACCAAGTTTCTAGTGGTGAGGTCAGTGCCATCAGGTTGAATGCACATAAACTGTTCAAAGTGTGGATGGAAAAATGGATACATGGCAGCACCCATTTTAGAGTCCTCGCTCACGGCCAGGATTTCTCTCAGAATATAGTGGTTTGGAATAGGATTTCGGACAATATAGCAATCTGTCGGTTCTGTTTGTTAGTGTTTCTGACCTAGTTTCATATGAAGTGTTACTAACAAAAACCATTTATTAACAACACTGAACTGTAGCATGAATCCTAATTGGTCTTATTAAAAACCCAGAGCCAGGTATTGGGGTAAATACTGAAAGATCAGAGAAGCAGAGCATCCAGCCACTAGAGAGACTTCTTACCTCTACCTAATCCTCAGCTGAGAGGCTGAGCTCCTGTCTCCTCCTGCCTTGTATTCCTCTCTCCGTCCAGCCATATCACTTCTTGTCTCAACCTCCCTAGTGCTGGAATTAAAGGCCTGTGTGCCTCCTAAGAACTGGGAGCAAAGGTGTGAGATCCCAAGTGCTGGGATCAAAGGTGTGTGCCACCACTGCCTGACTTTTATGACTAACAAAGGCTCGCTTTGCCCTTTGATCTTCAGGCAAGCTTTATTTGTTAGAGCATACACAAAATATCAGCACACTGAAAAGGGGGCCAAATTTCAATAGATGCTTATAGGCAGATCCAACATTTTAACAGGAATTTTCTGTATGCAATTCATGCTTGAAAACAAGATAATTGACCAAAAAAAAAAAAAAAAAATCTCATGATATCTTAAAGTTTGCAATTTTGTGACAGGGCACATTCATAGCTTGCTTAGGGTGCATGCATACGATAGGTTTGTCATGTCTTGTTGTAGAATCTGATCTACGGGGTATGTCTTGCTCACCCTCTGTACACTCCAGGATACTAGTCAGCAAAGGGAGGCAATGGGCAAGCTAGGATCAGCCCAGTGCATGTGTTCTGGCTTTGTCATTGCAGACTTGATGTAAGGAATGGTGACCAATGTTGTGGGATATTTGTATACTGTTTGAATATGTATTACTGAGATTGGTTTAATAAAGAGCTGAATGGCCAATAGCTAGGCAGGGGGTATTGGCGGGACTTCTGGGCAGAGAGAAAGGAAGCAGGAGATGAATCCAGGCATGCATCAGTCAGATCTCAATGAGACATGGAGGGAGTCAGACATACAGAATGAAAGAAAGGTAAAAGGTCATGATGCAAAGTGTGGATTAATATAAATGGGTTAGTTTAAGTTATAAGAGCTACTGGGACAAGCCTAAGCTAAGGGCAAGCTTTCATAATTAATAACTCTCTATGTCATTATTTGGGCACTGGCTGGCAGGACAGAGAAAGACTTGTTACAGACCATAGACAAGGGCTACAGATGAATGTAACTACGCTTGTTGCTAAAACAGATTTGAATATGGTTCCTATATTGGAATAATCAGGTTACTGATACCTCTGTACCTGAAGGGAAGTTAATTTGACTAAGGTGGGCAGAGGGACAGAAAGGAGGGGGATATCACTCCTCCCCATATATAGTAAGTGCTCAGCAAGGCTGCCACTCTGTTTTTAAGTGGCAGGAAGACAGCTAATGGATGACCCTCTTAAACTTACAACAAGCCACAGTCTCAGGCAGAAGGGTCTGAGGTATTAGTCCTATTTCACTATTTATCCTGAACTCACAGGTGGATATGGAATAATACAGATAGGATGTGTGTGTGTGTGTGTGTGTGTGTGTGTGTGTGTGTGTGTGTGTGTGTAAGAACAAGCACAGAATGTGCTGTGACATCAGTGGTAAGCAGATGAGACCAGGTGTGGAGAGGCCAAGTTCTACGTTGACACAGCCCTGTGTAGCGACTCTGCTGAGCTCCCCACCTCATCTTCCTGTGATGCCATTCAGTGAGAGGAGATGGAAAAACAAGCTGCATGCCTATCTCAATGGATATGTGCTCTGCTCTGAGGTTGGCTTCATTATGAAATCCCACAGGGCACGGCATTACTCTTAATAGAGCCACCAAAGGTCTCTGTTGGAGTACATTAGCATCTGACTTTCTCATACTCAGTCCATAAGACAGTTCATAAGAAATCAACTCTGTTTGCAAGTGTGTAGGGGCATAAACACTCCTGCAGATGCAGCGGGTTCCAGTCCCTTTCTTAGAATGGATTCCCTGTCTCTGCTCTTCCCTAAGAAGTCTGGGAATAGGGTGCTGTGGGTCCCAAAGATTCCAATGATCTTATGACCTTGTTTATTAATGGTAACACCCGAGTCTTTGATCAGTACCCTCTTCTCAGCAATCTCAGGAGAAGCTGTGTTTCTTTAAAATGTTTTATTATAATATTTAATCAATTAAGTTAGCAATGCTTGTTCATGGTTTATTATAAACTAATGAAAGAAAACTACTTAAAATTCCATTCTTGATGGATAATTCTTCTGTGTGGATGTCTTATGAAAATAAAAGGTTTATTGTAATGTATTACCCTTTGGGAAGCTGCTTTTTCCAAGCAACAGTACCTAATTCTTTTTCTCCCTTAAGAAATGACTGTACTATGGATTAGTTTACATTTTCTAGATTTTACATAAATGGAGTTATATACCATATATAGTTTAGATATGGCTTATTTTACTCTGCAAAATGATTTGAATTCATCTATGTTATAGTACACATGAATAGTTCATTCTTTGTTTTTGTTTTGCCTCTTTCCCCATTATGTAGATATATAGCATTTGATTATATATTCACCTATTGATAGACATTTGGGTTCTGGGGAACAGAGATATTTAAAATAAGATTATGACGAATGTCCCTATGTGGTTGGGTGGCATGTTAGCTACTTTTCTTGTTGGAAGAAAATCCCTGTCAGAAGCAGCTGAAGGAAGGGTTGTATGTTGGCTCACACCCCTTTGTGGTGGAGCAGGCGTAGCAACAGGAACCTGAAGCAGCTGGCCACGGTGTGCCCACAGGCAGGAAGGAGAGAGAGGTGGATATCGATTGGTCATACATGTGGTATCTCTTTTTCGTCCAGTCTTGACCCACAGCCCATGGGATGGTGCCGTCCCCATTCCAAATGGGTCTTCCCTCCTGAGCTAAACGTCTCTGGAAATACTATTGTAGACATTCTCAGGGGTGTGGCTTCTGGATGATTCCAAGTCAGTCACCAAGTTACGGTGAAAATTAACCATCACGTACTGTTAATTAAAATATATGGTCATATGTTTTAATTTCTCTTGACTCGACACAAGTGTGAGTAGCTGAATCAAATGATACATGTATGTTAAACTTTCAAAGAAATTTATAAACTATTTTCCAAAGGTATGCATTCCAACCAAGTATATGATAATTTCAGTTGCTTCACACCCTCATCAACACTTGGTTTGAACAAAACTTTCCTGTACCTTCTTTTTCCAGTTGTTATTCCTGTCTTCTGTGACTAGTGTGCTGCACATGTGTGTGTGTGTGTGCACAAGGGCACATGTGCATGTGTGTGTGTATGTGTGTGTGTGTGTGTGTGTGTGTGTGTGTGTGTGTGTGTGTGTGTGTGTGTACATGTGGGGGCCAGAAGTCAGCATCAGGTAGTTTTAGCACTCTTAACTTTAATTTTTTAGACAACATCTTTCACTGAACCTGGAGCTCACTGATTGTCCAGACTAGTTGGCCAGTGAGCCACAGAACTGCTGCTTCTGCCTCCCTTGCACTAGGATCACAGGCCCAAACATCGCATCTGGTTTTTAACCTGGGTGTGGGGAATCTGAACTCAGGTCCACAGCAAGTGTTGTACGGCTAAGTCATCTCCCCAGGTGCCCCCTTTTCCTTTACATTTCAAGTTGTCCTTTCTGATGTCTCGTTTTCCTTTGCATTTAACTGTCCACATCTCTGGCTCCTTATGCTGTGTCTTATGGATTGTTTAGCCTAGAAGAAGTTGGAGGTGTGACTGACCTTCCCGAGCGCTTTGCCTGTGTTCCGTCTTTAACACCCTCCCCGAGAGTTGTTGGTACAGGGGTTAATTACCTGGTGTCTGTGAAGCATTTCAAAGTTGACAAATGCTGATTATTATTACACTGGTATCTCGTCCTTTGTTCCAAACAGCTGGCAACTTGAGGTGAAGCAGACAAATTGAAAAATAGTCAAGATAACCGGCATCTCCAATTCAAATGCTGCTAACCACTTTTCCAGAGCTTCCCCTCTTGCCGTCAGTCACTGTCCCTGCACGTGGACCATCCTTTCTGAGCTGCCTAAGTAGGAGAGAAAGAACTTCAAGGAGAGACATGAAGTGTAGGAAGCAATTGAAGTCCCCAGTGGGTGTACGTAGTTTAACCTCCGCATGGCCATGCCAAGTATCCCACACCCATCGGAGTGGCAAAACCTTCCCCCGATGAGGCTTAGAGAGTTAGCAAAGCCTTCTTCGGGTCCAAATGTGATTGCTGATAGTGTGTATAGAAAATATCCACCATAGCTTTCCTCCTTCAGATGTTTAAACTTGGAAGACTGCTCCCCTGTATAGACTGTGCCTACAGAGACAGGCTAAACCTGCCTCTTGGTTCAGCTGTGTATAATAACCCCACCCCTCTTGTTTAGCTGTGTGTAGTAACCACGTCTCCCTGTTCAGCTATATATGATAAACACACCGCGCTTCCTGGGTGCTCCAGCTCCTCCACCAGAGAACCCAGTCCACCTGATCCCCACTTTTCTGTATGTCCATGTGTCTGTCCCTTCTTCGTTCCCTCACCGCCCCAGTTAGGTCAGTCCCGGAAGCCATGCAGAGTTCGGTGCATGGACAGGAGAACACTTCCAGTGTTAACTGTACCTCTCTCTCTCTCACTTCATCTTCACAAAGTGTGCAGGAGGCCATTTTCAGCATGTGATGACTCTGAGGATGAGTCTCCCTGGGAGTTCAGGACTCTGTTCATATCCTCCCCACTGGGAAGTGGCAAAGCCAGATTTGGAAGCTAGCCTTTCTTGACTCCAAAGATCGTGAGCTTGTTCTACCACCTCTGCTCAAGCAGGAAGTGGAAAATGAGTATTGGGAAGACCGAGGCAGAGGAGAGAGAAAAAGAGACTCAAAACAAAGAGTGATAAAGCGAGACTCTTTATGACTGATGCAGAGACTTTTAAATAAAAGGAAAAATTTAGCTTTGAGGTAAGGGTGCTTGCTGCCAAGGCTAAAGATTTGAGTTCAATCCTTGAGTCCTACATTGTGGCAGGAGAGAAGCAATTCTCTGAAGTTATTCTCTGACCTCTACAGGTATAGACACACACACACACACACACACACACACACACACACACACACACACGAAGGAAGGAAGGCAGGCAAGACAGGAGGGAGGGAGGGAGGGAGGGAGGGAGGGAGGGAGGGAGGGAGGGAGGGAGGAAGGGAGAGAGGGAGGGAGGAAGTTAACTTTAAATATAATTGAGCATTGAGCTGTGAAGGCCACTATCACTAACTCAGACCTGCCTTGTCATTTGGCCAATAGGGATATTAAGTCAGGGAAGGAAAACATTCCTTGTTCTAATCCACCCACATCCTGAACCTGACATTGCTATCCTTACTTAATGTAGTAATAAATCTAGCAAACACTAGGATTTGCCTGCTTACTGTGCTAGGCACTTTGTTAAGCCCTTCATGGGTGTTATTAATGATTCCTTTAATCTTGAAGATTCTGACTATTTGTGTTAACAGTAACCACCTTTTTTAAGGAAATAACTTCAAAAGTTTTTGGTAAAACTTTCATTTTGGAATCAACGATTAGTGTGCATGTTCTGTGTTTCATAGGTGACAAGGTCAGTGTCTTCTATTCCAGGATTGATAGGAACCACCCAGGGGTGTGGGATTAAGACTTAAAGTCAATGAAGAGTCTGCACCCTCCTGGCATAGAACCCCACACCAGCTGCCTGTGTTTTCCATAACGTTCTATGGCTTCCAATTTAATCAAAACAGAGGACCCAAGTTTATAAAGTTTGCAACCCCCGATTCAGACTTTTGGGACCCACTGGGAATGGAGCCCCAAGACTTTCACTTGCCACAATGTTTTCTAGTCACTCTCACCACCCCTCACATACTTGGTACTAGTTTGCAAACCTGTCCTCTGATGCGCTGCGGAAGTGAAAATGATTCAGCTCACTGGCACACTGCTTCCAAATGACTGCACCGGGGAAGGTCTTCCTATCTCTGTTCCTTCTCTTTCTTTATTGGAAATGCAGTAAGGGCTTCAGAAACTGATGATTACAGCATCCAAAGCAGAACGTGGGTGGGGTGGAGATGGACACTGTTGTATCTATTTCAGACATGACATCGTGTTTTAATAAAATGTAGACCCCCCCCCCGTAGAATGGTTGTATTGGCATTGAGCTGTCTTTGGGTGCTAGAAAAACTAGATTTCTAATAGAAGCTGTCACGAGAACAGCAGCACAAACACTTGAGCCAAACAACAATAACAACAACAATTGGGCTTCCAGGACTTCAGTCGAAGGCTCATGTAGAACAAGTTAGGTTTTTCAAACTCCCATTCTATTTTCCTTCCGTGGGTATGGTGTGTACATCTGCGGCATATCTAGTGAGGAGCATATGCATGGGGGTGCACACAAATGATCCCAAGGACATTGGGTGTCTTCTTCAATTGTTCTCTGCTCTCTTTACTGAGGCAGAATGTCTTGTTGAACCTGGAGTACACCTGGCTAGTCCAGCTAGCCATCTCATCCCTGAGATTCCTTGGCCCTGCCCTCTGAATGCTGGGATTATAGGTGGCTTCCATGCCTACTCTGCTTCTGTGTGGCCCTAGGGATTAAAACTCAAATCCTCACACTTGCACAGCAAATGCTTTACCCATCCTGTCTATCCACAATGCCATCTCTCTGGCACACAAAATCTTGTTCTTTACTATGGCTTTTTTTTTTCTCTTGCAAAGTCAATCGTTACCATGGTTACCATGACAACAGAGGGATGGAGGGACATAGCTGTAGTGGGTAGCCGTTCCAGTCCAAGACCCAAAAGAGACAAAACAACGGTCAGGCCAAAAAGGGCCGTGGCCATGTGCAGCCAATCCGCTGCACAAACTGTGCCCAATGCGTGCCCAAAGACAAGGCCATTAAAAAGTTTGTCATTCAAAACATTGTAGAGGCCGCTGCTGTCAGGGACATATCCGGAGCCTCAAAGGGGGTGGTATTTCCAGGTCAAAGTTGGAACGGCTACCCACTACATATAGCCCTTCAGAGTTTTCTCACGGCGTATTTTAAGAGATCTACATAGATAGCTTGAATAAACCATAAAATGTGTAGGGCTTTGGAATGACTCAAACCTACACATACCACTGGACACATTGCTGTGTCACTGATCCTGTGGGTGCAGAAGTTGGCATGCCAGCATTGATCTTTACTACCCAGGTTCATTCTGCAAACTTCCAATTGTCTCTGAAGAATTGTGATTTTTTTTCATGTTCACATTTAAATGACTGATTGCGGTCAGCATTAATGGATCAGATCTGACTAGGTAAGTAAGATAGCCACACTGGGAGGATCATTTTGTAACTTCTCCAGTCCTACTTAATGATCTGGAAAAGTAATTTACTAGGTTTAATGTAGAAGCTGGAAAAATTTATTTCAGTCCCCTCCCCCTACCACAACTTATTGCCTCCAGATATATAGCTTATTCACCTTGTGAAGACTGGTACTTCTCCTTCTCAATCTATTTTGATCTTTTGCAGATGTTCTTGCTCTGTTGTGGGAAAGTCTTACAAAATCAATAAGATAAAGGTAGATATTTTTAGTTTGCATAAAATATACACAGGGAGAGAAGATGAGCCAGCAGTCATTCACATTCGAGTATAAACAGCTTTACAAATATTAAGATGGGGATGCTCTTTAGAAAGCAAGCTTTTGTTTGGAATTGATGCAAGGCAGTGGATTGAAAACTGAAGACGAGTTCTTTCTGTGAAGGGGTCTTTGGAAAAGAAGAGAGAAGATATTTAAATTATTGGTATAAAAGGTATTGTTTATTTATCTTATAATTTTTTTCCCAAGGAAAGACATTGTCTTCATTATATTCATTCCATTTCCAAGGAACACCTTTTCAACATGATTTTTGTTTAAGATAAGGTGGGCCCACCACAATATCTCTATTTACCATCTGCCAGCTGCTAAACACATCACACTCACTGTCCCATTTAATCACCTGAGTAGCGTCGGGAGTCAGAGCTACTCAGAAGGTATCTCCCTGGTGCTTGCTCTGTACCGCATTAAGCCTTCTACAGATTTTAACTCAACTCACCTATCTTCACACCATCTTCCGCGATGGATGCTAATAGTTGCCATTTTATAGACGCAGAAGCTAACATACAAAGGAATTGGATGACTGGCAGCTAGCCTGCTCTGGAGCAGGATGTGTGCTCTGGTTTCCCAGCTGCAGAATCGACATTGCTCACCTCTAGTGTACATGCGTTTGCCAGCAAGGACACAGAAGCAGCAGGAGTGAGAAACCCCAAAGATACACGACTCGGGGACACCAGAACTGTCCTCACGCCACCCAGAGAAGTTAGAACCTTCAACCCCAGCATCAAGTTGCACATTTTCTCTACTTTGGTCACTCATGACTAATGCACGGGCTGTAGTGCTGGTGTGAAAAACAGCGACATGTATGTGCCTCCCACTCTGTGCAGAGTTCACTCTGGCACTTAATATGACAATGAAGCCAGGTCTGCTAGTTAGTGTAAGCCTATCATCTCAGCCCTTAAAAGGCTGGGGCAGGAAGACCCAGCCTAGGTGAGAATCTGTCCCAAGGAAAAAATATATAATAATATATATTGTAGATTTGTAGATTATATAATATGGTGTGTGTGTGTGTGTGTGTGTGTGTGTGTGTGTGTGTGTGTGTGATTAGAATGAAAGGGTCAGAGAGACAAGATGGCTGAGCAGGTGAAGGTGCTCTCCTCTAACCTAAATTTGATCTCCAGAACCCACATGGCGGAAGGAGAGAACTGACTCCTGCAAACTGTCCTCTAACCTCTGCTTGCGTGCTAAATATCACATGGGTATAACAAATAAATAAATAGATAGATAGATAGATAGATAGATAGATAGATAGATAGATAGATAGATAGATAGATACCTTAAAAGAATGCAAGGTGGGGGAATGAACTGTCATATGAATTTAGCTCACTGCAAGGTTTCTTTGAGTTCTTACTAGACCTTGAGTATTGGTTTATGAGACCCCTCTCTGTACTGACAAGCTTATCACTGTCAAAGACAGTCTTTGACCTAATCTGGAGCAGTGCTTCTTAATCTTTAAGGAGCATACATGTCATCTGCACATCCCAATAAATGCACATCTGGGTGGGCCTGAGATTCCGCATTCTCAACAAGCTTAATCTGGGTCTCCAGAATCAAACTGGACAAAGGGCCCTTTCATGCACAGAAGAGCATTTAAGTTCAGGGGAATCAACACTGGGCCCAAAAGGAATGGTGATCTCTGCCAGTCTCAGCAATGGAAGGGATGCAGAAATGCATCTGGTCCAATTATCCAACTGATGCTTGCTGTCCTGTTGCTAGTCAGTCATCCTAGCCCTTGACCTAAGTAAGTATTCTGAATTGAGTGTTACTGAATAGTCAGTGGAAGAAGAGAAATTCTAAAGTGATGCTTAAGTCACAGGAGTGATTTAAGAGCAAGACTTAAGAGACTGCCTTTCTCATACCCAAATGAGGAGACATGTGCCTCTGCAGAATATTTTTCAGTGTCTTTGGATATATGTTCAAATTTTTTCATAATAAATGTGCTGTGCCAGAGCATAAAATGAGAGTGCTGATTCCCCCCAAGCATTTACCTCCCACCATGCAATAAAGATTGAGCGCTGACTGACAGGTGAGAACCAATGGCAGATGTGCAGCAGCTGTGCTCTTTCTTGGCTGTGTAGATAGCACATACCAGGCCCCTGGTATCAGATATCAGTTTTCAGTCATCAGGAGTCACTAGGATCACGCTATAGTTATTTCTTTATTATAGTATTTTCTTTATAGTTTATTTCTTTGTAGTTATTTACAGTTATTTCACACTATACATTTCTACTATTGAAGCCTGAACCAGAGACACTCATTTTGTTTGGTTCTCTAATTGAAGGGATGCTGATGTCTCTTTTCCCACTCATCCTTGTACTCCAGCTGTTTCACAGTTCTCTGCTTTCTGTTTCAGGTGCCAGGAGAGAGTGAGAAGCAGTGGAAAGCAGCCCTCGTTGTTCTGACTGAGAAAGATCTTTTAATCTACGACAGCATGCCACGAAGAAAGGAAGCCTGGTTCAGCCCGGTGCATTCATATCCACTTCTTGCCACCAGGTAGCCTTGGCTGTGGGTTTGGGAGATGTGTTGCAGGCTTGATGGTGCTTTAATCAATTATAATTATTTCAATATATTCAAATGTTGTCTAACGTATGCCCAGGGCTGAGAGCTCCTTAAGAATATAGGTACACGTTTGCTGGGAGCCATCCTGGCAGTGGACAGGTCCCAGCAGAGGATGTAAGGAGCTGGCAAGGGAAGGAGATGAGCCAGGCCATGGTAGTGGTGAGAATCTTGCAGCCTGACTGACTAGCAGCAGAGTACTTCTTTATTTATACAGAATTCAATAAGCAGGGATAGATTCATGTTGTTCCAAAACATAGATTATATCATTTTCATTTTTGGATGTGTGTTTCACTTCCTCTTGCTCATCTTTTAGTCATCACTAACAAACTGTGACAGAACACAGTTATCATTTTCAATCATTTTACCTCTAGTTTTGACATCATTAATAAATGATAACAGGATTATCATTTTTACTCATTAACTTCATAACACAATTTTTAAAAATCTAGAGGCATATGACAACCAGTTCTCAGGCTAGTAGCTTTGGTGGTTACAAGAACACTAGACCAACACAAAATCCTTCAAGCCAGCCCAGGCATTTTGCCATATCCCAACCAGTATATTATTACCTCTTAATGATCATAGTGCCCAAGAAAAATCTCAGGCCAAAGCTGCTACAGTTTTACTTAAATTCTGGCATAATACAATGTTTATATTTTATATATTTATAGAATTTGTCTATATATCTTATCCTGGCATTCTGTTATTCCTTGGTCATATAACACCACAGTGGTTCTGCATGTGCTAAATTTCCTAAGAAAGGAAAGTCCTGACATCTCATTCTTTTATCATCTTTCCATTCCATTCTTTGCTCATCAATGTAAGTCTCTGTATAAGGCAGAGGTAACTTCAGCCAATCTAACTTTGTTGCTGTATATGCCATGTGTAGATGTAATCAACAGTCTTATTAAATAAGAAACACAGAAACAATGTAAAAGAGAAAGCCGAGAGGTCAGAGCTCAGAGCTAAAATCCCACCCTTCCGCCTGCGGTGTCCCAGCTTCCCGAAAGAGGGCTACTTCCTGTCTGTACGTCTTTTTTTATAATATCATTGTTCTGCCTTCTCATTGGTTGTAAACCCAAACACGTGACTGCCTCGTCACTGTCTGAATGTACAGCCCCCTAGGTCTTAAAGGCATATGTCTCCAATGCTGGCTGTATCCCTGAACACACAGAGATCTATGGGATTAAAGGCGTGTGACACCACCGCCACACTCTGTCTATGGCTCTAATAGCTCTGACCCCCGGGCGACTTTATTTATTAACATACAATCAAAATCACATTTCAGTACAATTAGATTACAACCACATTTCCCCTTTTCTATTTTAATAAAAAAAAAAGCAAAAGGTTATAACTAACAAAAGAAAAACTATATACAAAAGTACAATAACTATATACAATATATACAAGTAATAAATACCTAACCAGGTATTTGACAAATCAGAAAAATAATTCCATTATCTATCCTATTTTGGTAAATCTAAGATGTATCTAATGCACTTTCTATCCTAATTAATTTTCAACTATAACTAACTAATCTTCAACCATAACTAACTAATCTTCAACTCCCTCAGAGACCCAAGAAGGGAATAATATTAGCTAACAAAAATAAAAACAGGAAGTGCATGCAAGCAACTTCCAAAAAATTTGTGAGTTGACAGAAACAGCCAGCTGCCTGGGCAGCCACCTGAGGTTTCTCCGCAGTGTTGGGGCATCATCTTCAGCCTATAAGCTTAGTGTATCTGACAGTCTCATTTGTGATGTAGGATGTACACAAGGTCAACAGTTCAACCTCACATTGGGTGAGAGCAGTCCACGTACCAGAAACACCTGAATTCCACTAGTGTCCTGTCATGATTCAGGATTTTAAATTCTGGAAATTGTTGACAGTTTTTAAATTCAGCTGTCCATTCTTCTTGGCTGTGTATATATGGCTTCATCTCAGCATCCCCTTCTTCTCCACATCCCTCTATTAAATGCCAGTCTACTTTCGAGAGGCATGAGCTTTCAGCTGCTGTTCCATTGTACAACAGAAGCCATCGGCCCTCTGCCTTTTAAGCTGCCTTCGAAGAAAAGGACACCGTACCTTTTCCGGATGCGAAGGCCACTTCAGGGATGGGGCCATATTGTCCTGGCCTCAGAAGATGCCTTTTGATAAAGCCATAACCACACTTGTTTTGGCAAGAATCAGTAGTCCCTTGTTTTGTGTTCTGTCTGTCCATTTTGTCCTGTTGATTCGAGGATACTTTGTTGTCCAGTGGCTAACTTTTGCCACAATGAAAGTTGACTCCATATGCAGTTTCTTCAATGCCCATATTTTCTCTGAAGTAGATTGGTACTGCCAGGAGCCGACATGTCTCAAAAAAGAAAAATTTTCTAAGTTATTAAAACATTTTAAATGCCATACAGATCTCTGAAGGGTTTGAAGATGACCTGTCTAAAACATCTCTGCTCAATTTTTAAAACATATCTAATATGACTACAAGTTCTATTGTAATGTCTAACTATTAACTTTCATTTCTTTATATCCTAATAGTTGATAATAATAACATTCAAGGATCAGAAATTTGCATTACATTGTTAAATGAATGGTATAAATACAATTAGAAATATACATATAGCATTTTCTAACAATATCAGTTTCAAATTTGTATACAATATAAAACAATTCAATCCAATGTAAAGTGTTAGTAATTGTCTTTTTCTTTCTTTCTTTCTTTCTTTTTTTTAAAAAAAGAACCTTAAATCTAATCTCCTTTGCTTAGCCTTTTTCTTAACCCTTGACAATAACTTGTAACCAACCCCCTAAATACTGAAAATTATCCCAGACCCAAAACCCATTAAAAAGACCAAAAAACCACCCGCCCCACACCACCTCTTTGGGAATGTGGGCGTTGTAGTCTTAAAATTGCTTCCTGCTGGGTATGGGCGAAGTTTTCTTTATCCTGAAAGAAAAATTTTAGGTTAATTGTCAAATTCTAGGAGAGGTAACTATATCCTTCATTATCCAGTCTGTGTATAATGCCAAAGTTCAGGGTTTATCTCAAGTCCTTATTCAAGTAGTCTTTGAGACTGGATCATCTCAGCTAGTCATCTCAAAATTGCTCTGAGCACCTTGTAGTTCAAAGCTGATCTGTGGATGATGTTTGTCAGCTTAATGATATTATTATTGTCCACGTGGAATTGTTGTTGTTGTGGGGCCCCATCTTCTTTCTGGAGACTTCAGTTGATGTTAGGCCTGGCCGTGATTTCCTGCAGAAAACTGATAAGAGACTCGAACACAAAAACATATATATGCAGCTAGCCTTTTTTCTAGAATTAGTTAGTACTCTATATGACCATTCATATCTTAACAAAGTTTAAAATGTATATATATATTAATCTTGTAAATTTTGATATAAAATTTATACTTTGAGAAAAGTTTAAAGAGTCAGAATGGAATCAAAGAGTTGAGATTAGTAATAGAATAGTCCCTTAATTAATTTGGCTTTTGTCCTGTACCATAGCAGAAGATGGCTCTTTTATTCTGGCATGATACAGGGAGTTTGCATTTTCCTTTTAACAACATGCTTGATTTTAAAGAAGGAGAGAGCCATTCTCCAACTCCAAAGTCAGCTTTAAATTTTAATTGAACTGGGACTATTAGAAAACCAATAGTGTTAAATCTTTAGAGAAAAGCAGAAACAAACATTTAGGAAGACATAAAATTTTTTAGATAATATATACCCATACATCGTTTCATTCTGTTTCTTGGGATAGATGATTTGTCCCTTTTCTTCAGTTGTCTCTTTTGTCCAGTGTTCTTCAGATTCCTTAACCTTCATTCTCCTAAAAGACAAAAACAAAAACCTTTCCCCAAGACTAATTTGGGGGATGTTCCTTTTTGGCAAGTTATTATCTGATTAAATGAAAAGGCATGTGTTACTGGTACAAGTTAGTTTAAATTGGATGTTCATGCTGGTTGATGAACTATCACCTCCTCAATTAAGAGGTCTCTCTTGTTCAAATCGAACCTTTATCAATTTTGATGGTACCCACAGCTTATCTTCTCCTGTAGAAACAAAAGCAAAACCTCGTCCCCAATGTAATACATACCCTGGTTTCCATTCTGAGGTCAGCACATCCTTAAAGTATATAGGCTGATTTAATTCTGTAGTTTTTTCTATTATCCAATGTCTCTCTGCAGCTGTTGTTCCTTTCTCATTGGCATTCAGAAAATTCAAAGTTAGAAGAGCATTATGCAGTCTATTTCTGGGGGTTTTTGTTACCCATTTCTGTTTATTTAGCATATCCTTTAGAGTTCTGTTTGATCTTTCTATAACTGCTTGACCTGTAGGATTATGTGGTATACCTGTAATATGCTTTATATTGTAATAAGCAAAAAACTGTTTCATTTTAACAGAGACATATGATGGAGCATTGTCAGTTTTGATTTGTGCAGGTATACCCATGATGGCCATAACTTCTAGCAAATGAGTGATTACAGAATCAGCTTTTTCAGAACTCAAAGCAGTTGCCCATTGAAATCCTGAATAAGTATCGATAGTGTGGTGTACATATTTCAATTTTCCAAATTCTGCAAAGTGAAACACGTCCATCTGCCAGATTTCATTTCTCTGAGTACCCTTTGGGTTACATCCTGCTGGTAATGGCATTTGATTGTAGAAGGAACAAGTAGGACATTTCTTTACTATTTCTTTGGCTTGTTGCCAGGTTATGGAAAAATCCTTTTTTAAACCTTTACTATTGATGTGATGTTTTTTATGAAATTCTGAGGCTTCCAGCACATTTCCTATCAATAATTTATCAATCTCATCATTGCCTTGTGCTAGAGGGCCTGGCAGACCAGTATGGCATCGAATGTGAGTTATATGTAAAGGATGATTCCTTTTCCTGATTGTATCTTGTAATTGAATAAATAGTGAAGTTAATTCTGAAGCATCAGGGATAAATTCTGCAGTCTCAATATGTAACACCACTCTTTCAGCATACTGAGAGTCAGTTACTATGTTGAGAGGTTCTGAAAAATCCATTAATACCAACAGAATAGCATATAATTCTGATTTTTGAACTGAATTATACGGACTTTGAACCACTTTACTTAAATTTTCTGATTTGTAACCTGCATTTCCTTCTTTGTTGGCATCTGTATAAAATGTACAAACTCCAGATATGGGTTTTTGCTGTACAATTCGAGGCAAGATCCAATCAGCTCTCTTTATAAGATCAATTCTATTGCTTTTGGGATATTTGCTGTTAATTTCTCCCAAAAAATTACTGAAAGCTCTTTGCCAAGGTTCACTTTCTGTCCATAATTTTTCAATGTCCTCCTTAGTTAATGGTACGACAATTTCTGCTGGGTCTATGCCTGCTAATTGACGAAGTCTCAATTTTCCTTTGTAAATCAAGTCAGAGATTTTTTCCACATAAGTTTTTAATTTTTTATTTGGTTTATTTGGTAAAAATATCCATTCCAATATAATATCTTCCCTCTGCATTAATATTCCAGTAGGAGAACACCTAGAAGGCAAAATAACCAAAATGCAATCCAGCTTTGGATCAATACGATCCACGTGTCCTTCATGCACTTTCTTTTCTACCAAGGCCAATTCTTTCTCAGCTTCAGGTGATAATTCTCTTGGACTATTTAAGTCCTTGTCACCTTCTAAGGTTTTGAACAAATTAGTCAGTTCATCATTTTTTACCCCAACAATAGTTCGTAGATGAGAAATATCTCCAAATAATCTTTGAAAGTCATTAAGAGTCTGTAGTCTATCTCTCCGAATTTGCACCTTTTGGGGTCTAATTTTTTGTAGCTCTATTTTATATCCTAAATAATTAATAGAATCTCCTCTTTGTATCTTTTCAGGAGCAATTTGTAATCCCCAGCAAGGCAAAATTTTCTTTACTTCTTCAAACATTATTTCTAAAGTATCTGCATTTGAGTCAGCTAGTAAAATATCGTCCAAATAATGATAAATTATAGATTTAGGAAATTTTTTACGTATCACTTCCAATGGCTGTTGTACAAAATATTGGCACAGAGTTGGGCTATTCAACATTCCCTGAGGGAGGACCCTCCATTGAAATCTTTTAACAGGTTGAGAATTATTATAAGTAGGCACTGTAAAAGCAAATCTTTCTTTGTCTTTTTCTTGTAAGGGTATTGAAAAGAAACAGTCTTTTAAATCAATAACTATGAGAGGCCATCCTTTTGATAACAGAGTAGGCAAAGGCATCCCAGATTGTAGAGAGCCCATTGGCTGAATTACTTTGTTAATTGCTCTAAGGTCTCTTACCATTCTCCATTTACCAGATTTCTTTTTAATAACAAATACAGGAGAATTCCAAGGGCTGGTTGATTCTTCAATATGCTGAGCATTTAACTGTTCTTCTACCAGCTCTTCTAAAGCCTGGAGTTTCTCTGTTGTTAAAGGCCATTGTTGGACCCATACAGGCTTGTCTGTTAACCATTTTAAAGGTAGAGCTGTTGGTGTCTTTAGAAGATCATCAGTTATTGTGCCCTGTTCTTGTATAATATGGATGGCTGGTGACCACTCATTAGAATAATATCTTCTAATATTTCTCTCAGTTACATGTGTTAGTTTATGATTTGTTTCTGAGATTGGAGGGATGTTAATCTGAGTATTCCATTGTTGCAACAAGTCTCGACCCCACAGGTTCATAGTTATGTTAGCCACATATGGTTTTAATTTTCCTCTCTGTCCTTCTGGACCTATACATTTGAGCCATCTTGCACTCTGTTTCACGTGAGATAATGTCCCAATTCCTAATAGTTGAACGTTTACCTCCTGAAGAGGCCAAGTTGGATGCCAAAATTCTGGTGCAATTATGGTAACGTCTGCACCTGTGTCTACCAGACCAGACAACAAAACACCATTTATTTTTATCGTTAATTTTGGTCTTTGTTCATTAATAGAAGTTTGCCAAAAAATTTTCTTTATGTTTTCTCCTGAATTTGCTATTCTCTCTGTTTCATCATCCTGACCAGAATGATTTATTCCAATTGGCATTTGGTTATTTAATCGCTCAGAGCAGGGATTTCCTCTATGGCTGCAGGAAAGGTTTGAACTGGATTTGCAACCGGGGCCTGCGTGAGGCCCCTCTGGGAGTTTCCCGAAGACTAAGGCAAAGGATTACCCTGTCTGTCCTTTGTTGATCTACATTCGTTGGTCCAGTGTTTTCCCTTACCACACCTTCTGCATACTCCAGAAGGAAGGGGCATTCTGTTGCCATTGTTCCTTGAAGAAACATTTTTTCTAGGAATGACCTGTCTACAGTCCCTTTTCAAATGTCCTTGCTTTCCACATCCAAAACATCTAACACTCCTCAAACCTTTTGAAATTACTTCTCCTACCCACGTATCATCATGCTCATCAGCCTCAACATTAATTGTTTCTCTAATCCAATCTTCCATAGGTGCAGATCTTGCCCTTAATGGCTTGATTATTCTTTTGCATGCTGCATTTGCATTCTCAAAGGCCAAAGATTCAATTATTGTCTTACCAGCTTCTGAATCCGAGACCATTCTCTTTACTGCTGAAGCCAGTCTTTGTAAAAAAATCTGTAAAAGACTCTTTTGGGCCTTGCATCACCTTTGTAAATGACTCAGATTTTTTTCCTGGTTCCTCAACTCTGTCCCATGCATTCAAGGCTGCCGTTCGACATAAAATTAGGGTTTGGACATCATATAAACATGTGTTTGTACTGAAGCATATTGGCCTTCTCCAATAAGCTGATCCTGGCAAACTTGTATTCCTTTATCCCTCCATTGTTTTTCTATGTTTTTAGCCTCCTCCTTAAACCAAGTCAGAAATTGAAGTTTCTGGCTGGGTTCCAGAACACCTTGTGCAATGTCCCGCCAGTCCTGTGGTACTATCCTATTATATGTTGACCAAGAGTTTAACATTTGCTTTACATATGGGGAATGCATGCCATAAGATACTATTGCCTCCTTAAACCTTTTTAAATCCAACATTTCAATTGGAGCCCAAATATTTTGTGTAGCCATTTGATCAGGCATCTGCTGTACAGTCACAGGATAAATTAAGGGTGACTGTGTGAAAACAGGCTTTCTTTCTGTAACCTTATGATCCAGACTTGAAACAACTTCACTGTTAGTTTCTTCTGTCTGAATTTTTGCAGGTTTAACAAGTTCTTCTAAAGCTGTTATCCTGGCACTTAAATTGACTATCTTTTTAAATATTAAAATGAGGATTAGCATAGTGATAAGGTGCATAATTCCACCAATACTAATATTATATAGTTGTTCCATTGTCAGACTGCCTAAAATTTCGAACAAAAACCAATTTTCTTCCAATGTACACATAAAACCCATTTTTTTTAATGTGGAAAAAAATTCTCTTTTAGATAGTTTCCTTTAAAATATCTGATATGTTATGACTTACCAAATCTGTGTAGAACAGTAGAAATCCGAGGGGATTTTCAAAACAGCCACCTAGTGTCCCAGGTGTAAATCCAAAGAGAAAGAGAGAGAGAGAGAGAGAGAGAGAGAGAGAGAGAGAGAGAGAGAGAACAAGAAAGCGTAGCTGGCTAAAGTTTAAATGCAGCCACGTGTTCCCTCTTGTGCCGAGTCAAGGCTTGGGTCTGGCTTCCTTAAGCTCTGACCACGTGCGTTGGCTTTACAGGCAGGGCCCTGTTCAGCAGGGCAAGTCTGAGTTGTTTGTAGCACCGGCTTTAAGCAAGCAGGATTTAAGCAAGCAGCTCACCGATAGTCCAGTCTGAGGTCAAGCAGACCTAGACCCAGGCTAAGAAGCCGACCGCCGCCTGCTGCCCCCTGCCCGGTCGGCTGCCGCTGGCCACCGCCGGCCACCTGCCGCCCTTGCAGGGAAAGTGGACCTGCCGCCAAGCCAAGCAGTTTTTAATGGATTCTTGTCACGTTGGGCGCCAGATGTAGATGTAATCAACAGTCTTATTAAATAAGAAACACAGAAACAATGTAAAAGAGAAAGCCGAGAGGTCAGAGCTCAGAGCTAAAATCTCACCCTTCCGCCTGCGGTGTCCCAGCTTCCCGAAAGAGGGCTACTTCCTGTCTGTACGTCTTTTTTATAGTATTATTGTTCTGCCTTCTCATTGGTTGTAAACCCAAACACGTGACTGCCTCGTCACTGTCTGAATGTACAGCCCCCTAGGTCTTAAAGGCATATGTCTCCAATGCTGGCTGTATCCCTGAACACACAGAGATCTATGGGATTAAAGGCGTGTGCTACCACCGCCACACTCTGTCTATGGCTCTAATAGCTCTGACCCCCGGGTGACTTTATTTATTAACATACAATCAAAATCACATTTCAGTACAATTAGAATACCACCACAGCCATGTAATTGTCTTTGAGTGTGTAGCAGGAAGACGCTTGCAGTCTGATCTGTGGTCAACTCCTCTAGCCCACTGAATCTTGTTGACCTTCTTGAGATTACTTTGTTTTGATTATGTTGTTCCTGATTAAGTACAGGGACAGATGTTTCAAGAATATCTCATAGCCTCATAAAGAGACATCTGGCTTCTTCATGTGTGTCACAACCTCCAAGGCGTAAGGAAGACTTTCAAGTAGATAAGGATATCTCCCTAAAAGTGGGAGGGGCAGTATGTTCAGGACTTTCCTGGATAAGCTTAGAAGCAGTACTCCAGAGAGAAGGCATAGATGATTCATAAGGAGTTTTCCATCAATCCAATATCCCTAAATTGTGCAAATAGTAAAAGTCTCCCAAGTGTAGCAGGAATCTTAAAAGTTCTTATTAATAAAATCAAACCTGAGGCCAGTTATTGGGGTGAATACTGGAAGGTCAGAGAGACAGAATAAGCCACAGCTATCTCACCTTGCCAATTCCTTAGCTGGTCTTGTCTCCTCAGACTGGAGGCCTCTGAGTCCTCATCCCAATGGCTCTCAGCTGAACTGCTGCTCGAAAGCCTGAAGCTTAACCAGCCAAATGCCTAACCAGCCAAAATGCTTAACCAGCCAAAATGCCTCTAGTTTCTTGCCCTCACGCCTTATATATCTTCCTGCTTTCTACCACCACTTCCTGGGATTAAAGGCTGGCTTTCTGGGATTAAAGGCATGTCACCATGCTTGGCTATTTCCAATGTGGCCTTGAACTCACAGAGAGCCAGAGGGATTTCTATCTCTGGAATGCTAGGATTAAAGGTGTGAGTGCCACCATTTTCTAGCCTTTGTATCTAGTGGCTGTCTGTTCTCTGACCCCAGATAAATTTATTAGAGTACACAATATTTTGGGGAACACAATACCCCCACATCTCCTCTCTTTTTGTCTAAAATTAAAAAAGCTTATAACTAATACAAGAAAAACTATCTTCAATAAGTATATGCAATATACAGTCAAGATTACATTAACAATGTCTAGTCCATTAACATTTGACAGATCCAGACAAAAAAACTCCATTATATATATTAACAATGTCCAGTCCAGTAACATCTGATAAACTCAGACCAAAAAATTTTCATTACTTATCTTATTTAAAACAAGTAGTTCCTTTTTAAAAGTAGATTCCATAATCTCCCTTTTTATCTTATCATATCCATATTCTCTTTTTTCTTTTCATAATACATTCAGTAGTCTACCTTTTGTCATTTTTATATCTTCCCCTTTTTCTTCAGTGTAGATTCAATGATCTACCTATTTATCCTATTATTTCTTTATCTTTTTCCTCAGAGTAGATTCAATGATCTATCTCATATCTATATTCTCTTTTTCTTTTTGCTTTCTAGGGGTGAAGATGTCTTTAGGGAATCTTGAAAAGAAAATTTTGGGGTTAATCATCAAGTCCTGTATCGTTTGTCCAGTCTCTGCATAATAGGAACGTTCAGGGCTTGTTTCAAGTCCTTGTTCGAGTAGTCTGTCAGGCTGGATGATCTCAGTTAGTCCTCTCTCGAAATTGTCCTGAACAGTTTGTAGTCCAAAGTCGATTTTTCAATGGTGTTAATCGGCTTAATGGCTTTATCATAGTCCATGTGGAATCATCGTTGTAGGATCCTGTCATCTTTTTGAAGATTTCAAAGTCACTGTTAGGCATGGTCATGGTTTCCTGCAGACTTTTTTTTTTTTTTTTTTTTTTTTTTTTTTTTTTTTTTTTTTTTTTTTTTTTTTTTTTTTGCCGCCTCTGTGGTTTGGAGCAATCATAGTCTGATAAATGTCTGTCTCTCGGAACCATGAACATTCTCCCCTAGAACAGAAAATCTTCACAACAATTTCTTCCCAACATTTGTCTTGCCAAACTTTTCCAAACTGACCTTTGCCGATGCTTTCTTGTAACATGATGGTCCTGGCAATTCTTCTCTGAACCAGCAGCAGTAAACCCTTTGTTCCAGGTAGCAGCATCACCGCAGTCACTAACATGATGAGAAGGAGCTGGCAACGTGGAGCAGTAGCCACTGCTTCCATGGTCCCACCACTGTTTGTGGTTCAGTCTGGGTCAAAACTTCTCCCAAGCCTCCTAGGTCGGCTCAAACTCGGGATTCTACTGCCTCTGTCTCCTTCAGCAAATCCTACCGGCATGTGCCACCACCACCGACTGACTGTAGCTTGGGCCTGAGCTGGGGCTCACAAGGCCACAGGCAAACAGCTTTTTCATGAATTCGTAACACAAACGTTGGGCGCCAGATGTAGTAGGAATCTTAAAGTTCTTATTAATAAAATCAAACCTGAGGCCAGTTATTGGGGTGAATACTGGAAGGTCAGAGAGACAGAATAAGCCACAGCTATCTCACCTTGCCAATTCCTTAGCTGGTCTAAGGCGTAAGGAAGACTTTCAAGTAGATAAGGATATCTCCCTAAAAGTGGGAGGGGCAGTATGTTCAGGACTTTCCTGGATAAGCTTAGAAGCAGTACTCCAGAGAGAAGGCATAGATGATTCATAAGGAGTTTTCCATCAATCCAATATCCCTAAATTATGCAAATAGTAAAAGTCTCCCAAGTATGCAACAGGTGAAGATGAAAACCAAAGGTGTCATGGCAGCCATCATGTGGCTCAGCTTTGCTGATCTTGGTCAATCAGCTGTACTGGCTTTTTGACTTCTGCCATTCCCATCAGGTATGGCTGTGCCACATGTTTAGCTGGGTAAATTACTATCTGTTATTAAACAAGGCAGCATGGAGACAACAGAATACCCATCTGTCATTAAGAAACAAAATCATTTGTGTGATGTCCCAGACTTGAAATTTTTCTGGATACCCATCCTATCCCCCTTGGAAATGAATTAGATTCATGTGCTTTCAGTCTTGGGGTCCAAATGTAATCGTCAAGCAAGGGTCTTTACTTGGCAACACAGCCAATAGCCTATGAAAATGCCCATTATGCTTATGAGAGTTTCTCTAAAGAAGTTCCTCCTGGTGTGTGTGATGTTCCCGTGGAAGTGAGATTACCTCATTCTGTTTCTTAGACTGTTTACTGTATACTAGCTACTCACGTGAATTATAGCTTTTCTTAGACCACCTCACTGGGCTGGGATTGACAAACAAAAAGCTATATGCATAATGTATATAATTGGGTGAAAGCAGAGGGATGTTCATATTCACAAAACCATCACCACAATCAATGCCATACTGCAAATTTACCACCTCCAGGAAGCTCCCCCCACTCTTTTTATTTTGCATGATGTAAACCTTGTATTTTTTTTGGTCAAAACCTACCAGTTTCTTCCTCTCCTCAACTCCTGATAACAATCATGAAACTCTATGAGTTTGACATTTTAGAGTTTCCACATAAGTTGAATCATGTAGCATTTGTCCTTCTGTTTCTGACTTATTTGACTTAGCTGAATTTTTTCTAAAACAGAATAACATTCAATTATGTACGTGCGCGCACATACACACACACACACACACACACACATGCACACACATGCACACATACACACACACACCACATCATATCACATCACGTTACATTTTCCTTACAGAGGAACATTTGGAGACCTCATATTTGCTGAATTCAAGTACATAAGTAAGCTAGTGGCAACCAAAAGCGAACGATGCTGACACAGTAACATGGATGCTTATAGAAAACAATAGAGAAATAGATCTGCCCATTTACAGTCAATTGATCTTTGGCAAGGCTACCAAGAAGAGAAGACATATGGGGAGAGCATGATCATTTCAATAAATGGTTCCGGGAAAAATGGATATCCATATGCAAAAGAATGAAATTGGTCCCTTATCTCAAACCACATAGAAAAATCAACTCAGAATAGATTAGGAGCATATTTAAAAGTAAAATCTGAAATCCAGAAACCCCTAGGAGAAAACCTTCTTGACAGTGAACTTAGCAATACTTTTTCGGATATAACAAAAAGCAAAATTAGATAAATAGGATCACAACAAACTAAAGAGTTTCTGAATGGCAAATGAAACCACAAAATAAGAAGGCAGCCTACAGGAAGTGGGGAAAGATTTGAAAACCACGTATCTGACAAAAGGGTGATACTCAGAACTCAATATACAAGGAGGTCTTACATCTCAATAACAACTACAACACACACACACACACACACACACACACACACACACATACACATATACACACACAGAGGCCTTGATTAGAAAATGGGCTATAAACCCCAAGAGACATTTCCCAGAAGATACATAAATAGACAGCAGGTATGTGTAAAAATAGCTCAACATCACTAGTCCTTAGTGATGGCTATTATTAAAAAGTATAAAAATAAAAATCATTTTTAATATGGGGATAAGGAGCCTTTGCTCACGATTTCTGGGGCCACAAAAGGAGGCAGCCACTATGAAAAAGTGTGGAGAGTTCTCTAGAAGTTAAAGTAAAGCCACCATTTGACCTAGCAATCTCACTCCTGGAGATGTATTTAAAGAAATTAAGGCTGGTATCTCAAAGAGATAGTTAGACTCCATATTCATTGCAGCACGATTGCTCCCAGCCACGTCATGAAATGAGGTCAAAGTGCATCGCAGTTATATCCTCTTCCTTAAAGGCCTGTGTCCTTAGAAAACAGTAAATGAAACTCGGGTGTTGCCTTGAAGTCGCTGAAAATTCCCTGGCCTGGCTTCTGCTGCCAGCTCTTCCTCTGCCTGGTTTGTGACAGTGGTCTGGCTCAGTTCCTTCTGTGGCACTGTGATTTCCTCTTAGAAGTTGGATGTGTGAACATAATTGTCATCTTCCTGACATAGTCCCTGCCAGTAACCCAGGGCCTCCTTGGTGATCTGTTGGGTAAACTACTGGACAATGTGGGGAAGGCTTCTTTTGAAGTTTGGTCCAGCAGACTCATCAGAGCGCATCTAAGCTTTGGGCATCTGTCTTGAGAGAGACACATGGCAGGTGCCCTAACAACAATTATAGTCAAAGCTTCTCTACAGGAAAGGGAACCCAAAACAGTAGAATAGGTGGTCACATAGATCACAGCGGCAACACTTTTAGAGTTGAAATTCTTCTGATTTCCAGTCATGGTTGATGGTGGGCACCGGTAAAGTTGACCTGAAGATAGAAATTTTGGGTCCCGTCCCATGAATTTCAGGGAGATTTTTGAAGATTAGGAGCCAGATCTATATGAGTATAAAAATAAAAAAGGATTGAGTTTTCCATGCTTCAAAATCTGTGGCAGAATGACTCTTACGGCACAGTACAGTGTTATAATGAGCCTGTAGCAATTGTCTTAACACGTTGACACAGAGGTGGAGATATGCCATGCTAACTCAGGCCCATCACCTTCACTGTGCAATTCACATCCACAGCACTCATGTTCACATTCCAAGGAATTCCTGCAGCTGAAAGCCAAGAGAGATTAGAGCATAGAAACCATTCCAGTTACCCGGAGGGAAACTGAATGGGTACCTCTCATAGCAGTTGTCAGGAATGAAAGTGCAGTGTTGGGGAATATTACTTTAAGGTGTGTTACTTTTGTTTATGTTGCATTTTTTGAGTCTGTGAAGCTGTGTTACTGTGCCTGTCTAAAACACCTGATGGTCCAATAAACAACTGAATGGCCAATAGAAAGGCAGGAAAAAGGATAGGCGAGGCTGGCAGGAGAAGAGAATATCTGGGGGTAAAAAAAAAAGTAGCCAGAGAAGGAGGAGGACTCCAGGGGCCAGCCACCCAGCTACACAGCAAGTCATGGAGTATGAATAAGATTTACGGAAGTTAGAGAACGGGAAAAGCCCAGAGGCAAAAGGTAAATGGGATAATTTAAAGATAAGTAAAGCCAGCTGGAAACAAGCCAAGCTAAAGCCGGGCATTTATATGTAATAATAAGCCTCTGTGTGTGATTTATTTGGGAGCTATTTACAAACAGAGTAAAAACAGTGCAAATAGGGTAGTTTCTAGGTAACTCTCGGGAAACATGGAAATAAAACTAACTGCAGCTCATTTATCAGATTCTTCCTCATAATTTACGGAAACCATGATCAGTGGTGATGCTTTTTCTTTCATTCATTCATTCATTCATTCATTCCTCAACATTCATAATCCATGTGTTATGTGCCAGAAATTGTAATTAAGTCACAAACCAAAGAGGTGAAATAAAGTTCAAACTCATGGAACAAATACATTGATGGGCAGCAGTATCCAAGGAACTATTTAGACCGAATACAACAACAAGATGCTGACCACTGTCTGGAGATGGGCTGAAGAATAATGTTGGAAGTCAAGCCTGAGTGAGAGAACTCATCAGAAAATGATGGTGGAGCTGGAGTAAGGGGCAAGGCTTGCCAGAAAGCAGAGAAATTCAGTCACAGAGTCCCTGCTTCCTATATAATGCAGTGTGGTGGGGTCAGAGCATCAGACATGGCCAGATCATGGAGATAAGAACTAGTATCAGGCCTGGGCAGGTGCTCAGCACTTGATATTAATCTCGCCTGAAGCTCTTACATCCATCCATTCCACAAGCCTGTGACACAGCGTCTCCTCCCGATTCAGACCCCAAGCAAGGCTCAGAAGGGTTAAGGAACTGGCTCAATGTCAGAAGGGTACCACACCACTGGAGGTCCACTCAAGTGGTGGAATGCAGAGTTAACCTTTTCACTATTCCTGTGTGCTCTTATCAGCCTGAGCCCTGGGGACCACTGAGAGTCTTTGGAGGAGGTAGCAGTCACAGATACGATCAGGGTAGACAGCCTTACCTTTGGCATACAAATCACAAAGGTCAAGGGGTGACTGCTGAATTCAGACAGTGGTCCCAATTCCATGATGAAGAAAAGAGAAACAAATAGGTAAAAAAAATAAAATAAAATAAAATAAAATAAAACCACATTTCTGTGAAAGTACAGAGTCTTGGGAGACATAGTCATTTCCCAGTGGTCACTTTCAACTCTTCCAGAATGAGACCAATGGCAGCAACAATGTGACTTGGTGACCTTGAAAGACCTAGAGGGGTTTCACATAGGCCTGTCTCCCTAGAGGTGGAAAAGGAGACAGTGAGTGAGTGGAAAGGAAGTATTAAACTAAGGAGAACCAGGAAGCAGGGATAAGATGGACCAGGAGCCACCAAGGTGCACTGGATATAGTTTCCCAGCCTTCACCTGACCCCACAGAGAACTCTAAGGCCTCCCCCTCCAACATGACAACCACTAGCCTCTTATGCATACATCAGCAAATTAAATGTAAATAAAACTAAAAGTGTGCTTTCTGTCTTAATAAATACATTCAAGCGCTCAAAAACCGTATGTAACTAGTGGCTACCATGATAGACAGCACATGTCCAAGAGGTTCCCCAGACTACTGAAAGCTCAATCGGCCAGAGCACATACCTATTCCTAGAGTATATACACTGTTATACACACAATGTCTGACTTCTGGCAGCTCAGCCTCGACTTTTTTTTTTTTTTTTTTTTTTTTTTTTTTGAGACAGGGTTTCTCTGTGTAGCTTTGTGCCTTTCCTGGAACTCACTCTGTCACCCAGGCTGGCCTCGAACTCACAGAGATCTGCCTGCCTCTGCCTCCCGAGTGCTGAGATTAAAGGCGTGCGCCACCACCGCCCAGCTCAGCCTTGACTTTTTGACATTATGGTAATGTTGAAAAGTTATACCTTGGCAGAAATAACAGTGTCCTATATTGCTAAGTTATGGTGTTAAGTAGGGTAAATATAATCAGTGAGTTGTTGACTTGATATTTTTGGTGTAGGGTAGGTTTATCAGTTTTCAATCCCATTGTAAGTCAAGGAGCACTGGTACATGACTCCTTCAGAGTTTGTCCCGACTCAGCTCAGTTAGCAGGCTTGCCCCTCCCCCAAGGAGTTCTTCAGCAACTAAGGATGCTGAATAGCTATCATCTTTGGGGGGGGGCGGGGGGGGGGTCCTTAATGCTGGCTGCATATGCAGGCGCAGCAGCTCCATGGTCAGGGCCATTGCCAAAGAAACAGACATCAAAGTCTCCAAAAGGAAAGGTCGATTCTCAGAAACAGGGTGTGGGACATGAGAAGCTTCCATGGCAAGGTTGACAAAAAGATGTGATGCAGGTTCACAGATGCCAGGGATGGATTGTGAGCAAACCACAGAAAGAAATCTAAAGCCATAGACCTTTATCTGGTGTGAGAATGAAAATGGAAAAACTCTTAAAGTGTATAAATGTAGTTGGTTAGAACAGAACACGATATTAAAATATTGGAGTCTACCACTACTCTTAAAGGAGAGCCAGTGGCAGGACATGCTTCCTCAGCTCACCATCATCCTCCCAACTAGCACAGGCTAGCCACTGAGGTGCAAAATGGAATTCATTCTGTACGTGTACAAGACCTACCTACATGCAAGGATAAAGTCAGGGCCATGCTTATTACTCGGAAACTCCCTCTATCTGGCAGTTGGGGTGTTCAGGATGTTAAGGTGGCTCAGTTCATTCCCACTTCATCCCCTCCAGCTAGCAGGCATCTCACTATGTGCTCCTGAGTGGTAGTCAGAACTGTAAGAGCAAAGAATTTTCATCTTAGTCTCTCTTCTTCCATAACAGTGCCTACCTCCAGGCTAACCAACCCTCCTATCTCTCAGAGCCCTCATTTGTTAAATGCACTCAGTGGGATGTCTTTGCTATAAAGCCCATGGGACAATGTGCTTTGGAGAAATAGGTTTTTAATAGACTTTTGCCTTGGATACCAGCCACTGTAGGTCATTTTTCCTGTTCAGCTTCTCTCTGGAAACTCCATGTGAAGACTTTCATAAACTAGACAATGAAAACAAAGTCCATTCCCCTCCCTGGTGACTCAGGAGATGGGGCCTCTATTCAAATCCATGCAGGGCTTCCAAATGAGCCATGGAAGTCAGGGTTCCCTCCAGGGGTAACTGGAGCTGCTCTCTGATTGCACACAAAACAGACTCTTAGAGGTGGAGAGGGGGCTGGGCTGACACTTTCAGTTTCTCAGCAGAATCATTTCTGGAAGCAGCGGGGGTGGGAGCTAGAGAAAAATGGGGTTCCTCCTTGTGGCGGCTACCCCAGCTTGGAAATGTAGACTGCTTCGCTAACTTCTTATTCATGAAGTAAATCTTTTGTTTCTCTCCTGCATTGGATACTTCTTTCTTTTTGGGACCAAATGTCAAATAAGAAGGTGGGATTTGTTGTTGTTGTTGTTGCTGCTGCTGCTGCTGGTGGTGGTGGTGGTGGCTCACAGTTTGAGATCATGCACTTCCTGTCACTCAATCTCATAATGAAAGAAAGTGGTGCCTTGCTTGGGTCCCAGTGCAAAGTGAAGATGTAGTTGTGGGTGGTAACAGGTCAATTTCTGTTGGTATCTGTTGCAGTCTTCCTCGGCTCACTACTAATTGTTTGTGTATTGTCTCATCACACCAATGCTCCTTCCAGGTCACAGATTCTAGCAGTTTACGATCTGCCCTCAAATACCAGCTCTGTAACTTTAGGCAAGTTTCTTATCTTTTTTGCCTTACATAATTCGTCTGTAATTTGAGAAGCACTGTCTACACCTACCTGATTGGTTGCGATGATGATTATCATGTCAATGTAAATTTCTTAGAGTAGGATTGACACATGGTAAGTGCTCAAACATTATTTTTAACCCTTTCTCTACTTGGTGTTCACAAGTATATCGTTACCTTTTTAAAACACTGCCAACTTGTGATCACCTGAACTTTACAGGTGATCGGTCTCCATAGCACTACCCAAGACAGCTTTTAAAAGATAATTATCAAAAAAGTAAAAAGTAAAACTAAGGAAACACAAAGTCTCAAAAATATTCTTTCTCCTCTCATATGCAGAATTTAGATTTTATTATTTGGGAAGAAAGCAGAGCATTCAGAGTGGGGGAGAGCCTGAGATAGAGGAGCAGGGTTTGTGATTATGAGCATGTCTCGAGGATATGCACACAAAGGCTCAAAGGAAGCCCATGTTTTGCATGCTAACTGAAAATTAATAAATGATGAAAAGTCCCTTTAAGAATACTTCCATAAACTAGTGGTATTTGCTGGCAGACAGGTGAATGGTTTGACAGACCTGGATTCAGACTCAGGGTGTATAGTCAAGCCCTGTTTAAAGTCTGTGTGATTCTGAGCTGGTTACTTCTTTCAACTTCCTTGTCTGAAGAAAAAAAAAGAAAGATGGTTAATAATGTCTACCACAGCAGGACAGTCACAATATAATTAATTGTTATGTAAACTTGGGATTGGTAACATTTATGTATCAATTATATGATATTTAGGGGAGGTGGCAGGAAATTCATTTATGTTGTATGTATATCTTATCCACACAGCCTAAATGGAACTCCACACAATAGTTTTGTGCATGAAACTGTTTCATGATCACAATGTGGAATTTTCTACTTGTGACATCGTGTTAGTGCTTACAAAGTTCAGTTTGGAGTTTTTGATAAGGAGTGTTCAACCTGCAGATAGACTGGGGAAATCATTCTCCCAGAATCCCAGAGGCTGGAAGTCCAGGAGGAGGGTGCTGGTGTAGTTGTTCTGGTGATGATTCTCTTCTTGGTACACATCTGGAGACCATGTACCAAGACACAATTCCTCTGTGACTCTCTATAGGAGGATTGGGGCCCATTCTTTATGACCATATTTACCTGAATTAGCTCCTTAGAAGTCCTAATTCAAGACGTGGTCAGCCACACTAAGGCAGTGAAGACTTCAGCGTATGAATTAAAAAAGGTGCACAATTCACTCATGCATTCACCGCTTTGCTCAGAGCAATGACCCAAAAAGCCTTATTTAACATAGTATCTGGCACAAGTCACTTCAAGGCTCCTCTCTTCCCCTTAGCAGTCCTGGGGAGCATTGTTCAGATTGTCACAGGTACTGTCTTCCTTCACACACAGGGAGACTAGCTGGCACCACAATCAATAGGCAAGTGGTCTCTTCAGAATTGAGTTACTTCTTCACCCAATTCATAGTTGATTAATTTGGTTGAGTTTTTTTTTAAAGACTCAGACATAGGTTTTATATATATATATATATATATATATATATATATATATATATATATGATGAAAATCTGATTGTTTTTCATAGTAGTGGTACCGGAAGTGCTCATAGCATGTTCTTGGTGTCTATCGACATGCGGAGAAGTTTACAAGGGGTCATCACTCCTACTGACAACCTTCTCTGTCATCTTGGCTTAGGGAATTGACAAGGCACCTCCAACTTCCAACAAACAACACACTCAGGACATTTGCAAACATGCTGTAATTTTAGCTATTCTCACCCCTCCACTTTTTATGAGTCTCTGGGAAAACATATTTGCCTTAGATAAAGTTTGTTTGAGATTGCTGAGTATTTTTTCTAAAGATCCACTTACCCACATGGACTAGGAGTATGGGTGGTTTTATTATTAATATTATTCTTGTTATAATCGGTAAGTCATATGAGTCTACAGAGAGTGAGGATTAAGATCACTGGTTTTTTTTTTTTTTCTGGAATTCTAAGAAGGTTTAATGAAGAAATTCTGCTCACCCAGTCCCAGTGGTTGCCAGAAGTTTGGAAACACAAAGCTTACAAAGAGAATGACACAGCCATGAGCCAGGCGTGCTGGCCTGTGGGCCTGACGGAAGGGTCTGGGGTAGTCAAAGGAGGAAATGATGAGTTCGCACTTCTCTGTTTTCATGTCACCTGGGAGCCAGGAAGATGGAACATTGCTACCAAGCATGCTGGGTAGGTGTTGTTGCCTTAGGAATAAACTTGGTTTCTAAATGCTAAAAGTAGTTGTAGCCTCAGGCCAACCTTCAAAAGTTGAGAAACTCTTGCCCCTGGGAACATGACCAATTGCACTTGTGAAATGTTAAATTAGAAACAGACTATGGTGTTCATGCTCAGCCTGGAAGGCATGCTCATTCTTTGGGAATGTGGCATATTCCATGGGTCTGCCCTAGGGTGGTGTAAAAGGATTAAAGGCTCTAGGGTGTAGATTGTACCCAGTCAAATGGTCAAGTGTGAGGTGTGCCTTCTTCCTGCTGCCATTCCATCTGGGCCTGGCACACTCTTTAGTTTCTAGCTCCTGCCCTCCTGCCTACAAAACCATGAGTGCCTCTGGGCAGACAGGAAACTCACTATTTAGCTTAGGTTAGCCTCCAACTCATGATCCCAGCCTTGAAAGTGCTGACTGACTTTGGATTTAGACAGATCAGGAGTTGAATGAATCTGGAGGCCTCGCTTATAATATGGTCTTGGGGAAATTCTCGTCATGCCTCAACATCCAAGTTTCTTCATCTGTGTGATAGGGCAGTAATATCTTCTGCTTCCCACACTATTTCTTAGACTAATTGAGATTATATATGTAAATGTAAAGCATAAGAATGAGACATGCCCATCACAGAGCTTTTCCCCAGTGACTGATGGAGGCAGATACAGAAAACCACAGCCAAACACCAGGCAGAGCTCCAGGAGTCCAGTCAAAGAGAAAGAAGAAGGATTCTATGAGCAAGGGGCATCAAGATCATGATGGGGAAACCTTCAGAGACAACCAAACCAAACTAGTGGGAACTCATGAAAGTTGGATCAACGGCTGTGGAGCCTACATGGGACTGGACTAGGCACCATGCATGGCAAGACAGTTGTGTAGCTTAATCTGCTTGGGGAGCCCCCTGGCGGTAGGATCAGAATCCATCCCTGGTGCGCGAAAGGACTTTTTGGAGACCACTACTTATGGTGGGACACCTTGTGCAGCCTTGAGGCAGGGGGAAGGGCTTGGACTTGCCTCTACTGGATGTGCCTCCCCATAGGAGGCCTGGCCTTCTTGTGAGGGGGAGTAGAGGGTGGGTTGTGGGGGGAGGAGGGAAGAGGGGGATCTTTGACTGGCATGTAAAATGAATGAAAAAATTCTTAATAATAAAAAAAATAAAATTATAAGGAAAAAAAGAGAATGAGACATGCCAAATGAGCACTCAGTAAACCACACTAGCAATTGTTAGTATCTGAAAATATAACTCAAATGAAAGGGTGAATGGCTGATTAGTAGGTTTGCCCACATCATTCTACAGGAAATACTGTTGCATCAAAGATACCTGGTGTCTTAATATCATTAAGATATGAGGGCCAGGATTAAGAAGAATTGGTGGCTGGTCTGTAGAGGGCAGGAAGTGTGGAAAGAAGTGGAAGACCCATATCACAAGGTTAGCTCTGAATGCCACATGTCGCAACACTGCAGGTAGGTGGCTAATGGGTGGCTTCCTCTGGAACCATGCGTGGTCAGAAACCAACATTGTAGAAAGAAATAACAATACAGAATTTTTGGAAAAAGAAAATGTGGGAGAGAAAGCCAGACATTGTAAGAGCTTTGCTCAGATGATCGTACATGGTTCAGTTCCCAGGGGGACAGATCTGATTTTGATTGGCATTAATTTTACATGGAGATGCGCTCAAAGGTCTTTTTTGGTGTATGTGTTCTGTTTACTGGGACACATGTTGAAATCATTAAAACATAGATGAGACAAGAGACTATTAAGAGATAAACAGAAGTTGCATAGAATGTCTTGGAAAGTACAGTTCTAACAGTGTTAAATAATAAAATAACAACTAACTTCAGAGGATAGTTTCCTAAGGCTTTGACTTATTATGAAATGAGACTATCCATTGGGTTACAAGTCTTGTTTAGTTGTGGTGAGGAGCATAATATGAATAAAAGAAACCTGCAAATGACCTGAAATCACTTTACTTTTGCTTTTTAGTTTCCTTCTCTGTCTATATCTGATGACCTGGAGTTTGCCCCTGCCCTGCCCTTTTGGTGTAATAGAAAGAGTATAGACCCTGCAGGCTTATGGAACTGGGTTCAAATTCTGAACTATAAATGTGGGTTTCTAGGCATTTCATTGATCGTACATAGACTCCTAATTTAGTTGAAGCCCCAAGTACCATGTTCAAAGAGGTACTGTAGACACAGAGCATTGGTGGAAGCTTTCATTTGTGGGTATAATCTTCTCATTCTTCCTACAGCCTCTGAAAGCTGGCCCTGAAAGGTCATGGGCAAATGAGTAAGTGGATGGAGGACACTCACTCACCTCCACTTGGTTAATGCCAGGAGCTAGTTCAAGAGTGGGCTCCTAACTGCCACCCTGTTCATTCTTCTGGGTTATATTCATCTCTGTGGCTAGTCAAAACCTCTCAATACTGCAAACTTTCTGGAAGATGGGGTCTTGAGTGACTTTCCCAACCATATTCAGAAATTTAGATAGTGAAAATGTAGCAATGAATCGGCTGTTCCTGGTGACAGGGAGGTCCTGGATCACCCCTCTAACCCAACGGTTGGATACTTGTTAAGGATTGTTTGTTCTTCCTTTGTTTCTGAGATGTCTGTGGGCTGCTGGGCCCCATTGGGGTGACCAATGAACAAGAGTACTTAGCATTAACAGAATTTTAAAAGATCCAACCAGTGGCTCTTTCTTCTTCTCCCTTCCTTCCCTCCTCTCTCCTTCCCCCTCCTTCCTCTGTCTTCCCTTCACCGTCCTCTCTTTCCCCTCCCACTTCCCCTCCCCTCTCTCCCTCCCCCTCCCCCCTCTCTCCTTGGTTTGCATTGTAGCATCTGTTGGGAGATGCTAATTACAGCAATTAAGTAAAATGAGTATGTAATATTGCTTAGCAACCCAGTTACCTAATATGTAATTTTCCTAATTTGGCTGAATCTGTGTGCTGCAACTGTTGTTGCCTTAATTAAGGATATTAATAATAATGTTTGTACATGGAACATTTTATGCAACATTCTCTAACACCTATCTGGAATTAAATTAGTGTGTAAGTGTCCCCTATGAGACAGTTTTTTTTTTTCCTTGCTTGTTTATTTGTTTTTCTCAAAAAGCAGTCAGATGAGGAGCCCGTATCTAAGGACTCAAGAATAAATATGTAGCCTAGTATGTCTCTTATTGACTGAGGGAGAAGCACGTGCCGTGGTCTCTTTCAAAAACAAGCATGCTAAAGCAATTTCCCTAAATCTGGAATAAAAGATTGAACCTGAAAGTGGTCTTAGCATGCATCGAGTCTAAGCTTCATGTAAGCTGCACTTTGGGCATGTCAAGTAGTGTGTGTATGCACTCGTGCATGTGTTTGTGTATGTGTGTGTTGTGTTTGGGTCTGAGCACATGTGCATACAAATGCACGTGAATATGTGGGTAGTTTGTGAAAGACAGAGGTGGACAACCAGTGTCTCCTTAATTACGCTTCACTTTATTTCTTGAGGGGGGGCGGGGGGCGTGTCTGTGACTGAGCCTGAATCTCAGGAGTGCAGCTACAGTGGCTGGCCAGCAGGCCCCAGGGACTCTCCTGTCTCCACCTCTCCAGTAGTGGGACCACAGCCATGCAAGGCCACACCAGGCTTTAACATGGGTCCCGGGAGCTCCGCCTCAGGTCGCCCTAGGTGCACAGACACTGTTTTACTGACTGATGACTGATGAATTGTCCTAGCCCCAGGTTCTATGACATTAGTTTAAGATATTTTTTAAAGTTTCATTAGGAGCCCATTGTGTGTGTGTGTGTGTGTGTGTGTGTGTGAGAGAGAGAGAGAGAGAGAGAGAGAGAGAGAGAGAGAGATGCGATGAGTAGAAAATCTTAATAACTTTCACTTTAAAAAAAAGTTGGCTTCTACTTTGCCAACCAAAATGACAACTTTAATTCCTTAAGCCAGCAGTTACTTCTAAAAAACACCAGTGGGTAAAGAGAGACTTAAAGGAAAAACCAGAAGGGGCTGTCAGGCATCCTCGGGAACTAATTCATTCTTGTGGTCTTTAAGTCCACGTTCACTACTTGGTGAGTACAAAGCCAAGTGCTTGGATGGCCATTTGCAATTTCTGCTTTGAGTGGTTGAGGGGGTGAGGTTAGTAGTGAGGTGGTGGACAGCCGCTGTCGTTAGTCACAACTTCTTATGTGGGTGTCCTCCTGATCATCTGGCCCTTCATTTAGTCACTCAGTAATATTTACTGAGGTCTTCTCTTGCCGAGGAAATGTGCTGGGTACTAAGGATACAGCAGGAAGGAACCACCCCTACCCTGTTCTAACTTAGGTAATGATGATAATGGTGTCTTGGTTAGGGTAACTATTACGTTGATAAAACACTATGACCAAAAAAACTTGGGGAGGAAAGAGTGTATTCAACGTGTACTTCCACGGTACTGTTCATCATGGAAGGAAGTCAGGACAGGAACTCAGACAGGACAGAAACCTGGAGGCAGGAGCTGATGCAGAAGCCATGGAGGGGTGCTGCTCACTGTCTTGCTCCTCATGGCTTGCTCAGCCTGCTTTCTTATAGAACCCAGGACCATCAGCTCAGGGATGGCACCACCCACAATGGGCTGCCCCCCCCCCCCCGCCCCTATGGATCACTAATTAAGAAAATGCCCTATGCCTGGATCATATGGAGGCATCTTCTAAATTGAGATTTCCTCCTTTCAGGTAACTTTAGTTTGTGTCAAGTTGACATAAAACTCGCCAGCACAAATGGCCACTAGAATATATTATGTGCTAACCAAGGCTACATGCAGCATTTACATACCACCTTATGTAATCCTCACATGAAGTAGATAGATTCTTATCCTTCCTTTGGAGTTGGGGAAACTGAGCCAAGGAAATTTTAAGAAAGTAGCCTGCTAGTCAGCAGGAGAGCTGGAGGTTAGATCCTCTCTCTGCTCTCTCCGAAGGCTCTCTCCACTGTACCTCTTCCTACCTATGACTTCAATCTCTTGCTTCTCCCCCACAGTGTTATATTGTCCTATTCAATTGTTGTTGTGGTTGGTTGGTTATTTATTCATACTCCTAACTAATAGAAATGTAAAATACTTCAGGAAGTTATGGTTTTGCTTCCAAGCATGGGAATATACATCTTCATTTTATAGAGGAGGAACAAATTCACCCTTGGGTTGCTCAGTTTCAGAAGAAGCTTGAAAATGACATCTGAACAGCAACTGAAAGCCTGTCTCAGGATGCCAGTGTGTTTTCCTTGCTGGGTAGAAGATTTACCTTTTTAGGATAAAGCATTCACTTGGTTGCTATAGTTTAGTTCCTGTTACAGATAAAAAGACAGATGGTCATATTTTTAAGGATACACAAATAACCCAAAATGTAAAATAATTGAAAGATAAATAGTAGCTATTTCTGGGTTCCCCTGAGACTGCAGAACAGGAAAAAGTATCTTTGGGAAGAATCTTGAGAGGAGTATAAAAATGCTGTTTCTGGCAGAATTGAGGGGAAAAAAACTCAGGCAGAGAGATATTAGCCCCACCTTTTCAGTGTCCAAATGATGACTTAATATCCACTGACATTTACTTGGCATTCAGTTCCCCAAATCTAGCTATATTCCAGAGGATGTTCTACAAATAAAGAGCCTTTTGGGAAGCCCTTTACCGAGCCCAAATTTTCAAAACATTTCAAAATAGATCAACTGTGGACCTGCATAGTTTCCACTGCAAAATTAAGCTTGAATTATAGGAACATTTGAAAAGCATGCAACCATGCTGATATCCAACCTACATCTATCACGTGTCAAGAAGAGTGTTGAGATCATTCAATCAAAGAGGCATCAGAGCAGGCTCGTATTATGGTGAGTGAGTCTGCTGAGGAACGTGAGGAAGGGCCTTACCTCAAGAGGAGGCGCCATGCTTAGGTGTGAGCGCCACTATCAAGACAGCTTAATGGGCTGGGGAAATGACTCAGTGGGTTAAAACACCTGCTGTGCAAACATGAGAACCTGAGTTCAAATCCTCAGCATCCATGTAAAAAACATAGATGTGTGCATGTTACACGTCTATGATCCCAGCACCGTAGGCTCTCTGGACCTTGCTAGGCAGCCAGTCTAACTGAAAACATGAGCTCCAGATTCCTAGAGACTCTGTCTCAAGGGAATAAGATAGAGAGTAGTAATAGGGAAGAAACTGGGTCATCCTCTGGCTTTTGTAATGTATAGACCCAAGTGCGCGCGCGCGCGCGCACACACACACACACACACACACACACACACACACACACACGACAACTTGGATCCCTGAAACATGTTTGTCCAGCAGTTTTCAGGTTTAACAAGTGAGCAACAGTGCTTACCAAGGGAGCACCTTCTGGCAACTGCAGTCCTGCTGGAAGCATTCATACCTCATCTGAGTTACCAAAGGGAAATCATACATTCCCAGTGTTTCTCCCCATAGAAGAACCAGAATCCAGAATCCAGAATCCATTCACCATTCACGAAAGTGTAGACTCAGGTGCCTGGCACTGCGTTGCTTCAGTTCTGGTGTGATCTGATTAGTGGGACTAGGGCTGTCACCTGCTTAATTCCCGTCATGTGGTTTGGGTTTGTGGTGTTCTCTGCAGCACTGACTGAGTTACGCTGAGGCAAGGGCCTTCGGGGTCTCACTGTGTGCTCCTCCTGGGCAAGAACATGAATTGCTTTGAAGCAGGGGTGTTCTTTGAGAAGCGCCACTTCCCGGCTTGCTTTGCAACCTTTCTCACATTCAAGTCAACGTCACTAATCGCTAAAGATGCATAGTTGTATCTTCCTGTATTAGTCCATCCCACGGGCATCTAAAGAGAAACTGACTTTGTCTTTGGCATTGTTCAAAGGCCTTTCCTCATCTGGACATTTGTTGAATATCATTTGATTCCATGTAAATTTCTCTCCTTTGTGCTGGAAGCATCCCCCTTTGGAGATCCTGGTGTTCCTCAACTTAGAACCAAATCATGAAATTGTTACGAGCCCACGGCCCTTCTCTACATAAGTTCTGCTGCAGGATATGTCGAGTTTGGGGGAGTTGTGAGGCACTGAATAGGCTGCCCCAAGGAGACAAAGTGATTCTCCACCACTCCCACCACCCTAGCTCACACTCTCCACTACTCATCTACTGGAGGAATCGATTTCCAGAGAACAGAGGCTGGACCTGAATTAAAGAGACTGTGAATCAGGATGAGTTTTTTAAAAAAAAGCCTCTTATTTCAAACTGTCACCCATCAAGGCTTGGTCCATTTTTGTCCTACTTGCTTTGAGACTTGAGTGGGCCTTGTGTAAAGCAGGTGCTATAAAGAGGTACTATCGACTGGGTGGCTTAGGAATTTCTTTCTTCCTGCATTGAAAGTTAAGCTGTTCAAGATCAATTTGTTGGGCTCTTTGTGCAAGCTCCCTCCCTAGCTTGCAGATAGCTGCCTACATGTGTTCCCTCATGGAGCTCTGTGTCTGTGCATATGGAGATGTCTAAAGACATTGCTGTTGGATTAAATCCCCCACCCTTACCACCACAGTGAATATTCTTATGTCCAAACACAGTCATGTTGGTGATGAGGCTTCAGTATATGAATTTGAGGACGATGTCCAGTCCATAAGCTTTTCAGACTGTATAAATATTGATGAAATCTTTATTGATGAATGGGATGAATGAGTTAGCAATTTTTGTTTGATGTTCAGTTGGAAGGGTGGAAGAAGGGACTTGAATAGAGCATGAAGTTCTTCTGTGGTCCCTCACAAGATGCCTGAATCCCAACGACTACTATTAGATCAATCTGCAGGGTTCAGCTTCTCTCTTGTACCTTTGCTGGAGCCTGGTTGACAGGGTAAGGTACTAATGAGGCCACAGGTATAGTTTCACCTTTTGAGGATGGTTAACTGCTCTATAACAGTAGCCTGTGTGTACTCTGTTCTTCCCACACATAGACAGTATAGAATATCCCCATGCATGAATAAACGCAGAGAACACAGATGAGGACTTCCCTATTCCAACACTGAATTGCCACTAACATTAAACAAAAAACAACCAAAACACTAAAAACACATTGAGTCTGAATTTCTACATTTTTAGTAGTACAAAGTTCTGACTCTAATCATTGAAAGATTTGGGTTCATTTCAGTCTCAAGGTGTTTTAAATTGTGTAGTGTAATATTTCTTGTGGGGGGATCTAATTTTAAAAAGATAAATATTTTTCTAAAAAATAAATAAAATCACATATAAAATTGCTTGATGTTTTAATGGGCCTGTTTCTACACTTTTTTTTCTTCACACAGTTGAGTGATGTTTTTAGAATTTTATAAAAAAATAAATGTCTTGCTCCATATTGACATATAAAACTTACAAAATTTTTCTTATGGATCTATTTAATGCTCCATCCAGAGGATTTGCACACATGCACACAATAGATATCTGTATTCCATGTAAGTTAAATTTGGGAAAAGTAATTCCTTTTGTCCCCAGTATATATACTAGGTACAGAAACAGCTGTTTGTTTTTATCTCAGTGTTTTAAGACAGGATTGTACCAATATTAGCATATTTTAAAAAAACATAATCTATCTGTATGCTTTCCCTTGGATGGATGACCTCTTAGCCTTTAATATAAATATTCCATAATTCAGACTTGATGTATTGAAAAATCAAATTTTCCTCTCCACTCAGTGAGAATTCAGTGATGTGGCAAATACTGAAGAATACCAATAGTCACATCTCCAAGTCTTCCTTTCATCATCATCATCATCATCATCATCATCATCATCATCATATCTCCCCCCTCCCCCCCACCCGCCACACACACAGAGCAATCCTGGTGCATGGCGTGGCTTGGCCTGGTTCAGGGCTTTCTCAGACCTGTTACATCCCGTTAGCAGTTCCATCCCTTCACCCTCAAAGCTACCACGTGGGTATTTCTTAACAAATTTCATTCTCTAGTTGTGATTGGTTCCAATATTATACACTCTCTTGAAAAAGAAAATTAATTTGAGATACATTTTTCTTCCTATGTCTCTGTTTCTCTCTCTGTCTGTCTCTGTCTGTCTGTCTCTCTCCCTCTCTCTGACAACTGTACATCTTTTTTCTTGTATAGTAATAGAAGGACCAGTCTTAATAATATACTTCCCAGGGACTTAGAAGAGAAATTATGAACAGCGAAAATTCTTTTCAGGAAATGAATCTAAGCACACCCTGCTCTTTGTCTATCTACTTTGTTCCTCTGAGATAAAATCCTATCTACACAGCTTCAGTTCTGTTCTCATGCCTAGCTCCTTTCTTGCCTTATTTCTCTGTCTTTATCTACTGTTCCTGCTAAGTTCTATCTTAATTCTCTCATCTTAATTCTGCCTCATTTAGGTCATTCTCATCTTGTTCTTACCCAGCTAGTACTTCCCCATCTGGTTCTTCCTTGTCTTCCATCTCATCCACATATTCTCTCTGGTCAAAATCCTCCTTATCCCTCTCAGTTCTCTGTCCTCAAGTTCTCCACTCCTCTCTTCCTCTCCGTCTCTACCACTTAGTCTCCTTATTTTCTCCTCAAGTCTCTCAGGAATCCAGTTATAAACCCAAGAAGTGGCAATTCTCTGGCCAAGCAAGGTCACCAGGATTGAATTCTTTCAGGGTCATAAAGGTAGGTAAGAATTTTCTTCAGGCAGTGACCTTCGGGCTTTCTTTTACAACCCAAAATGGGAGTGATAAAAGGGGAGGTCAACTGAGTGCTAATGACCAGTTAATATATCAAAAAGGGATCTAGGTGCTCAGTCTACATTCCAAGAAGTGATTGGGTAAGAAGTTAGAGGTCTATTAGTAAGGCTGTATAAGAAAGGAGAGTCTCGCCATAAATTGCACAAGAAATAAAGCTATCTACCTAACCTAGGAGACAGGTAGTGTTTCGTTTGGCCTTGGATGCTTGATAGGCATTTTAGATAAATATACTGTTAGGAGTTCTTGGAAGCACACAAGAAAATCATTTTAGGAACAAGCTAATATATATATATATATATATATATATATATATATATATATATATTATCACCAAGACCTCTTAAGCCATGGCTTGACCTTTGGAGAAGTCCTTGATTTTTCCAAGTAGTAGCTTTTGTGACACTAGCCGAGTTCCATTACATTTTCCTGTGGCTAGCAGTACTTTTTCTCACTTTGCTTCTGTCTCCAGAATACAGTACCACCAGCACCTGATTGTGACAGAATTGAGGTCGCTGATGGAAATCATTTAGGGATTGGAAAGTGAAAACAACTTAGGACAGTTAAGGCCTAAAGGAACATTTTTTTTATTTGAGTGCTGACTATGACATACAAGACAACGAACTAAATTCTTTTTTTTTTTTTAATTTATTATATATAACCCTGGTCCTATGGGGCAGGAAATAAACTTCTAAGTGTAAGGAATAAAAATATTTGTTGAATGTGAGCCACATGCTGGTTTCTGAATAAGTAACAGTATATCAGTGGTGTTATTTAATTTTCACAACACTACCTGATGAGGCAATGATTCTTTAAAACTTTTTAAATATGTGTGGCATATAAAATCAGTGGGGTTCTACCACAGGATTTTATGCCTCCCAAACCTGTTCCCTGTTCAATTCAACCTGCAACCTGGCATTTGTGCTCAACTAAGCCTGGGATTAAGATTTTAAAAGACAGTAGATGAATATATTTCTTAAAGCAACTGAAACTTACAGAATTTTGAATATGGAAACACCTTGAAGAGTCAGGTGTGCAATTCCAGAACTTGGACAGGGTAGACACAGAGGACACAGTGGGACTGCTTGCCAGCCATTCTAGCTTACGTAGTGAGTTCCAGGGGAGTGAGAGACCCAGCCTCAAAAATAGAAAGGTGGACAGTAGCTTTGGAACCACACCTGAGGTTATCCCCATTCTGCATACATGCCTGTGTAACACGAATCTTAAAAGGTCTGATTAAATAAAAAACTTGGGAGCCAGGTATTGGGGTGAATTCTGAAAGATCAGAGAGACAGAACAAGCCACAGCCAACCGCTCCTCGCCAACTCCTCAGCTGAACTTGTTTCCTCAAATTGGAAGCCTCTTAGACCACATCCAAATGGATCTCAGCTGAACTGCTACTAAAAGTCTAAAAGCTTAAAAGCCTGTAGTTCCTGGTCCTCATGCCTTATATACCTTTCTGCTTCCTGCCATCACTTCCTGGGATTAAAGGTGTATGTCACCATGCCTGGCTATTTCCAGTGTGGTCTTAAGCTCACAGAGATCCAGATGGATCTCTGCCTCCCAAGTGATAGAATTAAAGGTGTGTGTGCCTCCATTTTCTGGCCTCTATGTCTATCTAGTGGCTGTTCTCTGACTCCAGATAAGTTTATTAGGGTGCAAAATATATTGGGGACATAATATCACAACCTTTCCCCCTTTTTGTCTAAAATAATAAAAGAAGCTTATAACTAATATAAGAAAAACTATATCCAAGAAGTATATACAAAATATACAGGCAAGAATTGCATTAACAATGTCTAGTTCATTAACATTTGACAGATTCAGAAAAAAACTCTATTATATATAAACAATGTCCAGTCCATTAACAAATTCAGACAAAAAATCTCATTATTTATCCTATTTTGTTGAGTCTAATACAAAATTTGTATACAATATAGAAAAATCCAATTCAATGTAAAATATTTAAAACAAGTAGTTCCTTTATAAAGATCGATTCAATAATCTACCTTTTTTTGTTTGTTTGTTTGTTGTTTTTTCAGAGACAGGGTTCCTCTGTGTAGTTTTGGTGCCTTTCCTGGATCTCTCTCTTTAGACCAGGCTGGCCTCAAACTCACAGAGATCTGGCTGGCTCTGCCTCCCGAGTGCTGGGATTAAAGGCATGCGCCACCACTGCCTAGCATAATCTATTTTTTTTAATCTTATCATATCAATATTCTCTCTTTTTTCTTTTATGATTAGATTCAAAAATCTACCATTTATCTTATCATTTCTACATCTTCCTTTTTTCTTTTCAGAGTAGATTCAATAATCAATGCTTTTATCCTATTATTTCTATATCTCTTTTACTTTTCAGAATAGATTCAAATCTACCTCTTATCTATATCCTCTTTTTTTTTCTTTCTAAACAAGAACCCTGAATCTAATCTCCCTTTTTTATCTTTTTTTTCCTGACCATTAACAATAACAACTTGTAACCAACCATCCTGAACAATGACAATTATCCATAAGCCATTGAATGACCAAAACCCACCCACCCTATCTCTTGGAAATGAGGCCATCATTTTCTTAAAAGTACTTCCTGCTTTCTGGGGGCGAGGACATCTTTAGGGGATCCTGAAAATAATTTTTTTTGGGTTAATTGTCAAGTCCTGGGAGAGATATCAGTATCATTTGTGGTCTAGTCTCTGCATAATGGGAAAAACTCAGGGCTTGTCTCAAGTCCTTGCTCAAGTAGTCTGTGAGGCTGGATCATCTCAGCTAGCCATCTCAAAATTGTCCTGAGCAGTTTATAGTCCAAAGTTGATCTTTGGGTGATGTTTGTCAATTTAGTGATATTATTATAGTTCATGTAGAATCATCCTTGTGGGGACCCATCATCTTTTCAAAGATTTCAAAGTTACTGTTAGGCATGGTCATGGTTCCCTACAGAATTTTTTTCTCTGACCCCAGATAAGTTTATTAGGGTGTGCAATATATTGTGGGACACAATATTACCACACACCTGAACACACGTGTGCACATATACTTGTGTGCAGACACACACACCCTGACAAGCATGCACATACACACACCACCTTGAGCAACTAAAACCATAATGTATTTCCTTGCTTCTCATCAATGGTTATCTCTACTTATGTATTTAAAAGGTATTTTTTACCTCAGGCCATTAAAGTCCCATACCAGAATTTAGAAAAACGTTTTCTCTTTTCTTTGGTATCACTTGAGTTTGAATCCACAGCAGCAGCACAATCACTTTTAGTCACTTCTTACTCCAAAATGGCCTCCTCCTGCCAGAACAAACCAGACTCAGCTGGCATATGTTAAATTTCTTCATGCACCCACATGCACAGCCATTTCCCTCTATGTATGTTAGAGGCTACCTACATAATTATTTATTTATTCTATAACTGCAATGAACCTCACAGCCAACAGCCTTTCCAATAACCCTTTTCCTCAAAGTGGCTTGGCAAACAGTTCCTACCACGTCTCCAGCTTTATAAATGAAAGAAAGTGCCTCACAGTTACACAAACTTCTTACTAGGAATTCCACAGGATATAATACACTTTCTTCCACTGACGATTTTATTCTCTCCTATTTATGTATTGTGGGGAAAATAAACTTTTCCGGTGTCCTTACCCATATTTTAACCCTCAAGGTAACAAATTATTTGTCTAAGAAAGTAACTCTCATCCAATAGGTGGCTAGGCACCTGGCATTTTTCTAGTAAATGGTACAGTGTTGCTTTCCATATTAAAAGATAAGGATGAAAATACAAATACCCTGGGGAGAAATAACATTTATAAAATTACACTGTGTTGCCCTGTGAATGATTGATATGAGAGCCACTCTGAAGAGGAGGAGGCTGAAATGTCAAGCAGCAGAGAGCGTGCTTCCAGGGGACAGTGACAGTGATCAGGATACTTTGATTCTTTATGTTTTAAGTGTGGCCTTCCGGGGAATTATTGACTATAGAAGTCACATTTCATGCCAAGGGGAAGCTCGAAAGTCAGTGTGAAAATCTTGCGTAGTTGAAAAACAACACTTCTGAAAAGTCCCATAAATATCCACTAAAGGGCAAGCCTCTACCATTTCCTCAGAAGTCTAACGTTTCTTGTTCTTTCTCCAGCCTGGATAGATAAACAGATGGCTGCCTTAGCAATGGAGTCCCCACCTGTTTGCTTGTCTGCAGGGCCTATCTGCATAACTGCATGCAGACCCAGAGATATGTTCAGTACAGCCAGATCCTTCCAGCTAAGAGATGTGACAAATTGAGTCTCATGCCCATTTAGTACAGTAGACTCATTTCCCTTTCCTGTGGCCAGGCAGGAATGTGCACATGAGTGGGGTTGGAATTGGACTGGAGAGAATTTTACACAGAATTCCAGTCTTTTTATTTTTCCTCACCCATTCATCTATTTATTTACTTAGCATAGTTGGATTTGCATAAATCATGTCATATTATTTGATTCTTCTGCTTATTTAACCAAATGCACAGTTCTTGGATGATTTGTAATCTCACTCTGCCATTGGAGAGACGATGGTAGAGTCACACCTTTGACTTGAGATCACAACAATGAGAGCAGTACATCTGTTTGGGGCATTGACTAGGTGATGGGCCAGGTGGATTTTTAAAGAGTGCATTTTAATACTAATCTCTCTTCCTCTCTCCGTCTTTCCCTCTTTCTCTCACCCCCTCCTCTCTAGGCTCGTCCATTCAGGTCCAGGGAAAGGATCCCCCCAGGCTGCTATGGATCTGTCCTTTGCAACACGAACTGGCACCAAGCAAGGAATCGAAACCCATCTCTTCAGGGCAGAGGTCAGCCGGGACCTCTCCCACTGGACGCGGAGCATAGTGCAGGGGTGCCACAATTCCGCGGAGCTCACTACCGAAATCACCACTGGTGAGTACTGCTGCCTCTGAGCTACCAATGTCCCACTGAGACGGAAATACCGGAAAGATGAACCTGTTGCTGCTCTGGCCTCAAAGTATTTTCTGTTACTGGTCTTTGAGCATGCTTAAAATCCTAGAGTTAACTACACAGAGAAACCCTGTCTCAAAAAACAAAAACAAAACAACAAGTCTAGAGTTAAGCTTAAATTCTCTTCAATTAGGGGCACTGTTCACCGCCCTAAGATATAACTAGAGGCTTTTCTTATACACCATCTCATCTCATCCTCATTAAGGAGAAGCTAGTAACTCAAAGGATCACTTCTCATCCTCCTACCAATGACCCCATGGATGTCTTCCAGAAGGAAGGAAATTTGGGGGCATAAACTAGTAGGGTTATTGGTTATGAACAATAGGAACTGAATCTGAGTGATTTATAATAGACTAGTATTTGGTACTGAGCTGAGCTCAACACTGGGGAACTCGGTCTGTAAGAAACAATAAAAATGAAAGGCATGGGGGAAGTAGAGCAGAAGGAAAGTTCCAGAAGAACTCCAACAGAGCTCCCTCTATCCCTAGCACCAATGAAGGGGCAGGAATAGTTTGGAAGGAGTCCACTGTCAGTGACCGCAGTCCAACGGGCAAAAGAGCTACTTCTCAGGATGGCGTCCATCTGTGACTTGTCTATCAGGCTCACTGTGTGCCACTGTGATCTAGAGGATGAAGACCCCTCCTCCCCCGCAGAACAGCTAGAAAAGACATACCACGATTTTCCTGTACCAATTTTTTACTCAGAAGCATGGATGGCGGACCCTCTCCTCCCTCCGGAGACTCAGATCCACAGGATGGAGTGGTGGATGAGAATCCTCAGATAACAAGTTTCAGGAAGCAGTGAGGCTACTGGGCCATGGGCCGGTCTTTGAGGAGTACTGGAGTAGACACCACTTCTCAAATACCCAGGAGTACTCCAAAAGATGAGACACACAGAAGCATGTGGCGGGCTTTTTCCAAATTGTCTCTAAATGTGTAGTAGAATTTCTGCTGCAGTAGACCCAAGATAACCAGTGCCTTTTATTTCATGTTTTTAAGATAGTATGTCACCAGGTAGCCTAGGCATGCCTCAAACTGACAGTCTTCACAAATGCTGGGATTAGAAGCATGCGCCACCATGCCTGGCTTGATCAGTACCTGTGGATGATTATCTTAAGACTAATTTGTGTCCCTAAATGTTTCGTGTTATTGCTGATGACCTGCTGGGAGTGTTCCTGAGAGATGTGTGCCTATGGTATCTGGCGAGAATAACAGGCTGGGAGCATGAGCGTTGGAAAAGACTCAAACCACTCAAATGCTACGTCTAATAATGTTATGTGTGTAGTATCAGTGAAGTTCACACTCCATGCCATGATTTTAGGAAAGAGTGAAGATGTCCAAAAGGATTGGCTTTTGGTTTTTGCGGGGTTTGAAAAAATTTTTTTCATCTCATTTCGTATGTAGACACTGTTTCCCTCAATAGGAAAATAAAATGCCAAGGCTAGTGACATACATACAGGCTGAAGGAGAATAACAAGAAATTGTGTAATCTGAGCTAGCAGAATGGTAGCAGAAAAGTGATAGAAGTAATTAAAGACACAACCCACTTGCAGCTTGGATGATGTCTCCAGAGACTCGGGGTGGGGAGGGGGGGAGTACGGAGGATGATTTCTGTTTTCATCAGATCTTAGTGTAACATGGTCATGTGTTTAATTTAGCCCACGGAGATTGAGAACATCTTCGGGAACTGATTCTACCCAGGAAAGGTCACAGACACCATTCGAGGTCTGCTGGAATCAAAGCCCATCACAGCTAATTCAGAATAACTAATCACACAGCTTTAAAGTTCATACGTGGGGGAAAGCATGAATAAAACTATGCTTAGAGCTTATGGACATGTGCTGCAGGTGTAAGAAGACATGAAAACTGGCAAAAGGGAGGCCATTACTACCTGTGTGACACTGTCCTTTGTTGTCCCTGGACTGGGAGTAGGGGTAGCAGAGGGCCAAGCATTCAGAGCTATCAGAGAAAAACTTTGTAAAAGATGAGCTTATAGTACAGATGAAAAGTACTTAGAGTAAGTTGGAGAAGGGGCGGATGTGTTCATTAGAGCTCCATTTGAAAGGGCGCCTAATTCTGCAGTCAATAGAGATCCTATTTCTTCCCCCAAAGTCTGAAGGTATCCCCTGTCAATGTCATCATCTGTCACCATTTGTGAGAGAGGAAGGCTGAGAAACTCGTTGTTGTCAGGGTCCTGCCCCAAGCCCTCTACATTTGAGAGTCAGGGTATGGAGAAGGGAAGATGAAACTGTGGAGAGAGGACTTGAACTTGCAAAGCTAAACATCGCAGGTGGGGATCATCTCCTCTCTGAGTGTTTTTTTTTTATCCCCTTTTTTCTTTTTGGTTTTATCGAGACAGGGTTTCTCTGTGTAGTTTTGGTGCCTGTCGTGGATCTCGCTCTATAGACCAGGCTGGCTTCGAACTCACAGAGATCCACCTGGCTCTGCCTCCCGAGTGCTGGGATTAAAGGCGTGCGCCACTGCCACCTGGCAAACTTTAGTTTTTTTTAAGCCCTATAGTCTTAGTGAAATATTGCTGCTTCTGAAGTCAGTGGTGAAATTGTACTCAGTATATTTAGAAAGCAGAGCAGAGCTAAGGGCAACAAAGAGTGGTTTCTCAATTAATGACACCTTCATGGGTCAGTGCTGCTCCCAGCCCCACCCCAACAAAGAAAATGTCCTGGTTCCTTAAAAATTCAGCTAGGTACAGATCAAGGCCTGAACCAAATGACCTACAGAGATCTGTTTACTGTGTTATGGGGCAAGCTAAACCCAGTCTGATAATTGACAAGCTTTTCCAGACATCTATGGTGAAGATTTAAAGGAAACATTCGTAGCCCTTCTGCAATATTAGCTTATAAGACGGGTTCTGGCAACCGCCCCCTCCCTGTCCAGGTAATAGGCTTACAGAGCTCCACTCCCCCGGCTTCCAGGTAAAAGCCAGCACCTGGATTTCTTACAAGGTTTATGCTTTTGTTCCTCTGGATTGGAGGTGCCCTGTACATGCCCCCCTCCTTGTACATCTCACAGGCAGGGGACAGAGACACATTCCTCGTGAAAGGTGTCACATCACAGATCTGTCTGCTGCAGCATTTCCAGAACCCCAAATCTTAGGGGAAATTAAAGGAACAGCCCTTTCAATGTCTGAAATAAACTGGTAGGCCTTTTTAAAAATGAAAGTAGATTATTTTTAAACTACTCACTTAGGACCTCTTATGCATGTTGCATATGACAACTTCGGTGACATAATGGAGTATAATAAGGGAGTGTTTGCCTCTTTCAACCAATAGCTGACAGGACCATATATGCATATATGCATGCATGCATATGTGTGTGCATGATGGGTGCATACCCATGCAGATGATATGGTGGTGTTGTTAATGATGGTGATGCAGAGGTGGCTTACTTTACTAAAATAAAATATCTGTTGTTTCTGGCTGAAAGCCAGGCCCACCTGGTCATAGGAAATCAAGTATACCCTTCCTGTTGACATACATGTGAGAAGGCCAGATTAGGACTAGAGCCCAGACAACATCCACTGAATCCCAGTTCCTGACAACTGCTAAATTACAACATCAAAGTCAATCCAAGAAGTGTAGGGATTTTATTACTTTTTTTTCTCACGTTAATAAGAAATTTGTGGGTGGACATGGGATTGAAGAAACTAAAACAATTAAGCGCCTGAGTAAATGGACTGATGGATTGATTTCCACCATGTCTTCCCCTCTCCCTGTTCCCCCAATCCCAGCCTGCACCTACAGAAACCAGGAATGCCGCTTGACCGTTCATTATGACAATGGATTTTCTATTTCTACTGAGCCTCAGGAGGGTGCCTTTCCCAAGACAATCATACAGTCCCCTTATGAGAAGCTCAAAATGTCTTCGGATGATGGAATCAGAATGCTCTATTTAGACTTCGGAGGCAAAGAAGGAGAGATTGTAAGTGTGTTTTTCTTGTGACCATGCGATTTCGTTAGCTTCATTATGCAACGCATCTGTAATGACTCAGAAATGATAGGCTGCCTTCTTTCTACTGTTATTCATCCAACTGATAGCACAGGCTCCAGACTCCTGTCACACCTGATCCTGGAGAAAGCAGGATTGGAATCAATAGTTTCAAACAGGTCCAGTTATCTCGAGTTCTTTCCTTTGGCTTCATTTTTTCATTAGAAAATGGCATAAATATTTGGATCTAGAGGAAGAATGCTTTAAAAGAGATTTCTCAATTGATTTCACCTATGTACCACTCCTTTTAAAGATACACTAAGCAGCTGATATAACCTTCGCATTGTGTCAGGTGATGGGGATGAGGGCAGCTATATCAAATAAGTACTGCCAGGGGCAGGAAACGAAATGCAGTCAGGGAATAGACAGTAGACATCATCTGAGTGGGGGGAGGGAACAGACAAGACTATGAAAGTTGGAAACTACTATCAATCAATATTCATCTAAGTTAACCAATTCCTGGTTAAGGTAAGAGCCATATACCTCACACCAGTGCACACAGTCCTTGTGTTGGCATTAATGATTTTCTGTGGTCTTCATTCCCCATCATAGTAAAAACATGAATGAAAACCAGTTTCCCAGAAGGTGACAGTGGTACATTCTTCCATCTGTAGACAATAGTGGCCCATGGCATTTTCCCAGAAGACGCAGCATCTCACCTATGCTGTCAAGTATAGAACTGCAAGCATGTCCATGAATTTGTGAGAACCATTCTACGTACCTGTTGTGTCCATCAGAAAATATGTATTGACTTCCTGTTACAACAGTGACAGAAAATTTAAATCACATAGATTAATCCCTAACTGAACAAAAATCAAACAAACTAACTTTCATCCAGCTCCTGGGCTTTCACCATCCCTCTTTCCTCCACCTGCTTCATGCCACAAGTTGTACCAGTGTTTCTTCAGTGGGCTTTACTGGGAAGTATCTGGAAAGCATTTTGGAGTTCCCAGAAGAAGCTGACTAGGGACAAGGGCTATCTTCACAGAGTTAAAGGGCCCTTTACCTCAGCTCAAGACAATCCCACACCACATGATACTGCTGACCTCAGTGCAACCCCAGGCTGTTGTTATGGGTACTTGGCAGTGGTGATCACGCCCAAGAGCAAGGCTGACAGCAGACCCTTCCTCACTGTCTGAGAACTTCTTCCATTTTCTCAGTGGAGTCTCAGGATTCCTCTGGATTTTGTATTTTTATATTTCTGTATTCCAGTTCTTTAAATGTAACCTGAAACCGTGACTCAAATGAGGTAGTGACATGAAAATCCCTGTCATTAAAACACTTCTCATTTATTCCTGGTCTATCGACTATCCATCTGCGTTCTTAAAGGCAACTCCTTTATAGCAAAGTGGAAACAAACAGGAATTAGTCTCTTGTTTTATTCTTGCTTGTGTCCAATGCTAAGGTGCTCCTCTTATTACTTTGGATTCAAGTCACCCTATCCATAAACTACAGAGACTGAGGCAGACAGTTTTTAATGTCACTTTTCAAAACTGTGTTGGTTTTTTTTTTTGTTTTGTTTTGTTTTTGTTTTTCTTTTTAGTGGCATGGGATACGGTAATTAATCTCTAGCTATGATGTCAGATAGACTTGAGTGTGAGTCCATGCTTCCTGATTGACTGTAAAGGCTGTGGTTTCATAAAGTTTAAAGCATCTCTAGATCTTAGTTTTTTTTTTTTTCCATATGAAAAATGGCAACACTGACAATTGTTACCTCTTAGGGATTTGACTGTGAGGGATTATCTTGACTGCATTAAGTGAGATGGAAAACCCCCACCCACCCAAGCCACAATGGGTGGCACCATTCTAATGTGGGGATTTAACAATGTAGTTGAAAGGAGGTTTATTTTGGGGTAACTTACAGCCAGTTAAGGGGTTGGTTACAGGATCTGGGAGAGGTGAGGTGCAGTCCAGCGGGGTTCTCTGAAGAACTCTGAGTCAGTCTACCATCCAGCATCCAGGATCATGAGGAACCAAGAGGGCAGGCACATCAGGATCTCAAGTCTTAAGGGCTCCTGTCCTGGCCATGCCCCAAGGGCAGGTCCTAGGTAGGTGTGGCAGTTACCAGCTGCCTCACGAGGGTGGTGCTTCAAGATTAAAGCTGGAACAGCTACCCATTACACCATTCCCTAGCCAGGATCCTAGAGCAGCAGCATACATTCATCCCTGTTCCTGTTTGGGGACGCAATGTGACCAGCCCAGCTGTTTCAAGCTCCTGCTGCCTCCATTTCCCCTCCATGATGGACTGTGCTTTCAACTCTGAGTTAAAAATATACCCTTAAGTTGCCTTTGTAAGAATGTTTTATCACGGCAACAAATAATGAAAAGGAAACCAAGACAGCACCCTATAGCAATACCATCTAAAGTTTGGTAGATGATAATTGCACACTCACTTTGCTTTTATTGCACAGAAATGCCACCATCAGAACAAAACTTGGGGCAGCAGAAGGGAATCTGGAAGTTTCCTAAATTTTTCTAACTTAGGTCAAGTGATAATTCACCTTTGGAAGATGTTTGATGCTCTAGCCAGGCATGCCCTGGGCTGTACAGAAACCACACCGAGAAGGCTCGGACTTCAGACGTCACCATCAGAGAGATGTGAGGGGCATGTCTGCAATGGTTCAAGAGTAGAGGATGGCAAAGACGAGGATGCTGAGCATGCGCTCTGTATTCACAATTCACAAAGCAGTTTCCCATGCAGGATCCCACTTAGTACTCTAATTACCTTGCATATCAGTAGGGCTGAGAAGAATTTTAAGCGAGTTGGACAAGGTTAGACATTTTAAAAACTGTCAAAAAGAACCAAACAGCTTGAGATGTGAAATTGGAACTGCTGCCTACTATATGAAACTCGGCATCAACATCACTATTGTGGAACTGAAAATAAATGGCATAAACAATGAAGAAGGGTCCCATCAGTATTTATGTTTATTTTAGACACAAAGATATTGGAGATATGAGGAGCAAGTTTGGAGGATTATTCCCTTATCTCAATGAGAACAAAGATTTGAGGACAGCATCGCTCTATTTAATGCTCCAAAGTTAGAAGTGTGTATAGATTGGCTTGATGGGAAAATCACTATGCTACATCAAGCATTAACTGAAATTTCTCTCGTGCTCTCTTCTCTTTAATTTTCAGCAACTGGACCTTCACTCCTGCCCCAAGCCGATCGTTTTCATCATCCATTCCTTTCTGTCTGCTAAGATTACAAGACTGGGCTTGGTGGCCTGAACGGAGGGGCGACTTGCCTTAGGGGAGGAAGGCTGCGGCGCCACAGGAGTGTGACATCAGGCAGTGCTCCAAACGGAGCATGCACAGCCAGCTTCGGGTCTCAGGAGTCACGTGTAATATCCCAGGCTCCTCCGTCAGTTTCAGGAACTACAAGGGACTCCCTGAAGAAAATACCATGAGGGTTGTCAGAATAGAGAGCTTCTTAGAGCAGAACAAGGCTAAAGGGGGTAAGGGCGAGTGGATACCCACAGCCTCTCTTCTAAATGATGACCGCCAAGGACATGGCCATCACAACAGCATGTGCAGATCTTAATCACACCAGTTTCTAGGCAACTGGTTCACCCCAGTAAGCCAGGGCTGAGCAGATGAGAAACAGATAGTTCCACCTATTCTTCTGTCCCCCGGTACTGATCCCTTGCTTTATTGTGATTTATTTCCTGACCCAAGTTGAGCTGATGTTCATTGGTAGGCAAAAGAAAGAAAGAAAAGAAAAAAAGACAGACGAGGAAAAGTAAAAAGAAACCCACCTTTTATTTAAGAATGAAGCATCTGTCACTTAATTTTCCTAATGAGTTATCTTTCAGCTGGTATAGAGTGATTCTAAAGTGTTCTCATTCGCATATGCTGGACAGAAATGAAATAAAGCACTGGATACTGACATGAGCTTTAAGCAGGCAGGATCTGAGCCCAAATGGACTATTGCAGTTGCAAAGCTTTCCTGGAGAGTTGTATACACAAATGATAATTAATTCTGAGACTACACTTACACCATGGATGCTGTCTCATAGCCAAAATCTGTATCCTTATTTACAAAAATCAAATTCTGGGCAATTTTGAAAAGCTTGCCATTACACACACACACACACACACACACACACACACACACACACACACCACTGGTCACATAGTTGGTGTTTAACTGTCTGCATCTTACAGTTTTCAGTGGAAGTACCTTTCAGTGGTCCTTGTTTCTGCCCGTGTTCACCTATGTGCATTTCAAAATAAGGGAGACTATCTCTCAGTCTTGATGACGCTGTTTTAGGTATATAGAACCAGAAGTATAATCAAATCTACAGATAGTATCTACATTAATTTTGGAATTCCAGGGGAATAATACAAGGACCTGATACTTATCTACAACCATATTTTGAGGCACTATCTAGCCTATTAAGACTTAATGCTTTTTTTTTTTTTAACGTTTCAAGATTCATTCACTAAAAGCTATACCCATTATTTGATTTTGGAATTACTTTTCACAAACCCTGAAGATTAGCCATAGTATTTATGTTTTTTAGTCCTTCTTTTCCATGTAGTTTTACATTAGCACGTGCTCTGTGTTCTGCCCGTGTGCTGGAAGAGTCATAGTTTAGCAGATACCTATGCAAAGTGAAACTGCCTAAATGCCTGTGATTAAGCTTCTTCAGATTTGTGGGTTTATTGAATTGCAGTTGTATTTTAAACCATCATTTCCCCAAAGCACATCCCATACAACACCATTTCCAAGAGACATGTTGAGCAGTGTTCTCATTGGAGAAGTGATTTAGGAGCTTGGTGGTAAAAATATTTGCTAAGTAGCAACTTGAGACATGTTAGGCCCTTGTTAGGGTAGCCAGCTCCCCCCCCAAAATCCTTGTCGTCATTGTTCACAATCTTCAAGGTAGGGGTGAAAGTTCCATCCTTGCCCTTCCTTCTTTGTAATAGGGTGTAATGGGGCCTCTGTGAAGCTAGTGGTTTTTATAGACAATGCTTTAGGAAATACCACCAGAGGACACTGACTTTTGGTTGGTTTCTAATTTTAAAATGTTGAAAAGTGAAGGCCAGCTTCAATACTGTGGGAAAGCGGTGATGCATTTGTAAATTGTATTGCACACTTTCACACTATATATTTTCAAAAATCACTGGAATGTTGTTATACAAAAGAACTATACTTATGTATTGTAAATAATATGATACATATATTAATACCAATAGTTTCATTCAACAATATGTAATCTAAGGTGCTCGGTACTACATGAAGTTTGAGTTAATTATTCAAGTTGCAAAGATTCTATTATATATTTATAGACAAATTAAATTGGTCATAATTACAGACATTGTTTCTTTATTGCTTAAGTTTTAGATTGATATCTGCATAAGACTCAACAAAAACTGTCTTCTCCATTTTTAAAATTTTAATTTAAATATTTATATTTTAGGAAAAATATATTTGAATAAGATCAATGCATTTTCTGAAGCAAATTAAAATGTGTTGTTAGCAACAAATAGAAAATTTTACTAAGAGAACTGTGTATATGAATGATTTTTTTCTCCTAATTAAAGTATATCCTATCAGAGTGGCTATGATGAGTCAGTTTTAGATGTCCACTATTATTTCCCAGCTTGGATTTTAAACATGATATTTAAATAATGGCTTCACAGTGTATTTTTCATCTTGTCTTAGGTGTTAGTGTGTATGTCACAAACTAAGTCTGCCTCATGTCTTGGTCAATGAATCAAATTAGTCATTTGGGAGATTTTTTTTTCCAGTTTGTTTTGTTCTTAGTTCTGTGAATCAGAGAACTGATAATGCTTGTACCTAAATGAAAAGCAGTGCAGATAAACAATCCTTACTTAATGGATGCTTACTCAGTTGCCAGGAGCGTAAATTCATTGGTCTGGTAATATGTCTGTGCTACTCATCTTATCGGCATTTAAAGAATGCCAGGGAGATAGAGATGACTTTTTTTATAACATGAACTAAATAATAGAAATCAAACTATACAATTCTTATGAACTACCCAGATAGAGGTATTTAATGAATGGCATCAATGAGGCGTGGGAGTGATTTTTGGGTGTATCTTGAATTGGTTTTTTAAATCTGCCTGTGTTTATAGCCCCATGGACATCATGTACAATTTATATGTAAACTAAATAAATATTTGCCTCAGATCTCCAATGCATAAGCTTATATTTTAAGTCCATCATGGGTTGAACTGACTGAATGGTGACTTCATGTGAAGACAGACCATGTTACTTTCCAATCAAGATTGATCTTAGAAGTATTGATGGGGTAAAGGAATGCCATTAACAACACCTGTGTTCATTTTATTTCAGAGTCTATTTAAAACACATATGGTTGATTCCCAACGTACCAAATGATGACAGATTCTTCAACCCCTAATTATTAATTTGAATGTAGTTTCAGATAGTTTTTCATCTACAATTTAGAGCTCTCATTTCTAACTAAAAAGTGACCCCTGCAGCAAGCTCCAAATACTTCAATTCTCTGTTGTATTACAGTTGGTTTCTGTTGCAATTTCTTGCAATAAATGTAACAGGCTGGTATTTAGAAGTCATTGTACTAACTGAAACTTTAGCAGGATTGAGGTTAGATTTAGATCCATAGAGCCTGGGGTTTCAAAAGACCTAGCAGCTGTGTAGCCTATTTCTTCTCAGAGTTTATAACAGTGAGACCATCTTTGTACATTAAGGTGCATGATCTGCTAGTAACACAGCAATATGATGTCAGTGCAGAAAACTGAACAGACAACAATTAAAACTTTTTTAAAGCTCATACCACCTAAACTCATTTTACATATACACTATGTCCCAGATGCTGCACTGTGAGCTACACTGACCTTGTTACACATGCCACTGAACTCAGGAGTCTTTCCTTGAACACTTTGCTGTTGTCCATCCAGTCTGAAATTGAAAATTTCCAGTATGAAGCAAGCACGCCTTATCTCTCCAGGCAGACCCACTCATTTGCTGGCTGGCTAGAGTTGTTTGAAACGTCTTCCATTCTTGGCGCCAAAACTTCTATTTGTCTACCCTTCACTCATGACCCCTGTTCTACTGTAGAAAGTACTGGAAGTCCAATTTCTCTTCCACAGGAATGTCCTACATACAGACATGACTCAAGGCTGATAGCAACCAACTAATGTAATATAAGCCAAAACCAGCTTTTAATGGGACATTTGAAAAATCCTCATTTTCATCTTTAAAAAAAAAGACCAAGATTAAAACCTTCTCAGATATCTAGTAATGGAAGGTCAGAACAGGCACAGATAAAGCCACCAATAAGAACATTTGACAATAATTTAGAGAACAATTTGACAAACCTATAAAAAATTTAAAAACACATACTTTTTGACTATGAAATTTGATTGTACGGGTGCACAGAAACTGTGGCAGAAAGATTATCTCTGCAGTATTTGTAACCAGCTGAAAAAGTTCAATAGGTAAATGATATTAGTACAGTTCTCAGGTACACTAATAGCTGTCACACTGCTGTGTGTCCATGTTCTGCAGCTGTCAGCACTGGCATTGACAAAGTCAGTAAAATCTCGGCAAGATTCAAATCCCCTGTGAGGTGCTCATGAAGAGCCATAATCGCTGTCCAAGCCCTCCATGCTCCCTGTATTCAACTAGAGGCATTTCAGGAATCTGCTCTTGGGTATCACAATTAGTAGGATGAGAGAACTTGCAATTGATACTTAGTAAGAGTTGCTAGACATCCCCACTGGCGATGGCTCTTCATCAAGCAGTATTTTTCCATACATTTTCTGTGACCTCTGAGATTCTTAGAGATGAAAACCCCTGTTGATATCTGAGCCTAGACCTTTTATTCATACAAATATTTTGATTCAATATGCCCTAGATTTTCTAGATATGAACTACCATGGTTTTGAAAGAAGGATGGTGGTTTTGTTTTGCTCAGGGATTACCAAAAGTTGGTACCATTTTATAAAAAGAAAAAGGAGGAAGAGGAAGAGGAGGAGGAGGAGGAGGAGGAGGAGGAGGAAGAAGAAGAAGAAGAAGAAGAAGAAGAAGAAGAAGAAGAAGAAGAAGAAGAAGAAGACGACTGTGGGTTGTTCTGTATGTTAAATGTGTTGCTCTGATTGGTTAATAAATAAAACACTGATTGGCCAGTAGCCAGGCAGGAAGTATAGGTGAGACAAGCAGAGAAGAGAATTCTGGGAAATGGAAGGTTGAGGCAGAGACGCTGCCAGCCGTCACTTAAGCCACAAGCCACGTGGCAACTTATAGATTAATAGAAATGGGTTAATTTAAGATATAAGAACAGTTAGCAAGAAGCCTGCCACGGCCATACAGTTTGTAAGCAATACAAGTCTCTGTGTGTTTACTTGGTTGGGTCTGAGCCAGTCTGCGGGACTGGCAGGTGAAGAGAGATTTGTCTTGACCATGGGCCAGGCAGGAAAACTGTAGCTACAGAAGAAGAGGAAGGAGGAGGAGGAGGAGGAGGAGGAGGAGGAGGAGGAGGAGAAGAAGGAGAAGAAGGAGAAGAAGGAGAAGAAGGAGAAGAAGGAGAAGAAGGAGAAGAAGAAGAAGAAGAAGAAGAAGAAGAAGAAGAAGAAGAAGAAGAAGAAGAAGAAGAAGAAGAAGAAGAAGAAGAAGAAGAAGAAGAAGAAGTCACTCTATGTCTGCATGTGATAATGGGCTATCAATACAAACTGCCTGATTCATTGCTGCTTCATTAACAAATCTAGATGTAAATTGAAATTCGATTGTTTTGTCTTAATAGTGCATGGGTACCCTAGCATCTTCTTACTGAAATACACATTACCATCATTTTCTCCTTAAATGCCTCTGTAGTAGTTAATTTTCTTATTGCTGTGACCACATACCCATCAAAGAAGCCAACTAAATGGAGGAAAGAGTTTGGCTCAAGGTTTGAGAGACTCTAGTCTTCTCAAGTAAACTTCTCTAGAAACACCCTCATAGATATGCCTCAAAAAATGTGCCTCCTAGATGATTCTAAACCAAGTCAAGTTGAAACTGACCACAACCTTACATTTAGGAGGTAGCAACTCCTAAAGGATCTGAGTCTATGGGGAGTGTTGGAGCCCATTTAGGTTTCTAGTGGCTTTAACCAACAGGTCTGCCTAAAGAAGATGATTGGACCATGGGCCTGAGTGCAGGTGTCTGAGATGGTCTGCACTTGGCTGTCCTGGGGGGAGGTCTTTTGCTCCACCCCTTAGCATTCCTTTAAAAAACCCTTCAGCTGAGACAGTCAGGGCCCGATGGATTAGGATCCAGGCCCTCCTCAGGCTATCCTGTATTTTCTGTTTCTCTCCCCTCTTTACTTCTATCTAATATTTCCTGCTGCTTCTACTCAAGAGTACTCTAGGGAAAATTGGGGGTGGGATGGCCTCCAACAGGGGAAGTTACATCACTGCTTTGGACACACCCCATGTACCTCTTCAGATTCCTAGAATACACCATCTGTCTCCTACTCTTCCAGATGCTTCCCCATAGCTGGTTCTGCTTAGAGCAAACGAGTTGCTCGCTTAAAAACATTGCTCCCTTAGCTCTGTCACTCAGCCACAGGAAGATGCATACCTGACTTTCTGAGTTCTCTCATCTGTCAGTTCCAGACTAGGATCAAAAGCCACTCTGTGGGGCATAGGCTTGGCTTCCTGAAGAGTTGCTAAAAGAAATAACCTGATTATTGTGAGAATCCCTTCCCTGTGGAAGCATAAACAATGTATGCCCCCTCTTTAGAAGCTCCCAATAACAAATCAAGGTCTGATACCATGAAAGTTCAAGCCAGGAAATGAGTGAGTTTATTGGGCTTACTCACAGCATAGTTTGAGGAACTTCTTACGGGAAAGAACCCAGGGAAATCTCCACTCAGCATGGATAAGGAATACTTCATAGCCATATGGATGATGTTTCCTCCTATAGTGAGCCTTTCCCAACTTATATTCTCTAGCACCTCCCTGACCCAAGGTCACTTACAATGAGAGCAGAATTACATACAAGTAGCTAGAAGGTGCAGAGGGGATCATATGGAGTCTCAGATGAGGTCCAACAATCCTCCGCACACCCTTCTTGCAATGGACTCTTGCAAGCATGGCTGACCTGAAGAAAATGGCGGCTGTTTTGCTCAAAGGATAGCACTTGAAAACACTGTGCAAAGTAAAAAACTGCAGGGAATTTAAATTTGAGAGGGCAAATTAAAGTTCTCAATATGGAGGGACTGAGCAGATAATGTTTGCTGTTTTCTTTGTGTTCTTGGCTGAGACCAGGCTACAGCCTTCACCATCCATCCTGGGACATTCCATTTGACAGAGGATTTCCCTGCTGCCATGGAATGACTGGCTGTCTCTTTGGTCTCTGCCTTTGGTGTTTTCTCGTGACCTTCATTCAAGAGCATTATTAATTTCACTCCTGACACCAAACAGAAAACTAAAAATATTTAGATCTGGGAACAACAGCACATGCCTATAATTACAGCATCTAGGAGTGTGACAGAAGTGTGAGACCAACCTCGGCTACATATGACAAGACCCTGTCTCAAAACCACATACACATACACACACACACACACACACACACACACAAAAAAAAAAAAAAAAAAAAAAAAAAATGAAGAAGGAAAATAGTTGGTGCAGAAAGGGCACTTGGGTCTGAGCATGGAGAAACAATGGATACATGTATAATATGTTCCTGCTTGAAAAAGAATATCTGATATCTGGAGAGGAACATTGTATAAAAAAAAAAAAAAAAAAAAAAAAAAAGGTAACAGGGCCCCTGCTGTAAGTTACTGCTGGGAAATGGGTCCAGGGATCATGGGTGTTACCTAAAGCGCTTCAATCAATGTTACATGGACTTCTTAAATGTAAATTTGAAATTTTCTTTTAAAGGGGCTCTTTCTGTGGCTAAATTCTGAGAATGGCAAATTTTATTTTTAGCCTGTCTTTATAAAAATTTGAATAACAGAACTCTTTGAATATGTGACCATAAATCAATTATTATTTTACCTACTGTCCTCTAAATGACACTAAATTTGATTTCACTTGGGGAAACAAGTTTAATAGCTCATTAAATGATTAAACCATGTCCACAGAGGGTACAGCATCACATTTAAATGATAACAGAAAAACAGCAGGAACCTCTGTTTTGGCTTTCTGTTCTCTCTCTCTCTAGCCTGGTCACAAAAAGATCTTTTTTTTTTTTTTTTGGAAGCATCTAAGCCTCCATACGGAGGACACTGATCAGCGTTCACTGATCAGCGTCGTAACAAGGAGTGCAGAAGGGGCCAGGGCCAGGGGAAAACAGGGAAACTTGGTGAGAAAAAGAAGGTAAGGGGAACTGATGTGAAATCAGACCATCTACTGCTGTTTGGCAGCTGGACGAGGGAAAGACAAGCCAGGAATCAAGCTGCTCAGGATGATTCCAGTCTCAGGCGGGGACTGCCCTGCTCTCACGCTTGGCCTGAAGGCTGCAATTCTGTCTTGGCTTGGACTGGGGCCTAGGAATGTTGAAAGGAAAGCAAGCCAGTTATATTTTTAGCGACTTTTAGTTACAATTCTTGGATGAATAAAGCCTATTTTCTCACAAGAACCCAAAGGCAATGACCAAGAAAGACCTTCAATAATGCTCCATTAATTGCAGCTGTTCTGCTTTATAACCCTCATCTGTAGCACGATGGAGGATGGGGATTTCTTCCTCTGCGTGCTATCTGTGTCTTACAAGAAAGGAAAACAGGCCAAAAAGTAGGCGATTCCCTCATTCTTTAACTAAGCCTGGAGAACGGAAGTCTTTGCAACCTTCTTTCCTGCAGTTCATTTTTGGATGTCAATGAAACCTAATGTTTAATCACCTTACAACCTAGGGGCTTGGCACAACAAAAGACATTATGGTTCACTATGGTGGCCTTGGGAGGCTAGTTCCTCCTCCCACTGTCATATAGTTGCCTGGGCTCGCTCATGGGGCCGTATTTGGACGAAGCATTGCACTAGACGGGGAGGTCCTTAACACTGCATGCACAGGTCTGCAGCGGGTGCTGGCTATCAGACAGGCATGTTGGGTCTACTCAGTGTGACCACTCCCCTGTGTTCGGATAAAGTTCCAGGACAGCGGAACAGTTACAATATCCTAAAGTTCTAGTTTCCAGCTCACACTGTGTCTTTGATACCTTATTGCTAGCTTAGATGTGGGTATTAGGGAAGTGAAACCTACCAATGTTGATGGGAAGGCCCAAGGCTTTGTGAAACTATCTAATGTTCTATATTCTTCTCTCTGGACGGTTATTTTCATTCTTTCTGTCTATACAAATATATATACATATATATGTATATATATAATGTATATATATATGTATGTATATATTATATGTTGGCCTCTTTCATACATATATGAAAGAGGCCAACATAACCTCCAGGCTCTTCAGGCAACAGCGTTTCTCAACATCCCACCACCACACAGCCTAGCTGACCTAGCTGCGCTCTGTGCCTCTCTGCTTCCCACAGGAAAGAGGCTGCAAATGGCCTCAACTTCCCATTCTACAGAGCCGGAACTTTCAGCACTGCTCCCTGGGAGGCAAGCGAGTCCCTAACTGCTGAAGACGAAGCTCAGCTTATACCTTCCTTGTCTTCCACATACCTGTCAAGGTCATTCTGACAAAAAGCATAATAAACATGGAACAACTGACCAGCCAGGTTCCTCTTCTGGAGCACAGCCCCAGGGAGTGTGCAGCTCTACTGGGGTCCTCCTTCACTTCTTGTCCCATGAAGTTTCTCTCCTATTAAATAATGTTTGCTCGAATTCCCTACTCATTGCCTAGGTAATCACAAATTTTCCTTTGTGCCTGCTTCCTTGTTTACTTGAAATAGTGTTGACCACTTTTTATTTTTAGATATTTTTCTGGGTCATTCATAAAAGAAGAAAAAATGTGAGGATAGCATAGTGGCTAAGTAGAATTTGAACATGAAAATTGTAGAGGGAAAATGTGAGGGTTTGAATAAGAAACATCTCGCATACCCTGGGGCATTCGAATACTTGGTCCCCAGTTGGTAGTGGTAGCAGCCGTTGTTGGACTACCAGAGCCACAGTTGGTGAGAGATCCTAATTAGTCCTCTTTCTCCATACATGGAGGGATTTGTTCTACCACTTCTGATCACGTAGAGAACCTTGAATAATGCAGAGGGGTTTTTTTTTTTTCACCTGCCCACTGAGGAAGATAGGCTGACTAACACCAGTGCTCATAAACACATTCTTCCTAGCTCCAGTTCTCTCTAAATATTCACCTTTCCATGAAGACTACTCTTGCTGTTTGGGGAGGATTATGTGGTGTAACCTTGCTGGAGGAAGTACATCATAGGGACCGGCTTTGAAAAGCTTGTATCACTTCCAGTTCACTCTCTCTCCTTTGTACTTGTGTTTGAAGACGTGAGCTCACAGCTCTGTGCACCCACTGCCATGTCTGCCTCTTGGCTGCCAATACATCCCTGCCGTGATGGACTCTTCACCTCTGTAATCATAAACCCAAATAAACTCTCCTATAAATTCCCTTGGTCATGGTGTTCTACCACACAGCAGCAGTCAAGTGACTAAGACTGATGTTAGAGTCTGTAACTTCCCTTCTGATGTGGGCCTGATGAGGAGGATCCAGTCAGAACTCTTTGCTGGGAGTCCAGGCCAGGCCCTGCAGGTACACAGGGCAGAGTTGAACTTGGTAATCCCAACCAGGTATCTAAAACGCCAGGCAGTGGTTTCTTTGAGCCGTGGGTTTGACTGAAAAATCTTTGACACCACAATTATTGTGCCGATGCAGTGCCAACAAGACAGAATTTCCAAGGCACCAATGGGGTCTATTGGAAATGATCTACACACACACACACACACACACACACACACACACACACACACACACACACACATTCTCATAGCTCCACCTCACTCCATCACCCAGGCCACCCTGAAGTTCACATGGCCTGCAGCAACAGACATCTTTGGTAGTAATGAGTATAAACCACAGGCACACAGTTAACCACACGATCCACATGATAACTATTGACGGATTCCTGTGAAACTGGCTCTTTTTGAGGGTGCTACGGTTTGTATGTGTTTGTGCTTTATCTCTTAGCTCATGTGTTGGAAGCTTGGTCCTCATTATGGTATTTGATGTGGTGGGAGCTTTAAAAGGTGGAGTTTGGTTAAAAGTCCTGAGGTCAGTGGGGGCACTGTCCTCAGAAGTATTAATGGAGTTCTCCTGAGACCCTGAGTTACCTCTTTCTAGAGAGCTGTTGTAAAAAGGACAAGTCTGGAGGTGTGTTCAAGCTCTTCTCATACATGCTGTTGCCCCTAATACACCAATCTGCATGATGTCCTTACCAGATCCTGATGCTGATGTCATGTCCTTGAACTTCCAGAACTGTGAGTCAGATAAACCTCTTAGTAAAGTTACTCGGCCTCACATATGTCATTACAGGAATGAAAGAACCAACGAAGAGAGCAAGAACTGGCTGGATAGTACTAATGCAATAGAAAACACAAAATGAAACCAAGTGCATTGAATCAAGGGTTTCTGGGCATGGGGAACAGACATTTTCTGAAGGCAATAGAGTTAAGAAAGGAAATCAAGGCAGACTGACTCTCCTGAGCTAAAATCCTGAGAGAATACTTAAAATCCAAATTGTGGGTTTTAAAATTTTAAATACTTAAAGAGGATACTTAAAACCCATGCAGCGTCTGTAAGAGCAGTCGTGTACTGCTTAACAGCAGGGGATATGTTCTGTTGTAATAATTAATAACTTAATTATTACTCACTGTATATTTACACAATGAAAAATTACAATGCCACCCGAGGACAGACTCTTATGGGACCATTACTACACGCCTGTCATTATATGGTACATGAATAACAGTTTGCTGAGCTGTTTGGTCAATGCTTAGACCAGCGTCACCATCACAGGCGGGACCTAGAACACTTACATCACTGTTTCCAGTCAATCACTCCAACATCTGGGCCCAGGAAACTATTTTGTTTTCTGTGACCATTTTGATAATTTCTTATTTTGGCATTTTCTTTTCAGATTAATATGTTTAGAGTAATTCATTTTGCTGCCTAAGCAGAGGTCTATTCCTTGATATTATAAAGCAGTATTTCACTGTAGAAACTTTTTTACAATGTTGGCTTATCAATACATTCCATTTGGAATTATTGAGAACCAAACTGGTATTGAGGATTCCTTGCATATATGTCTTAATTTTTGGAGGGGTTAAAGAATTGTTGGGTTGTATAATTACTGTAAACTTAGTTTTATAGGAAGTAGTCGATCATTTTCCATTCCTACCAACAGCATGAAGATTTCCAACAGTGACACACAGTTACAACATTGTATTGTCAGTTTGAAAATTTCATCCCTCTTAGTGGATATTTACAGCATTAATTTGTATTTGATTAATCAGGTTAAACATCTTTACCTGGCTTATCTCTGTTCTGGTGTCTTCTCTTAGAAAATGTTTTTCTCAGAATTTTTGCACATTTAAACAAATTGGGTTATATCGTATTATTAAGTCCTAAGAGTTTCTTGTGCATTGTAGACAATTTCTCCCTGATTATGGTACATTTTCAAGAGCAGAACTAAAATAGAATGTTATTATTATTCTAATTTATTAAAGTCTATACTTTTTGTGTCCTTTCTAGGAAAGCCTTGCTTTATCCAAACAAGGTGAAGGGTTTTTATTTTCTTCTGTATGTTTTGTGGTTTTTAAATAAAGGACTGTGATCCAAATTGTTAATATTTGCATATGGTGTTCGATCATTCTTGATAATCATTTATTTCTATAAGGACAGGTATACAGACCAAGGGAAGATCTGCATATGGTATGAGGTCATTCACAGTATATCACTTATGTTTCCACATAGACAGATAGACTAGACAGATTAAGTGAATATTTGCATATGGTGTGAGATCACTCATAGTACATCATTTATGTTTCCATAAGGACAGGTATACAATTGCTCAAGATCTGTGTTTCTGAACACTTCTTTCTCAAAGAAAAGTTGGGTGTGTGGTGTACCTTTAAGCAAGATGTCTCAATCACTACCAAAAGACTTGAGGTAGTAAGTCCTTCAGCTTTGTGGTTGTTGATAAAAATACTTGCCTATACTAAGTACTTTTAATAAATGATTAATTCAACTTAATATTGTTTATGCATTTGCTTTTTATTGGTCAGCTTGACATAAGTAACATTTGCCAAATTTCAAATAGCATAACAAAAGTTTATTCAAAATCCTGAAACTCTACATATATTCACTTAAAAGAATTATTAGAAGTGGTATCAACTTAGAGCTTTTCCTCAAATTTGGAGATTTACTTAAAATGTTTATATTACCATTAATACATATGCTTATTTTTAAAATTTTACTTACTGGCATATATTCATTATATATGTTGGACTTCATATAATCTTATTAATAATGATAGAAAGCCAAGATCCTTAGAAGAAAAACAAAATGCTGTGTCTTCCAACTTAAGAGATCCCCAAATTGGATAAAGAATTGCTCAAAGAATCAGTCTGTCTCTGGCTTCTGAGCTATGGGACACTGTACTTCATCTCACTGTCCTTCAATTTCTAATCCACAAGAGGAAATATCTACCTCATATATCAGCAGCAGGACACATGTGAAATATTTAGCATATCTGGCACATAACGAGGCCACAATAAATGATTCTTATTAGCCTCCATGATGCCTATGAAGTCAGCACTATACTCTGCTTTTAGACCAGGAAACTGAGGCGGCAAACGTTTTCATTTCTATTGCTATTACTGTTTCTAGATATACCTTTCCAAATTGCCTCTGTTAATCCGTTGTTCAGTGAAACTAGCTAGTCCCTTTTACATTATAAATGTCTACTAGTCTGTTTTAATACATTTGCACCAGAAAAGCCTATTGCAATAAAACATTCTAAAAGACAAATTTGCTGATCAAAGAGAATCTTCAAAATATCCCCTCATTCCTTGCAGTATCCTATGATGTAAAAGTTCAGATATAAGAGGGAAATTTCACATCAGTAGCTTCAAGGGATACCCACAAACACTTTTTGAAAGTCTTGTTTGGTTTTCACATGAGCAAAGAGAGCGTGCGCGCGCACGCATACACACACACACACACACACACACACACACACACACACACACACACGGCAAACTTCGAGAAGTTGGAGAGACTACAAAGAAAAAAAGACAACATACTCCATAAAAGCTAAAGATCCCTCAACACTAAACAAAATGAAAAAAGGCCAACACCCTCAATACGTAAGATTTCCTCTATATTAGCAAGCACTCGTCAGAGGATTTAAAATGAAAAATGGGCAAAAGGTAGGATATAAATAATATAAATTTTGCTAACATGGTTCCAAAATTTCACTTCCACTATTTCCAGTCTTCAAAGAAAGCAGCGAGGGATTCTTTCAGGATGAGTGCAAGCTGATCCTTCGGGAAGGCAGTTTGGAGATATGTACGAAAACGCTGAAAACCCATACATTTTACTTCTTAGAAGACGTGATTCAATAATAATCATCACTGATGTACTGGGAAGAGCTTTAAAAAATTTTAATTACAGAAAAACTGAAATTCAATAATGAAGGGTTAAACTCTGGTTCTCTTGTATTACATCATTTTAAAATAGTGTCCTGTAGTATTACATTCATAGCAAATGTAGTGGATATGAAAAATATAATGAGCACATTTTCCCCAGAGGCCCAGTGGATACTATCTACCCTTATGTACACTGTGTTCTTTTCCTATGCAAACAGTAACTTCCAACTCCACTAAGCACCCAATCACTTTGATCATAACTTTTACAAGATGCAACAAGGAAATCTGCATATTTTTCTTTTTTTTACATATAGAAGATTTGTTTTCAGCACGGATCTCGGCAACCTTGGAGCTTTTGGTGTTTCCTGTCCCCATTAAGATGACTTTTACCTTTATACTGGAAGGAAGTGCAGTACGACTTCTCTGGCACAGCCAGACCACCAGCATCAATGCTTTTGTGCTCTGTAGCCTTCGTAAGTAAAGCACGGCTGACTGAACACAGCACTGTTACTCAGCAGCTGGCTCTGATAACCGAGAGCTGATAAATGATAGATGGATGAGTGGCAGACACTATGTGAGACTGCTACCCAAAGGTGACTGGTGTCCTGGGAAGGATGAAGCCAAGACGACACGCTACTTCATCACGTAGAACAACCCACTGTCTACAATTCAAGTACTACTGTTTTTTCATTTTCCCATGTTGGCTGTAGTAGACCACTGCCAACTGAAAGTCTTGAAAGTAAAACCACAGACAAGAGGAAAACTGTACTGCTGTGTGAAAAGCAGGCTACAAACTGATATACAAACTCTTCCAAACATATGCTTTCTGAATGAAAATTTCAAATTATTTTCAAATAATTGCTGGGCGGTGGTGGTGCACACCTTTAATCCCAGCACTGGGGAGGCAGAGGCAGGAGGATCTTTGTGAGTTCGAGGCCAGCCTGGTCTACAAAGCGAGTTCCAGGAAAGGCGCAAAGCTACACAGAGAAGCCCTGTCTCAAAAAAACAAAACAAAAAAAATTCACAAACACATACTGAAAAAATATTAATAGAAGTTAATATTTAGAAGGTGGGACGTTGATACTTTAAAATCTTTTTTATATTTCTTGATTTTCCAGACTTTCTTTTAAAATATATTTTTTTAGGTTTATTTTACATGAATATCTATGCACCACGTCTGTGCAGTGCCTGTGGACACCAGAAGAGGGCATCAGATTCCTTGGAGTTACAAATGGTTGTGAACTACCACATGGGTGTGGTGATTGAACCTGGGTGCTCTTAAGTACAAAGCTCTCTCTCGAGCTCTCTCCCAAGCTTTCTACCACGGGAATTTATACTAAAGAATCAATAAGTCTTATTTTCACAATTATTGTCACTTTTTTTTCACTTTTGATCCCAAATAAACACCACTTCTAAGGATGGTGCCTCTGGTAGGGCTGGCACTTCTAAGCTGGGAGCAGTCTGAGTTTTGCTGTTGGAGTATATGGGAAGGGCAGTGTCTTAGTTAATTCCTATTTGCTATGATAAAACAGCAACTTATAGAAGAGAAACTGTGTTTGGGCGTATGGTTCCCGAGGGTTAGAGTCCACGACGGTGGAGCAGAGCAGCGGGCAGCGGGTTTGGCGGCAGCACAGAGGTTGAGAGCACACATTTCAAACTGCAATCGGAAAGCAGGGAACACACTAGAAACAGTGCAAGGCTTTGAAACCTCAAAGCCATCCTACAGTGACACACTTCCTCCTGGGGCTCCCTCCCCACACAACACCACCATCCCGGGACTAAGTACACAGTACCACCATCCAGGGACTAAGTATTCAAAGCCAGAGCCTGTGGGGTACATTCTCATTCCATCACCACAGGCAGAGACTTAAGCAGGCCTAATAATAAGCACATGCGAGCCAAGAAGTAAAGAAATAGTACTGTTTATTGAACAATTAAATAACCGAGAGTTAAAACATTTAAAATGTATAAAAATAACAGATAGAAACACTGTGAAGCTGTAAAAATAAGTGCATTAATTAAAAACACATTAATTGAGCATCACTAAAACTATATAAATACAGGACACTAGGGGTCCTCTTTACAAATGCGGCATCTACTCTTTGAGTAAAGTTTACAAGCTGTGTACCGTTTTCTACGGAATGGAAGAAGTCACAGCTTATTTCTTGCTCATCTTTTCTAACACCCATTCGATCACCTGGGGAAGAAAACAGAGACACGACTGTAGAATCACTCTACACAAAATACACAGGGTAAGACAACCCCATACAACTTCAAAAAAGAGCTCTGGGTGTGGCTTTCCTTCCTGAGCACCTCTCTCTCTCTTACCCTCCTGGTTAAGCCAATAGTAAAAATCTTTATTAAACCACAACTCTGTTTCTTTAAAAAAGAACTCTTTAGAGATAACACAGACGAATGTAAAGTAAGAAAAAAAAACTTTATATTTAAAGATATTTTATTTGTTGAGGCCCACATCCAAAGCTGATCCTCAATGGACCAGACGATAGCTCAACCCATTTTCTTACCTTTATTTCAAAGTACATTTGAAAGGGTTACTCAAGAGTTATCCTGAGTGTATGAATTGGCTTTTTGGAGCCTACTCCCTATGGTGGTGGTGGGGGATGACACCTAGCTCAGCCCTGATGCAGGGGGGAGGGGCTTGGTCCTGCCTCAACCTGATATGCCAGACTTTGTGGACATCTCATGGAAGGTCTTAACCCCTTTGAGGAGTGGATTGAGGGGTGGGAGAAGGAGAGGGAGAGGGAACTGAGGTTGGTATATAAAAATGAAAGAAAAAATTAAAAAAGAGTCCTTGAAAACAGCTAATCAAAATGTTTTTTTTTTTTTCCTAGCCCTTTGGATTATCTTTTTCATTTTTCTCTTTTAATGTCATATGGAGAAACCCTTTTTTGACAAATCTACATACTCTGCCTGGGCCATCGTTAAAGATCAAGGACATTGCAGAAGGATGCTGTTGAAAACACCGTCTCAGTTTTTATCTCTAAGGGCGACAGCAGTTCAGCAAACGCTGAAACAAAACACTGATGTAGCTGCACGCGGCTTCTCGAAAGCGAATTCCTTACCTGCACCACGTTGTTGTTGGCAGTTTTCTTCATTTCTTCAAAGAGACCCCTTGAGGTTTTAAGATCCTAGCCATTAATGAAACACAGCATGTGAAGCCTTGTTCATCACATCACAGACAGCTCGTTATAAATAAGCTTGACATTACCCTAAATAACTCTACAAGTGCCCCTGCAATGAGGGAAGTATTACCCAGAATCAGTGTAACCATACAGCTCGTCCTGAGATGTGGGAGCACTCTAAACAAACACACACACACGTCCCATGTCCTGTTCCGAACAGTGCTGGCCCGCGCTCACCCTCACCACTGCACTGTTGATGCTTCAGAGCTTGGAAAATGAACATGTAGTTCCTACTAACTGTTCAGATCAATACACATTTTTCCTTCTTTTTAGCTGTTTCACTCCACCAAAAAGAGGACTAAAACTACAGTCTTACTTTCTAAAATATAATTAGGTTGGAGGTTTGGCTCAGTGGTGGAGCACTATGTGTACCATGTACAAAGTCTGGGGTTCAATTCCCAGCAAGGGAGGCTGGGGGGTGGGGATAGAACATATCAAATTAAAACCCAAAATGAAAAAGAAAACCTTAATTGTATAAAAAAAGGAGAAAAAAAATACAGTCCTCTAGCAAGCAAGTTCTGTCGCATAGAGGCAGCTACTTTGAATTCTTCTAGCAATTCCTCCTGTTTGTACCTTCATGAGTCCACCTGTCACGCTTTACTGGTCTTGATGATTTAGTAATTTCAGAATGACTGCGAATAGCATGGATCGTTAATGGTCAGATCTAGGTCTCTGCACACCTTTTCTTCATCTGCAGTACAGCTGTACCACAGCTCGGGATATTCCATAAACAGCTCGTGTCTGCTTTATGATAACAAGGTGAAGGCAGTGGAGTCACGAGGCAAATAGTGGGCTGTGCCTATGTCTCTTCCATTCAGCCTTCCATTCACTGTGCTTCCTGTAGTGAAACTACCTGGTGACTGGGGAGTCTCCCCTCTTACAGTGTTCCACGTACACAACTCTGGTATTTTCCCCTCTCTCACAATGGATTGAGTAAACGTATAACAAAGCTTTTGAAAGCAGTGCCTTGTCCTGGATAATCTCTCCCTCCAATTTTCGGTGGATTTTTACTTCCAACATTATTGTTTCTTCCTTACCCGCAGATCTTCCCACAGCCTGCCCCTGGTGTCTGGCTTCTGCCTAGGCCAGGCCATTTGGGACTGGTTTGCCTCATTCTAGGTCAATTTTTGCTTTACTTAATTTAGCTTTTTATGTGCTCAACTTGGTTTCCTAGTAGATTCCATAAAAGAGAAAGATACATTTTAAACCTCTTCTGGGTTTGAAAGTGTCTTTATTGAGTCTTCACATCAGATTGGATCCCATGGCGGATAGGTCACACTGGATTAATACCAGACAGGTCACTTGCCCTCAAAACCTTTCCTCGCTCCAACCCCTTCCACGGAACCCCTCCCCGACTCTCTCGTAACTTATGGAGTTTAGTAAAAAGTCATCTTAGTAAAAACTGTCTTCTTGTGTACTAAGATACCATGGAGAAGTCTAATACCATTTAATTCTTTTTTTTTTTTTTTTTCCGAGACTGGGTTTCTTTGTGTAGCTTTATGCCTTTCCTGGAGCTCACTTGGTAGCCCAGGCTGGCCTCGAACTCACAGAGATCCGCCTGGCTCTGCCTCCCGAGTGCTGGGATTAAAGGCGTGCGCCACCAACGCCCGGCTCCATTTAGTTCTTAATCCTTTCAATATGTGACTGGCTTTTCTCTTGGGAAATCCCAGGAAATGCTCTGGATGTGACATTCCAGTGGCTGCTGTCGTCTTCACTCATTGACTTGGGTAAGCAGTGTCTTTTCCAGCAACAGGCCCATGCCCCTTGGCTCTGGGAACTTTATTATTATTATTATTATTATTATTATTATTATTATTATTATTTATTTGTTGAGATTACAGTATAGTTACATCATTTCCCCTTCCTTTACACCCTCCAATCCTTCCATGTCACCCCTCCCCTCTTCTCTTCTAGACTGATGGCTTCCTTTTCTGTCACTGTTACATGTGTGAGTGTATGAGTGAGTTTGTGTCTCGTGTGTGTGTGTGTGTGTGTGTGTGTGTGTGTGTGTGCGCGCGCGCATAGCATGTCTATCGGTCTCTTCCTTGTTTGGGTCATCTTTAGGCAGCCATGCTGGTGAGATTTCATCACCAAAGTTAAACTAAGAAGAGATCAACAACCTAAACAGACCTGTAACATGAGAAGATTCAAATAGTAATAAAAGTCTTACAAAAAAAAAAAGAAGTTCTGGGACAGATGGACAACAGAATTCTACCGGACGGTTACAGAGAATCTACAGCCAAACCTTCTAAAACTATTAAAAAGATGCCCAGGAGGACTCACTCTCACACTCTTCCCTGAGGTCAGTGTCACTAACACCCAAAGCCAGTGAAGACACAAGGAAAAAAAGTATAGGTCGATGTCCCTGATGAATATAGATTCAAAAACAGTCAACAAAATACCTGCAACCCAAATACAAACACTCATCAAAAATATCACCCACCAGGGATAAAGTTGGTTTTATCCCTGAGACGTAGGGATGCTTCAGCATAAATGGGCTTAAAAACAGAAGAGGCAGAAAAAGCCTTTGGCAAAATCCAACATGCCTTCATGATAAAAGTTATAGACAGTAGGGTAGAGGGAACATTCCGCCATATAATAAAAGTGATATAAGAGAAACCTACAGCCAATATCACCCTATTGACAGAAACTTGAAGCAATGCCACAGAACTCAGGGACAAGGCAGGACTGTCCATTATGCTCACTCTTTTAAGACTGTTCTAGAAGTAACAGCCAGAACAATAAGGAAGGAGAAATTCAAGGGATACAAATAGGACAATTAGTCCATGTGTCCCTATTTGCAGGTGACATAATATTACCCATGAAAGATTCCAAAAACTCTACCAGAAACCTCCTAGAAACAACAATTTCAGTAATGTGGCAAGATCCAGAATCTACTTGCCAAAATCAGCAACAAACATACAGAGATCAGGGACATACCATTCAGAACAGCCTCCAAGAAAACAGAGTATCTAGGAATAAACCCAAGCAAGGAGGTGAATGAGTCCACAACGAAAGATTTGCTTTCTTTTTGACCATTTCCTCTCCCACCGTCTCTGTTTTCAAAGCTCCTGTTATTAGTGTGGAGGTCTCTGGACCAAACCTCCAGTTTCCCCTGCTTTCTAGAGTTCTTCTCATTTGCTTCTTAGTTTTTATAACATTTCCAGCCCAGCTGTTCAGCCCTTCTATTAAACTGATTTCCTCACTCATTTAATTAAAAGGAGTCTTTGTATTCTGTGTGTGGTTTTGGTGGTAGCACGTAGTTTCAGTTTTATGGGCACAGTTTCTTCTGGGAGAATCAGAGGTCTTATAACTTTTCTCCCACTCCTTCAGAGCTCTCTTTAGTTCATGTTTCAGCCTCACTTGAGTCAGAAGCTATCCAGACTTGGCTAGTCCTCGGCTGTCCTCCTCTAATGAAAAGAGAGACACTGGAAATACAGGAGCCCCGAGTGCTGAGCTTGACGGCTTCACAAGGCCGAGGAGAGCTGACCAGCTGGCTGTCCACTGCCACCCCACTATTTCCTTTGCTCTGGAGACTTTCCTGCCAGAGGTGTGGGCACAGGACCATTTAAGGAGCCCATATGGAGCACTGTGGAAGGCCATTCACTCCGTGGGTTTGCTGAGTCCCTCCACCTTCCTCTGGTGTCCAGTGTCTCCAGGATCTGCTGACACTGAGAATCTAGACTCTGCTGGCTGAAGCGGCATGAGTCTCACTAGTGTTACTGTAGAAACAAGGTATGCTTCTTATAACTTCATTTACTCTGCGTATGCTTTCATGTGCTTTTTAAAATATCAGAAAGATATTTTCCTACAGTTTTTTTCTTACCTCTTTCTTCCCTTGATTTTTCTAGTGACACTGCCTTTCTTGGGAAGATTTAAATGAAGGAACTGAGTGTATGCATCACTCTCATTTTAACCAGAGATCTACTTCTGCTTGCTGGTTACATCTAAGGCAGAGAAGATCAACCAGCACCTAAGTTTCAGAAAGCTGACATCCAGCTGTCATCCAGCAGCTGGAAGACAGCTCAGTGGGAAAGAATGCCTGTGTGTAGACACAAGGACCTGAGTTCAAGTCCTCAGCACCATGTAAAAGGCCAAGCATGGTTAGGTATTTCTCTTTTTTTTTTTTTCTTTTCTTTTTCGAGACAGGGTTTCTCTGTGTAGCTTTGCGCCTTTCCTGGAACTCACTTGGTAGCCCAGGCTGGCCTCGAACTCACAGAGATCCGCCTGGCTCTGCCTCCCGAGTGCTGGGATTAAAGGCATGCGCCACCACCGCCCAGCTGGTTAGGTATTTCTCTAGCCCAGAGTTAGGAGGTGAGACAGGAGGATCCTGGGAGCGCACTATCTAACCATGAGAGCCAACATGAGAAGATTCTAGTTCAGTGAGAGACTCTCACTGTCTATCTTTGGCTTCTGAATACACACACAATAACCACACATACACAACACACAAAAGAAAAATAAAGAAAATTATCACCTGAGTGCCCACCCCAACTCCTTACATCTGGCTGGTAACAGCTGCCTCTTATTACTTTCTGTAATAAAATAGTATCCTCATCATTCAGCCTCATACAGCTTTATTATAAAATAATTACCAATTAATGCTTAAGCTCCAACTTAGAAAAAGGCCTGTTAGGAAAAACACTGAGGCCTCTGGCTGAAGCAGCTTCCTATACACAAGGATAAAGCCAAATCAATAACATGGAAAGCAGTTTATTCCAGCCTGTCTGTCTCCATTTAAAGCGGCCTGAGTATACCCAATAATACAAGAGCTGCTCTTGCGCACTGACGGAAACATCAGACCGTGTCCACACCCCGCCGCAAAGAGCGAAGACACCCACCCACCTTTAGGTAGACCTTGGAGATGTCGAAGAGTCTCTGGCTGCACGCAGAGAAGCACTCGTGGGCCTCGGTGACGCGGTGCCTCCGCAAGGTCTCCTCCACCACTTCCTTCAGCATCTTCAACAGAAAGGAACACGTGGCTGACACTGCTCAGAAAGGCTGCGACTATTTCAACACGGTCCGACCATAAATGAACTGTGAACTAAAGAGTCATCTGCCTGCCCTCAAGATAAATACGGCTGTTTGGACAAGGCAGTTGAGAAAGAAGATGCCCGTAACGTCTACATGGTCCTCCGTGTCACGGGATTCATGGTCAGCAGGCAATGCTTAGAGTCACTGGTGAGAGGACCTGAAATCATGAGCTGTGACCTGAAATCCGAATGTCAGTTATACATAGCTGAGGAATGTATACACGGCAGGGAAATTTTCCTTATGAGAACAATTTCAAAGAGAAAAAAAGAGGATGCTTTTGTAACATTGCCGTTTTGATGCACTGACATGACAACTTTTATAATGAATAATCAATTTCCGTCTACTGTGTGTCACTTATACCCCTCCCCACGTTCTCATCATCTCCCTCCCTTCCTAGCCGTACTGAAAACTGAACTGAGGGCCTCTCACATGCTAGGCAAGTGCCCTACTGCTGAGCTCCGGTCTTCACCATCCTGCCTGCACCAGATGATTTTAGATTCTGGATGTTACTTTATGCTTCAGCTAGGCATGTGGTTTTAAGGATTCCCATACTGAAATTTCTTTTCACACAGAACTGGGAAAGTGGGAAGTCTTTACCCGTGTGTGTTTCTGTGATCGCGATTCCTTCATTTGCTTTGACGGTTTTGATGCCTGGACACTTTTTTGTCCCGAACTGGTCTTTGCTGTGACTTTGGAAGCCTCGCGACTAGAGACCGGAATCATTGACCTAGACTGCTCCGCCTGCGGCTTTTTGGATGTCCCCGCCTGACGGTAATGACTACTGCAGCTTGACTGAGAAAGCAGACCATCGGAACTTTCTGATTTTGTGAGCCTGTACGAAGGGGAAAATAAAAATGAATCAGCAGTGGAGTCTACTTTGTGCTTTAGATGGTACAGCTTTTTTCATCCCAACATAAATCCGGGAAAACTACAATCCTCGCTAGTTTGCATTAAATAACTGACGCCCAACAACGAAGCTGTTCCTCTAGGTCTGTGAGGGGTTCACTGTGATTGTGTTGTCAACCCGACAGACTCTGACTCACCTGAGAAGGGGCCTCTGAACATGCCTGTGGGGGTTAGGACTGTGCCGATTGCTGTGGAAAGACTCGTCTTCCCGTGGGTGGCCCCACTCCCTGCCCAGGGGAGCTGAGCTGCATGGTGCATTCACTGCTCTCTACTTCTGATTGCGGAGGTGATCTGTGTAACTGCCTCAAGCTTTTACCACCGTGACTTCCCCTGCCATGAAGGACTGCAGGCCTCAGCTGTGAGCTGGAATAAGCCTTTTCTCCCTGACTTTGCTTTTATCCGGGTATTTTATCAGAGCAACAGAAAAATAACTAGGGCAGTAATTAAAACAGACGGCAAGTGATAACTAGAATTGTAGCTAACATGGCAAGCAGTATGAGGGTACCCTCCATTTTATACCTTTACTATCCTAATATGCACTCATGCTTTTCATTAAGGAATTTTAGGAAAGAAACACAAACCTCTGTGTTACAATCTCTGCCACTGACTGGGCAAAATAACTAACGACAACAAATAAAACATGGTCCTGATTTCAGTTTTTCTAAAACATTTATATTTGCTTTCACGGTGCCTTGGAAGTGTTTTCCTTTTTCAAAACAGACAGTAGATCCATTTCTTCTGCTCCTCTCGGGCTGCAGTATGCTTTTCTTTCTGATTATAAATCTTTCTAACGGTTTTGCTTTGCAACTTAATCAGACATAAAAAAAAAAAATGTCATGAACTAACAAAGTTCTCATAAAAATCATTTCGCTATTCCACAGTGGGAGATAGTATTCCCATATTTTCACCTGTTCAGAAAGACTTGAAAGTTTTATTTCTATATATTTTATAGTTAGTTTTATAGGTTTAAATATAACCAAGATTTACAGTGTATTTTATATGTCAAGGGCTTAAATCTGACACATGGTCTAAAGATCTGTAAATTCAGTATTTATTTTTTATCAACATCTAATTTAGCTAGCAAAAAAAAAAAGGTATCTTGAGAAGTTCCATAAAATGTACTAACGCTGCAGACTTCAAGGCTATATTTACACATAACAAGTGGTTCTTAAATGCGGAGCCATGGAGGCCCTTGCTTGAGGGCCAATGCAAGCAGCGAACAGCGAGGGCAGAGAGAGGGTGTTAGGAAATTCCACTCTCAAATACCATCTTCAAGGGTGCAGCTGAGCCCTTCACCTACTGGGGACATCTCTACTGTTCCTGACTTAAAAGCTTTCTGGTCCCATTGTACATTAGCATAGAAAGCAACAGAGTTCTTTTTTCCCACGTCATTTCTTTTTATACCTTACAAGCAAAACCAGTTAACAACTTAAAATACAAATGAACTTCCTAGGAGGAAGGAAGGGCTCTAAAAACCTGTGCAGAAAGCAACATAAAAATATGAGGCCAACGTGAAAGGCAATCCTCCAGAGACTACAATACTCCTCTGGAGATAGTGTTTCTGTGTACGGGGCAGGTCACCTTTTCTGGGGGTAATGGCAACTCGTGTCTTTAGCTCTCCTTTTCAATCCAGAAACTTCAGTTCGGAGTTCGCTTTGCAGTGCTTCTCCATCGGGGACACTCCGGGGCTCTGACAGAACGGCAGGGGACGCAAGAGGGCTCAGCACGGTGGGGACTGGAAAGCTGTCCCTGGTGCAGGTGGTCTGGGTCTCATAACGAATCAGGCGGGACTGGAGCTCAGAAAATCCCCCGTCTCTTTCTAAAGCTTTTTGGTCATCCAAGCAATATCTAAAACGAGGAGAAAAGAGCATTAAACTCAAACATTCTGGAGAACAACAAGATTTTTTCCCCTTCTAACAGAAAACAGCAAGACGCTGACTTAAAGGTCCTCAGCTAGTTTCCCGAGAATTGTTGGAGAGTTGGCGGAATGGCCTAGTTCTCCAGCAGCTCAGTCTTTTCCCTCGTCTGCTACAGGACAGAAAGATTTGCAAATGTGAAGTACTAGCTGACTCCTCTTCCACTGTGGTTCTGTGGCAACAGATTAAGTTAATCCTTTGGATTATTTCCAAGCTAACATGGCTGTTGTTGTAATACTTCTCAAAACTCTAGCCACCCCTAACTTCTCAGCGTGACTCCAATGGAACAATGGGAAATGCTGACTTCTGCTGGCAAGGGCAAGTTTATTTTCAACACAAAGATTCACACACAGGTAGAAAGGAATTCGAAACCGAAACTGCCTCACCTGACAGCTCAGAACACTTTCAAGGTTTTAACTGATATTCACTCCTCACCTGACTGACACATTTTCTTCCCAACACATGGGGTGCCTGCCTATCTGGTTTGTGGTTAGACCTAATCCAGTGAATCAATGGCGTATTAGCTGTGCAAATGCTTCTGGACTCAATATCCTGTGTAAGCATAACAAATAAACACACGGGGAAAGCATCGGCGACCTTGCAAAGCTCTCCACTTCCTCGCCTCTCTGTAACTGCATCAAGGAGCACAAATGCTTTCACCCAGGGGACTGCTGGAGTAGAAACAATTCAAACCTTTCTCTCTCATCTGCCCTCTCCACCTGAAAGGTTCTAACATGGTCCCTAACACCAGAATTCATCTCTCACAGTACACATCACTTCTCAGACACCTGACAGCCTGATGAGGATTTCAGAACTTTATTTTTCCCTCAGGATACACATTTAATTTCAAAGACTATAGACCATAGATTTATATGGATTTAAATCCTGGTTCTTTTACCTATTAGCTTTGTGACTGGCCAAATTACTTTATGCTCTGCTGCCTGACCTGACCTGCACAATGTGATTTGTAGTACTTATCGAAGGAGGCACTATCAGGATTATTTGTGAGCGGTGTAATTGGATCAGACTCTGAAACATGCAAACTAGCTACCAAATGCACAAGGCTGCCTCTATCATCACCAGATTTATTTTCTACCACAGCGAGTCTTACCACACACCAGTCCTATATAGCCTAAGTAGCACAATCAGAACTTAAACTCAGTTTGGGACTGCAGAGCCTAAGTGTAACCACTTCAGTAGGGCATCTCTTAGTAAGGGTCATCTTCCCAACTGTAACCACTTCAGTAGGGCATCTCTTAGTAAGGGTCATCTTCTCAACTGTAACCACTTCAGGAGAGCATCTCTTAGTAAGGGTCATCTTCCCAACTGTAACCACTTCAGTAGAGCATCTCTTAATAAGGGTCATCTTCCCAACTGTAACCACTTCAGGAGAGCATCTCTTAGTAAGGGTCATCTTACTCTAGTCAACACATAAGTGCATCTTGTAACCCACTGAAGACCTCAATACATACACACAGACTAACTCGGTCACTGACTCAGCATCAGAGAAAGAACACACAGAACAGACGATAGAAGAGAGGTCACAGTTAGGAGAAGGGCAGTGGTGTCAGTCCAAGGGTCCAAAATGACAAAGTTCTGTAGGATGAATAAATCTAAAGATCTAATGTACAGACAGAAGATGACAGTAGGCGTTCTATTTTGCAAATTTGCTAACATTAGAGTTTAAATGCAATTCCACATAAAAACAGAGGTAACTGTGTGAGATGATGGCTACATTAACTAGACTTCAGTAACCATTTCACTCTGTACATATACACAATAACACTCTATTATGTATCACATGTATACTTGAAATACAAAGCTGCTTAAGTGATTCTAAAGCATGATGCAGACAGGAGGAACTCTGATTTAAACTACCTGAACTATGAGAAAACAGAAAACAGTTCTTCAGCCAGAGGACTGGCTGGTGGAAGAGCAAGGCAAGATCACAGATCTCAACGCATGATTTCTTTTTCTAGTCTGTGGCTTAACATATTTTGTGGAAAATGAGCAGTAACCCCGAGGTTACTGACACTCTATCCTGGGATATAAAATGAAGTCAAAATTAAGAAGCCTGAATTTGCGAGGAGGCTTTGGACAAGAAGCAATGCAGTATTTGATTAGCCTGTATATAGAACTGTTTGAAAAGAAAAGTATCCCTTGATTATAAGGGTATTTTTACACCACACTGTTTTCTTTCTAAGATGCCTCCCCATCCCAGGTGCTCCCGATGCCCTTCAGTTGGATTATGTACATTGCGCATGCTCCCGGCACTGCCATTCAAATGCCCTTTAAGACACAGTGACTTGGAAAAAGGAGAGACACAGAATACAAGGTATGTATATCTGATGTTAGGGAAATATTTATGGTTGGAAAAATGATTAATCATTTCATATTTTTCTACAAAAGAATAGCTAAATGTTTTACGAGTCCTATGCTGGCCAGTTTTATGTCAACTTAACAAGAGCGAAATGCCTCCAAAAGATGGGACTGTAGGCAAGCCTGTAGAGCATCCAATTAGTAACTGATGCAGGAGGGCCCAGACCATTGTAGGTGGGGCCACCCCTGGGCAGACTGTCCTGTGTTCTATAAGAAAACAGGGCCGGGCGGTGGTGGCGCACGCCTTTAATCCCAGCACTCGGGAGGCAGAGCCAGGCGGATCTCTGTGAGTTCGAGGCCAGCCTGGGCTACCAAGTGAGTTCCAGGAAAGGCGCAAAGCTACAGAGAAACCCTGTCTCGAAAAACCAAAAAAAAAAAAGAAAACAGGGTGGGCAAGCCCTCTAAGGCCTCTTGCATCAGCTCCTGTCTCCAGGTTCCTGCCCTGTTTTAGTCCCTGTCCTGACTTCCCTCAGTGATGGACTGTGTAGATGGACACATAAGCCAAATAAACTGCTTCCTCCCCAACTTGCTTGTTGTCATGGTGTTTCATCACAGCAACGGTAACCCAAACTAAGCCAGGTCCCAAGAGAAAAAAGTACCCATAAGCTATCTTGTTTTGTGACTAACACAAAAATACCATCTTCAACATATAGCAATGAAGAAAAGTTTCTCTGTAGTTTCAAACTACTCTGAAGTTTATTTCTATGCCATTAGCTTTATTGAGCACCAGTATGTGTCCTCACCGTATAAACTCAAGTGTAAACAACAAGTGTAACGTTAATGAATCCCAGAGCCAGATACAGGGTGCCTCCCCATGAACCACTGGTTAGGGAAACTTCAGAATGGGGAAGTGAAAAGTAGATATTATGAAGATACATTGTATGCATGCATGAAATTATCAGAGTAAATTAAAAAAAAGAAAAGAAAAAACCCTACAAAACAAAATAACCCCTATGTTTCTGACTAAGGGAGGCCATTTCTTACAGAGTGGTTCTTTCCATCTCAATGTCCCCATCTTAATAAGCACAAATTTACAGTAAAGAAAAAGAATTTAGCTCGATCTGTCTGTGGACTAGGTAGATTATAGAGGGAAACTACTCCATAATGAATGTGTTTCATGATACTGTAAATAAAGCATCATGAGGGTTTAGGGCATCAATGCACAAGCAAATATTCATTTAATAGTTTAATAAATGAAGATGAATAACCTTGTTTACAAATTCAGGTGCACCACTATTTTTTTCTATATTAAATTAAAACAACAAGGGAAAAGAGGGAGATGGAGCACAAGATAAACAAAACTGAATTACGGGACTTGTGGAACAATAATCTACAATGCAGTCATATGACAGACACTCCAGCCCGCTATCTAGATAAAATTATTATTGTTTTATTCAAAGTAGTGCTTCCCTAAGCTTAGAAGGCCAAGGAAGCAAAAAACACCTCTGTCCTGAGGTATTTTGTCAGAGTAACAAGGAAAATGTTACTAGTACAGCTTTTTCTCAGCAGGAACACCTTGCGATAATATAAAAAGTACATATTGGTTTCAACTCTCAGATCTGAGTTACATGCAAAATATCTAGAACTCCTATTTAAGTTTCTTTAATAGATTAGGATCATTATATATGTATGCAGGAATATTAAATAAAATATTAAAATAGAATAGAAGGCTCTAAACCTATCAAACAAAAGGAGGGAGACAGAACTTAGTGGTCAGAGTATAAGGAACAGGATGTGGCTCACACCTTTAATCCCAGCACTATAGAGACAGAGACAGGCAGATCTCTGAGTTCAAGATCAACCTTGTCTACGTAGCAAACCCAGGCCAGCCAGGGCTACATAGTGAGACCTTGTCTCAAAGCAGACAGACAGACAACAGCAGCTGGGGAGATAGTTCAGTGGGTAAAAGCACTTGCTATGCATCCATAAGGACCTGAGTTCAGATTCCCAGCACACAACATAAGAAGCTGAGTACAGCATTGTCTTATTTAGGGTTTTCATTGCTGTGAAGAGACACCAAGACCACAGCAATTCTCATAAAGAAAACATTGAACTGAGGTGGCGGCTTACGGTTCAAAGGTTCAGTCCATTATCGTCATGGCAGGGAGCATGACATGGCGCTGGTTACATCTTGATCAGAAGGCAACAGGAAGTGGACTGAAACACTGGGCAGTATCCTGAGCATAGACCTCAAAGTCCGCCCCCACAGTGACACACTTCTTCTAACAAAGCCACACCCACTACAGCAAAGCCACACCTCCTAATAGTGCCACTCCCTATGAGAATATGAGAGCCAATTACATTCAAACTACCACAGGCAGTGTATTCCTATAACCCTAGTTCCAGATGGGATAAAAAAAAAAAAAAGTAAACAGGATCTCTAGGGCACTGTTGGCAACCAGCTTAGATGGAAATCATTGAACTCTTCATTCAGTTAAAGACCCTGAATGAAAGAGAGCAATAGAAGAAGAAATCCTATATCCTTTACAGATGCATGCATTACCCCCCCCCCCACACACACACACACACTCCTGCAAGCTGCAGGAAAACATAATGGAATTCAGCTACTATCACAAAAGCTACTACTTGAAAAAGTCAAGGACTTCCCCAAAGGTCAAGCCATGGCTTAAGAAGTCTTAGTGAGGCCAGGCGGTGGTGGCGCATGCCTTTAATCCCAGCACTTTGGAGGCAGAGGCAGGCGCAGGCGGATCTTTGTGAGTTCGAGGCCAGCCTGGTCTACAGAGCGAGATCCAGGAAAGGCACAAAGCTACAGAGAGAAACCCTGTCTCGAAAAACAAAACAAAAAAAGAAGTCTTAGTGATATTTTAGCTTTTGTTTATATATCCTTACTAATAGACCCCTAACTTCTTACCTAACCACTTCTAGGAATGTAGACTGAGCACATAGATCCCCTTTTGGATATACTAACCGGTCATCAGCACTCAGTTGACCTCCTCTTTTACCACTCCCATTTTGGATTATAAAAGAAAGCCTGATGGTCACTCCCTGAGGAAAAGTCTTATGACCCCACAGAATTCATGCCTGGTGACCTTGCTCGGCCAGAGGATTGCTATTGCTTGGGTTTATAACCGGATTCCAGGGAGACATAGGAGGAACATAGAGAACTGAGAGAATAAGGAGACGGAGAAGAGAAAAGAATGGAAGAACTAGATGGGTAAGAACTTGAGAGGAACAAATTGATACGGGGAAGAACTAGATGGAAGTGCTAGAAGAGAATAGTAGAGGAACGAGATGGAAGATGAGGAAGAGCCAGATGGGGAAGAACAAGATGAGAGAGGAGATGGGAGAGAAGCTGATATGGGAAAGAACAAGATGGATGAGAACCTAGAAGGGGCAGAACTAAAATGAAGGAATTTAGATAGAACCAAAGGGGACAGCAGATAAATGTAAAGAGAAATCAGGTAAGAAAGGAGCTAGGCATGAGAGCAGAATAGAAGCTGTGTAGAGAAAGAACTGACTCAGAATAATAAAGGGTATGAACTAAGGAGTTTCATGTACATAGATACATTTCTTTTCATCAAAGATTAATTATCAGCTGGTTGTAGATTCTTCCCGAACCCTGGGAGGGGACTATAGAGGGGCTGGACCCCATAGTCCCTGATAACACACTACATAAACAAAAATGAAATATAAGTAAATAAATAGCAATAAAACCAATGAGAAAAGGGGAGTGGAATCCTCATTTCTCCTAGCAGAGAGGTAGTTTCATATGCAGACATTAGAAACAATATTGCCAGAAGGTATCCTTTACGAGTAAAGAAGTAAACACTAAGGAAAACTGCAGCCAAAGAAAACCATGAATGTGTTTCTGAAAAAGCAGGACTGGAAGGAGGCACCCACAAAGAAAAGAATGTGGCGTGAAAGTCGCGGCAGTGATCTTGGGAGTGGCAAGGTGTAAGTGGGATGGGAGAGAAGGGATAGAGGAGTGAAGGATGTAGGGGTGATGGTAAGCAAAACTAAGGATGGCTGAAAAAGCTAGAGAGAAACCTACTACTTTGCAAACTAAGTAAAAAGTTTCATTCAAAACGAGTCTGAATGGGAAATACCCTGCATGGGTGGATGCTGCTGCTCTCAGAAGACAAGGCTATTAATGAATCCCAGAGTCAGATACAGGGTACCTCCCTATGAACCACTGGTGAGGGAAGTTTCACAATGGGGAAGTGAAAAGTAGATATTATGAAGACACACTGTATGCATGCATGAAATTATCAAAGAGTAAAATAAAAGAAAGAAAAAGTGAATGGCTGCAGAAGTCATAGATACTAGAAGGAACCTCCAACTGTTGTTTTGCTCAGTCTTTGTGCCATGAAAGCACATTCTAAACGCTTATGTTTATACCCACAGATTATACTCCCAGCCTTGCTCAGCCAACCGTCTGCCTACTGTAGGCCGTGGTTAATACTGAGACTTAGAGCTGGTCAAAGTGCTGAGAAGAACCAACTGCTGAGTGCTCAGCCCTAAACTACACCTTTATTGCAATACCCAGGGAACATCCTAGAAATGGAGGCAGAAAGAATGTAAAAGCTGGGCAGTGCATGCCTTCAATCTATGCCTTCATCACAGCTTGCAGGAGGCAGAGGCAGGCAGATCTCTGTGAGTTCAAGGCCAGTCTGGGCTACCAAGTGAGTTCCAGGAAAGGTGCCAAAGCTACGCAGAGAAACCCTGTCTCGAAAACCAAGAGAGAGAGAGAGAGAGAGAGAGAGAGAGAGAGAGAGAGAGAGAGAGAGAGAGAGAGAGAAAAGAAGAGAGGAGGAGAGAAGAGAGGAGGAGAGAGGAGAGGAGAGGAGAGGAGAAGGAGGGAGGGAGGGAGGGAGGGAGGGAGAGAGAGGGAGAGAGAGAGAGAGAGAGAGAGAGAGAGAGAATGTAAAAGCTGGAGCCTGGGACAAGTGCTATGAAATGTGTCCTCTGGACATGACATGGCCATTTGACTTATATAATCACACAGCTGTGGCCCCTGGCACAAGAGCTGCACAAGACTGGACCAGTCAACATGCCAGAGATTCCACCCTCCCTGAGGAGCTCCTGGCAATCAAGGGTTGCTGGGGGTGGGGGATCGCTTTCTTCAGTGGTGTAGCCGCTGGTAAGTTGCTCAGATAACTGCTGCAAGTGCTCATGTAAGCAACACTAATTAAACTTTGTGGCAATGAAACACGTGAAAGGTGACAGAACAGCAGGGGCAGTGGAGGGGAGTTTGTGAGGGGAAGGAATTTAGAGGGAGGGAGATAAAAAGCCCGTCAAGGGAGGGAAATACAATCAATCTACATTACAGACATGCATTAAATAGTCAATTAATAAACAGTCGACTGAAATGTTACAATGATGCACACACAGTTAACATGTTTAAATTCAGAGCTCATCGCATTTACTAGTTTCTAAGCGATTACAGTATAATTAGTGACCAGGGAATATTAATGTGACCCACAGAGAAAATTCGTATTAATAATGTATGGATCAAAGAAATTCTACTAAAAATACTGAGTAACTAAAAAGATGTTTAAATGAAACAAAACTAATTAATAATAAAATAATTTTTCTTAAATAGAATATGTGTTATATACAGTTTTGAGGACATACTTTGGGGTCTGTATCAATTTATACCATTTTATTTTGCTTGCACTCCACACTGAAATCAACAAAAACTGTAGCACCAATACACAAAAGTGTAAATGAACACTTACTCAATCCCGTGGTAATGGCATTCAGAGGCTTTTTCAAAAGGTAAGACCTGAAGTTTCCGGGGACTAAGTTCCGGTGTCAAAAGCAAAGTTTTTTCCCTGAAATAAAAAAAATTTCATTTGAATTTAAGGTTTACTACATGATAGATTCGAAAGGTAAAGTTCCTAAGGAGACAAATCTGATCTCATAGAGATTTTTTTTTTATGGTCTCCTGATTTTGTTTGTCAACTTGCTATGAGTTAAGAGTTGTCTGGGAAAAGGAAACCTCAACTGAAAAAATATCTCCATCAGACAGGTCTGTAAGCAAGCCTGGGTGGCATTTTCTTGCGTGATGACTGATGTGGGGAGGGGGTTCTCATCTTCTTGCTTCCCCCCGCCCTGTGGGTCACAGACAGTATAAGAAAGCAGGTTGAGCAATCCATGGGGGACAAGTCAGTAAGGAAAACTCCTTCATGGTTTCTGCCTCAGTTCCTGCCTTGAGTTCCTGCCCTGAGTGCCTTCATGATGGACTATGATACAAAAGTATAAACCAGATAAACCCTTTCATCTCCAAGTTGGTTTCAGTCAGTAATTTATGACAGTAATTAGAAACCCTAACTATGACATAAAACATCAAAGTTAAGAGAGCTGAATATGGGGGTGTGAGGACCACCATAGGTTTGAGTCTAGCCTGGGTTATGTGTGAGTTCAAAGCCAGTCTGGGATACAGAATGAAATCCTGCTAGGTGGGAGGAGTTACCAAAAAACCTAAGAAGGAAATGCAACAGGCTAGGTCTGTGCCCTTTGCCCCATTTGTTTTCTGTGCCTCAATTTTAAAAATTACAATGGCACTCACTGAACAAAATTTTTATGAGCATGAGTAAGTCAAGAAAAGAAAATGATTTGCAATGTGTAGGTGGAAGTTTCTCTCCCACCTGCCAAATATCCAGTAGCTGCTTCCCAAATAATTGACTCTGAGGCTTAATATTACTTATAAATGCTTAGCTGGTAGGTAGCTCAGGCGTATTACTGACTAGCTCTTACACTTAAATTAACCCATGATTCTTATCTATGTTTGGCCATGTGACTTGGTAACTTTTCTCAGTGTCAAATTCTCATCTTGCTTCCTCTGCTTCTGGCTGGTGACTCCTTGACTCCGCCCTTCCTCTTCCCAGCACTCTTAGTTTGGTCACCCTGCCTACTCTTCCTGCCTGGCTACTGGCCAATCAGCATTTTATTAAACCAATTCAAGTGACAAATCTTTACAGTGTACAAGACGACTATTCCATAGCAGTAACGTAAATTCTGGAAGCAACATTATTCCTAAACTGTATCACCCCAACCCTTGGTGAAATGAATTTGTGTTCAGTTGTTCACTTAAAATATCTTGACAGAGGAATAAAGTCAACTTGAATCTTTGGTAACAAAGAAAGTATTTACTTTAACTGTAACTCAGAAGGTGTGGCCAGCCTGCCACTGATGCTAAGGATCAGCGACTTTACAAGGCTCAGAAAGTCCAGCACCTAAGTGATGAATTCGGTTCTCCTGAAGTATTTTTCAATCAGCAGGCCTTTAGAACTAATCTTATGTTGAGCTTTCATAAAATATGAATGCTTGAGCCCTTCCACACTTAAACCTGGAGTCTGGAGAAGAGAGAGGCTACTGCCACCAGATTAAGATCACTGGTTATCCTGACACGTGCCTCCCTTCCCTGATGAGTTACTGGTCAGTGGACTTAGTCACAGTCCTGACACTCAGATCTAGTTACATGGAAATGAAGAACATCTGCAGCATGGTGGGTCTTTACACAGTGCAGTGCAGAGTGAAGCAGGCTCGAATGCAGAGCTTGAAACAGTGGCACTAACAGCAAGGCAGGTCAGTCCAGAGAACCAGACGGTGCATCTGCTCTCACACCTCACCCACTCCTGACCTAGAAAAGAGCTGCACTTCTGCCACCACGGATTACGTTCAGAACTACATCATCACGTTAAAATGTCAAACACGTGCCAATTAATGAGTCCAAAAAAAAAAAAACCCTCATCTGCTAATACCTCTATTTAAGGTGTTCCACAAAAAGCATCATTAGTAAATTGCAATGACCCCATTATTTTGATGAGAGACCCTTCAAATGAATAATTTGTAAAACAGGACTCTTAAGTATTCAGCATCTTATTCTTCTTTTCATCATTTCTTATTTTAACCCTTCCCAGTGCATTATCTTTACTTAGTATCACTCGTCTCAGTTTTTCTAAAAGAAATGCAACAAACGTGTTTTGTTAAATGTCCATATTCCCTTGGCATACTGCGAGAAGCAAGGCTCACCTTTAATGTAACACAGCAACTGGGTGATGCCTTGCACAGGTAAGAAAGAGCAGCCAGGTCAGCTCAGCTTTCAACGTTCATGTTAAGTCAGAGGCTCTCAAGCGTCCTAACGCTGCGACCCTTTAGTACACTTCTTCAAGTCGTGCTGACCCTCCGCCACAACATTCTTTTCCTTGCTACTTCATAACTGTAATTATGCTACTGTTATGGATCGTAATGTAAATATCTGTGTTTTCCAATGGTCTTAGATGACCCCTGTGAAAGGGTCGTTTGACCCTCAAAGGGGTCATGACCCACAGGTTGAGAACCACTATGTTAAGTGAAGACAGAGTGATAATGAAGCCCTTCTTTCCTAATGTCAAAGAACCACCCAGTTTCCTAAGAGCTGGGCCAAGTGGCATATGCCTGTAGTCTCGGCTTTTGGGAGGCAGAGGCAGAAGGACTGCAAGTTCAAGGTCAAGTTGGACCATATTGTGAGTTTGTGCTCAGCCTAAGTTACATAGTAAAGCAATGTCAAAATGAAAACACATCTTTTCTAAGTGCATCCCATGCACATTTCTCAGTGAATTTTAAATTAACAGCATCTCCCTCACATTGCAACTTGCCGGCCGCCGCTGCAGTCAAAGGGCACCGCCAAGGTAAGCAAACAGAGCTGTCTCAGCACACACATCTACCACTGAGGCTAATTACCCGAAAGGACTGTTCACCCCACCAGCAAGAGTAAAGACCATTACCCAAATTCTTTGGTCATATTATGCAAGCTTTATTCTATCAGACAGGGCTATCTCCCTAAATCGGGGTTTGAGAAAACAGCTCTGAACACAGGAGGCAGTGGGGTTTACATAGTCCAAAAATCTGCAAGGCTAGGGGGCTTCCAAGGGCATTTGGTCACACAGAACCTTGGCAGAACATTCCAAAATTATTTGACAGAACATCTTATCTTATCAGGAATGTATCCAATTCTAGAAAATGGGTCAAGACCTGTTCAAACCCAAGTTTTACAGAAAACAGGAATGAACGTACTTTGACCTTGTAATAGGATGGCTTCTCATCTTAAAATGGAGTCAGGCTGGTTCACCAAGGACCACAGTGTGATTAACCAGAGATGAGCGACTGTGTGAGGCTTTGCTTCCAGAGTTCCCACTAAAAGGGGTTGTCAACCTCTCAAAGCCATGGGAAGGTAAATGATTCCGAAGTTATGCAAGGTTTATGTCACTAGGAGCATTAAGTCACATGACCCAGTCATTAGCCCCCCTGCTGCCAGTGATGCTTTGCTCTTTGTCCCCAACAACATACACAAAAGACGACAATTCCCCGACTCTATTTCTGGAATAACTTGAACCACTTCCAAAATCTACCTTTAAGATAAACATTTATCATAGTCCAATTCAAAACTAACTTGGTGAAAGTGATCGAAGTGAGATACAGCCTTTATGGTCCTTTAGAAGGTTTTAAAATGATGGATTAACAATGAAAAAAGAATTTCTGGAATAAGCAAATTACGAAATCTTCACAAGAAACTGATGCTACAATTTTATTTACCCTGCAGTCGATGACTGCAGCAGCAGCAGCAGCGTTAACTAGCAGCTTAGTGGGCACGTCTCCAAAGTCAATTCAGTGTACATTACTTATGCAGATGCTCAGTTCATACTTGGTAATGTCGTACTTTCAAAACGATCTTTTTTTTTTCACCTCTTTCAGGAGGAAGGTCATGATTTTTGCCATTAATAGTCATAACTGACAATCATCATGTCAAGTGGTGGCAAAATCAAAACTAGACAGTAGTGCAGAAGAGAAAAACTTAAACATACGTGTTTGCAAATCAAAACCTATCTTTTTTACAGTGAATTTCCAGGCCTGTGAGACAGCTTGGCCAGTAAGTCTCTGGCAAAGCCACTCTACACCATCTGATCTAGACGCTTGGGACTCACGCAAAGGTGGCAGAGGAGGACGCCAAAAAGTTGTCTTCTGACCTGCATATCTCCACGGGGCATACCTGTGACTCTGACCTGCACATCCCCACCGGGGCACACCTGTGACCCCCCCCAACACACACACACACACACACACACACACACACACACACACACACACACACACACACACTATACACACTCAGAATAAGGATAAATGAAACAAAAGTAAAAAAAAATGAAATGTATTTCCTTCTGCACACACAGAGTCGAAGCCCTTGCCCCGACTTCTATGGGAGAAGTACTGAGTTACTGAATTCCCTTCATCATCATCGTTTTCTTCAGATTCAGGGTCACAGAACAGAAGGACATTTGGTGAAATGTAGAAGTGAGGCGGTGGGAGGCTGGTGATAAACAGTGCAGGCAAACCCGTGACTTCTGCCTCAGCTCGGAGCATCAATTAATGCCGGGGGAAAACATACAGTGCTACTTTTAAATGACTGTTAGAAATTAGTTGCAAGTTACAGGTTTGTAACTCACCCTCTTTGAATCTGTAATGGCTGCAGATCTCCAACTGGTAATCCATCCGAGGTGAAATATTTCAGTAGTTCTTTAGCATCCAATAATGGGATGGAGTCCCGGGGACCCTCTTTATGGCCCAGCAACCGCTCAGACGACCGAGGCAATGAGGCAGCTCTGGGAAAACAATTTGTATGGTTTTATTAAAGGTGCATTCAAATCCACCACAGCCAGGAAGTGATGATGAGAGCAAAATCCATTACAAATACAAAAAGGAAAGTCAAGAACTTCACATCGACAGAAGACTAATTACAGACTCTTTCGTTGTGAGCTGTACTTTAAATAATCTGTAGGTCACACTGAAACTTGAGGCTTCTGTTTTAGCCATTCTACAGAACCTATCATGATTATGTTCCTTATTAAATACAACCTATTAACAATTCAGTAGTGCAAAGTTACCAAGTCTATAAAGTTTAAATTTAAACTGAAAACCCACAATATAAATTTCGGAGACCAAGAACTGAACGTTCCAATTTTCTCTAAATTTAAAAGATTACTTAAAGCACGGCCATGAAATGAGACTGTAATGGAAATTCTCTCCAAGGCCTCCTCGAGTCATGCTTACAATATCATGAATACACACTGAATTATTATTACATCTGAAATACATGCAGGACTTTGCATTTTCGAAATGATTTTACCTACAATATACTCTTAATCTTCACAAATTTCCTTGAAAAACCGGAATGGGTCTTATATCAAAACAAAGTAACACCTAGTAAGTACTTTATAAAATGCAATCAGCACACCATGCCTAAAAACCACCATTATTCCTATTTTTCAGCTAAAGACTGCAACAGACCATCAGTTACACGGCGGACGACAGTAACATGGAGAATACGTTAGCTCAAAACTAGACTGACTCCAGCTAGGAGCCACCTCCGCCTCTGTCACTACCATAAACCCGAAAATTACAAGCCGGTCACCAGCTAACTAACCAATAAATAAATCCACAACCGGATCAAAATACTTTCATCTCAAGAAACAGGAAACACTTCATTGGGTTCTGAAACGCTCACTGCTCTGCTGCCATAGCATAAATAAAAATCACTATGTCAACATGAGTTTAATCAATCAACTTCATAGCAATTTAAAATGTTAACTTCTGTACATTCATTTATTTAGTGTGTGTGTGTGTGTGCGTGTGCGTGTGCGTGTGTGTGTGTGCATGCATGTGTGCATGTGCGTGTGTGTATATAAGTCCAAGGACAACCAGTGGGCATGAGTTCTCTCCTCCACCAAGTGGGGATTAAATTCATTTCCTCAGGCTAAGCAACAAATACCTTTCTTTCCCCCTGAGCCATTGTTTCGGCTCCAACTTGGTTATATTTTACTTATTACTCAAATTCAACATTTTTATGAAGAATTCCATGATTAAAATACTGGCATTGAGTTTTAGACCTGTGTTTCTCCACACTAAGGATCATCACACGCTGGCAGGTCCATTTCCCCTCTGTAGCCCTATTGTAGAAATCTAATAAGAATAGTCTAGGAAGAAAACACATGAACATTTCCTCAATTTCATACTCTGGGTGGGCAGGAACTGCATTGTGAGTTTAATTTAATTTCTATGTAGCTTCTTTAATAGTATCTTACAACGTTTCTTAATCAGTCCTAATCACAATCACATTACAGGCTAGATGCAATGGGAAATGTATAATTTGCATTTATATAGAATCCAAACACAAGGCTATCGAAAGAGCTTTTAAAAGCCCCGTCTGTGATGAATTGCACCACCCAGATACGTCTTAGGTTAAAGAATAACCCTGACAACTAAGCTTTCAACTTTCTGCATGCATTTTGTCACAACATTTTCACGACTTTAAAATAAAACTAGGGTTTTTATTCCCACTCTGATGTGGTGGCAAATGTCACGACACAGGTTGGTGAGAGAATCTAAGACCGAATTCTCGTGCCTTCTGACTTTCACCATAGAATGATTCTCTAGTTAAATCTGTTTTAACATCACAAAATTCTAAAAACATGCAACGCATCTTTTGCTCTCACACAGGGATTTGATGTGGTCTTCCTACCGAAACACCTGCAGTCCTTACTAACCACTTACTTTATAAATACCACTGTCATACAGTAACCAGGGCTCACTCTGGTTTGTGAGCCCACAGTCACGGCTCACAGTGACTGTACAGGTCTGACTCCCGGCGGAAGCATGGATGTGAGGGTAGAAGGAAATACAGAAACACGTTTTATGGAAGCCCTAACATCGCCCTTACTGTTTAGAGAAGCAATGAACACCGAGCTGGAGTGTTTATAAAGGACTCGGGAAGAAAGACGACATTGACTCAGCCCTTGAGTGTCTGACATGCTCCTGGTTCAAGACACACTAAGCGTACACATTAAACTCTCCGATCAAACTGAAATCACAATGCAGAAGTACCCAAGAATAAACCCACAACAGGGTTAGGAACAAGAAGAATAAAACAGAGGGGCACAGAGGTCAGAGACTTTCAAGAGAAGGTAGGCCACAGCAAGCACCTCAGAGTCAACCAGGGCGAAACCTCATGAAGAGACTATGTCTGTTTCCCTTTCCAGGAAGCCACAGACTTGGGGTCAGAGTGGCAATGGGCACAAATCAAGAGTGATAAAGGACCCCAATACAAATACTACCTGCTTATAGCCCCCTACCCCCCAACCCCACTCTCCACCCTCACTCCCCACCCCATGCCACCCACCCGTTCTAAAGACACAGGAGCCATGACACTGTTTACATGTCTGGGTACTTGGTTTCTTTTGATTATCTCTCCATTAAAAGCAGCTCACAGAGAAAACAGGCATTGGCGATCTCCCTCGTAGGCCCCTAGTGCCCAACAACTGGTATTTAATCAATACTGTGGACAGTATGAGAAAAGGTTACAGAGGGTTATAAAATGACATCATCAGAAGCGCTGCACACTGAAAGAGAAATGTCAGAGAGCTTGTACTCCACAACCCAGTGATCACACACTGGGTGCCTACTATGCGCCAAAGCCAAAGACCACAGGTAACAGTCTGCTGGACACCTACTTCTGTCTGCGAGAGGACCTACTCACTATGTGGACAAACATGGATGAAAACCAGAACTGTTTCAAGTGACTCCACTTCATTTTACACGCCCCCGTATGGTCAACCTTATATATTCACCTGTGTGTGTGCTGGTGAACTTTTTGTTAACTTTGCCCAGGCTAGACTCATGTGGGAAGACAAGGCCCCACCTGAAAAGCTCCCTCCATCAAACTGGCCTGCAGGTAAACCTGTGGGTCATTTTCTTGATTGATGATTGATGTGAGAAGGCCCAGCCCACTCTGGGCAGGTGGTGCTGGGTTATATAAGAAAGCAAGCTGAGCCAGCAAGGGAAGCACACGATGGGAAGGCCTCTGTTTCAGTTCTCGACTCCAGGTTCCTGCTGCGTGAGTTCCTGCTGCGTGAGTTCCTGCTTTGACTTCCCTCAGTGATGACTGTGTTTGGGATATGTAAGCCAAATAAACACTTTCTTCCCCAAGTTGTTTTTGGCCAGTGTTTTATCACAGCAATAAAAAAAGTAAACTAAGTGTGTATGCTGATGGAAGATGTCTGTAAAGCTAGACACATGGTATTCACCAGTGACGCACACGTGGAAGGTACCAAGATGAGGAACAGGAAGATGATGAAAAAAAAGATCTTACCCTTTTAATCAATATGCTACTCTACTGATTAGCTACTTATGAAAAAAGGCATCTATTTTTCTTTTACAATGAGATTATAAGCTACTGAAACATTAAATTAAAATATTAAGAGTATTCATTTGAAAATACCGAACATGCATTTTTACAAACTCAAATATTACCTCATTTTTTGTTTAGCTTTTTCAAAAGTTTCTAAATTCTGAAGAACGTGTCTTTCCGGCCATTCCAGAGGGTTGGTTTTCATTAGACTCGAAGAACAAGGTTCAACTGTACTGGTATCTAAAGACAGCAAAACATACATCAGCACTGGAAAAAAACTAACATAATGAATGTGCTATGTCAAAATAAAGTTCACTCTGGGTGTGGTGATACCCACCTTTAATCTTAGATTTGGGGAAGGTAAGGAGGAAAATCACAACTTGAGGCCAGCTTAGGCTTTATACTGAGTTCAAGACCAACCTGGGCTAAGTAATGAGACTGTCTCAGAAAAAACAAACAAAAAAATAGTGATAGATGTATACACAAAGTGTGTGTGTGTGTGTGTGTGTGTGTGTGTGTGTGTATGTAAAGGCTAAGGTCTCAATTGAGGCATAATTAAAGACCTGACTAATGACTTGAACTGTGTAAAATGTCACTGAGAAGATTATTGGAAGTGAAAGTATCTTCTTCAGATAAAATCTATGATTTATTAATGATAAAGTGCAATGAGTCTATCTACTAAGGCTCACACGGAACAAAAGCACACGTTAGCTATTCCTAATGAAAGTGGGTCAAAAGGAAGCCGCTCTACAGCAGACACACAATGATGCTGTGACTTCCATACCAGGAACAAAATCATAAGTAAAATCTCTTTCAAAAAGGACTACCCCAGTCTCAGACTACAATAAATGACTAATATAGGCTTATAACATTCTCAAAGTTACTCCTGAAGTAATTCTCACTTATCTGTTAATCAGAGATGCCCTCTAGTCACTAAAATTCAGTATCACGTGGCTCTAACAACAGCACAGGTGAGGACCATCTTGCTGGTTACTGTACTGCAGTGAGTTACACTGAGTCTGCGCTGAACACTGGCACTCAACAAAACCTAGAGGGTCAGCTTCCATTCTCAAAAGAAAGGTTAGCTTCAACAAACATTGCAAAATTACTAACTGTACTAACTGATTTTAATTTTAAACTTACCTTGTTTTAAGGATAACTTTAGACTACTATACAGCATTCTAACAAATGGCTCAAAATAGCTGGATGTTCACTGCTTAAGTTACAGCTGACAGAATACCTGTTCTGTTTCTAAAGTATAATAAAAATGGGAGCAACCATCTCTTATTTTCTCTTTTCTTACTAAGCTATTTAACCTTGAATATTCCAAAGTATCTTCTAATACCTACATTTGGATGTCATCAAAACACACCATTTCCCATTTCTTATTAACAGTGGTGAAATCCATTTGATAGGGTAATGAGCTTTATAGCGAGGCAATGTACTTCTTAATGGAGACATGGCTTTGTAATAAAAACATACAGAAAATAATCAATACCAGTTCTGCACCACCGCACACTCTGAAGTTTGTAAGAGGATTCAAGTTATCTTTAAAAAACAAACAACAAATTGTCCTTGCCTATTACAATAAAGTTAATTATTAACTGAGTAGATAACATATAAATATGATGACATAGTCTAATATTTAAGAAAAGTGAACAAATATTAACGAATGTCAGGACTTTGGGGTAATAACTAAACATAATTCTTACAGTAAAATAAAATACAATGTTTTGTTTATTTGCTTCTCTGGATATTACACCATGCCCCAAAACAAAATGTAACAAAAGGCTCCCTGAGAGATCAAGAAAATTATTCTTTGTAATACCATTTTGCAAGAAAAGGAAATAGAAACAGAACCAATACAGTTAGGAAAACAAGGAAAGTGACCTTCACATCACAAATTCCAGCAAACAGAGAGGTAGTAATGTCAGTATGTATGGCTAATGAGGATAAGCCATTACAATCTTACAGACCAAAGTAAGAATAAATCACAATAAAAAAGTGACATTATCATTGGTATAATCTATTTCATAAAACAACATACTACTAAATGTTTGAAATAATAAAAGGGATCACAGTCTACCTAACAAACTCATTTACACAGCCTTGCTATGTGCCCAGAAGTGCCAGGTGGACCCTCCATGTGTCTAACACCAGGCACCACATCCACTGAAAAGTCTTCAGCGACTTCAGCAAAGAGCCACTAAAAGGGCTACATTATGGCATTTTCTACATCGTGACCGGTCACTCTGTTACACTTGCTAGAGTTTCCACAAAAGCAGAAGCAGAACAAACCACCCTACATTGCTAATACGTACAACTGTGCCAGGATATGAAACTGATTGGCCTTACTGGTTTTACATGCAGTTCAATTACACGTAGATGTATGTATTCAAATCAGTGCCACAAAAATGTTAAGAGTCACAACTATATCTGTAGGAGTCAGACTCCAATGTGCAGTCTGTCAATTTTCAGTTCAGGTTCTAAAAGTCTTCATTTGTTTAGTGACTAATTTGGGGAGATCCTCCTCCTATAATCTTATATCCTCCCACATCCTGTATCCTCCAGGCTCCATGCCAGGCCCTGCAGATGTGGAGACAGCATGTAAGTGTGCCCTGTACCTTCAAACATGGGGTACAGAGGAGACAAATATCAGTAACAATCAGATAGATCACACACCATTTAAATCTATGCCACATAAAATGAGAAAAACTGAAGAGAACCAGTATGGCGGAAACAGTTTAAACTTGCCAAGGCCCAGGAAAGCCTTGGAGAAAGCGACAACTAAACATCCATAAAGTAGCTATAGGTAAGAGCTGAGAGAAAAGGACTCTAGACCAAGGACATGTGTGTGTAAAGCCATGGAGGAAAAGAGTGGGACATGCCCCAGGACTAAGCTGACCGTTGTAACAAGGAAACAGAAATGTGGTACTTGAAAAACCAGACCGAGCACAAGGCCAAGTGTCTGTTGTGGAATAGTTCTTTACACTGTGTGAAGATGTGTCACCGTGATTGATTTAATAAAGAGTTCAATGGTCAATAGCTAGGCAGGAAGAGGTTAAGGTGGAACTTCTGGGGACAGAGAGGACTCTGGGAAGAAGAAAGGCAGAGTTGCCAGCCATACACAGAGAGGAAACAAGAGGTGCAAGATGGAAGAGAGGTAAAACCACGTGTCAGAATGTAGATTAATATAAAGGGATTAATTTAAGTTGTAAGAGCTAGTGGAACCTGCCTGAGCTAATGGCCTGGCTTTTATAGTTACTAAGCAGTCTCCATGTCATTATTTGTGAGCTGGCAGCCAACAAAAAAGCAAACTACAGGTGTCAACTAAGGTTTGTATAAGTCACAGTGAGGATGACACAGTCTGTGCAAATGGAAGGAAAACACATGGTTTGAGCAAAAGATAATGGCCGCAGAGGTAGAGCAAACACATCTCCAGCTCAGTGCTAAGAGCTAGACTTGCTTGCCCAGGTCACCTCAAGATGCATCTTCCATCACTCAGCTCCCTCTTACCTCCCATGCAAACCCTCTGGGAAGGCAAACCTCTCTCCTAACTTCATACTCCATGGCTAGTATATTGGTCACTTTTTCCTTGCAAAATCCTATTTCCCTTCTCCTTCCATATGCTAAGCACCACTCAAAACCCTCCAAGTCCCTGGGCTTCTAGTGAGGCTCTGTAACTATTCCACACTAGTTGAAGTCGTGTCTTCTACATGTATGACAATTTACTCAGCCAAAATATGCAGTCACTTTGTTACACTTAATTTAACAAATAATTTATCCTCACAGCCATCTATCCTATGGTGGTGGTTTGAATGAGAATCGTTCCTGTCGGCGCACATGCTGGAATGCTTGGTCCTCAGATGGTGGAACTGTTTGAGAAGGAACAGGAGGTGTGGCCTTGTTGGAGGAGGTGTGTCACTGGGGTGGGCTTTGAGATTCGCAAAGTACCATTGTCCCATTCCCAATGTACCATTCTCTGCCTCCTGCTTGTGGACTGAGATATAAACTATCAGATGTTCCCGCTGCCACGCCTTTCCTCCACATTATGGACTCTAACCCTCTGAAAAGCAACTAATACAGTCACCCTTGATTTAAAGAGAAGGAAAGGGAGATCACAAAATGTGCCCACACGTAACACAGCAGGTTTCAGAGCCAACATTCAGCCTTGCTACCCTTGTTCCAGAGCACATGCTGTAACCAGGAAGCAGGTTAATCCTCAAAAAAATCCCAGATAGTGGGCCAAATTGTTACTGCTATTTTAAACATAAGGAAACCCAAATGTGGAGTTAAGTAATTTGTCCAAAGACATTGTGATGGTTGGTCTTCATTGTCCACTCTACTGTTTTCCCACACTGCTTTACAAACAATGTAATCTGGTTGAGAGCCAACAGCGACCACGATGTTCATTTCTTTGTGTGAATATCCACAGGATCATAGAAAAGGCACTCAAATCAACAGCCCTGCTAAGTCGATTCTGTGATTATTTTTCTTTAGCCTATACAATATAGATAGTTCCCATAAAATAAAAGCAAATATGGGGGGCAGGAGAAGAGGACGGAGGGGGAACAGGGGTTGGTATGTAAAAGGAAGGAAAAAAATTTTAATAAAAAAATTACAGAAAAAAATAAAGGCAAATATTTGTCCTGTTTCAAATTGTGTTAAAAGAATCTCAAATGTGTTCTTGCTAGATGCCTGAAAGCCTCCCTTTATTCAAATTCACCACTTCTTCCAACTCCAGAAAAGAGCAGAAGCTCAGTTAATGGAGCAATGATTCCATAGCCCCCTGGGAAGTATGATGACTTCTGGACCCCAGTGAGCAGCAGCTGTGAAGTTAAGTACCACATGGTTCTGCCTGTACACAATTCATTGTACACAGGTTACTTCCTGCAATTTTTGAAACCTACCCATTCTAGCAGCTTAGGAAGATAAGAAGACCATAGCGTGCTTAAAAACAGTTAAACTGAACATGCTTGATGAAAGATATTAGCAAAATGTCTGTCACATTTAAGTAAGTAGAGTTCAGATATGCACTGTGTTAAATATATATATATATATATATATATATATATATATATATATATATATATATCTCATTCTTTAAATGTATGAAATGTATTTTGACTTGGCCAATATAGCTTATAAAATTTTTTAAAAAGGCTACACACACACACCACCACCACCACCACCACCACCACCACCACCACCACCACCACCAAAAAATGTAAAGTAATAAAAAACTTACCATTTACCATACCAGCAGCTTTCATTTTGTCTGTCTGTGTTAAAATCGCTTTCGGGGTGAGAGCATCAAAATGACCCAGGAAGCGATCCCTGGTGAGCACCAACAGACTTTTGAGTTCATCAGCAGAAACTGCTTCGGGCTGATTTGCAGCCTTCCTTCTTTCTGCCAGACAAACAGACACAATTAACCACAGGACACTGCACCTGAAGCAGCAGCTCCTCTGTCTACTATTGTCATTAAATATATCTTTGAAAAATAAAACAAATATCTACATTCCTATGGAGCCACATTTTTATTTTGATCCTATTTATAGGTAACAGCAAAATTCTGAGTTATTATGTGAGATGGGGGAGTACGGTCATTGGTTAACAGTAAGAGTGGGTGGACAATAAAGACAAGCCTGCAAGTCTTCAGGGATATATTATGGAACATTAAACATGGTCTTACATTCATATGTATATATGGTGGCTATTCTTGGTTGACAATGTGACTACATTTGAAATAAACTAAAATGCAAAAAAATGGAGGGTGTTATAGAATATTATTTTAAGATGTTTTACATTTGTTTATACTGTGGAACATTTGTTTAATGATGTAAAGATGTGTTACTTTTTTTATGTTGCATTTGTTTAACTCTGTGAAGCTGTGTTACTGTGCCTGTGTAAAACACCTGATTGGTCTAATAAAGAATTGAATGGCCAATAGCGAGGCAAGAGAAAGGACAGGTGGGACTGGCAGGCAGAGAATAAATAGGAGAAATCTGGGAGGAGGAAAGGAGGAGGAGCAAGAAGGATCAAGGAGGAGGATGCCAGGGGCCAGCCACCCAGCCAGCCAGCCAGCCAGCCAGCCACCAAGTAAGAGTGAAAGTAAGATTACAGAAGTAAGAAAAGGAAAAGCCTGGAGGCAAAAGGTGAACAGGATAATTTTAAGTTAAGAAAAGCTGGCTAGAAACAAGCCAAGCTAAGGCCAGGCATTTATAAGTAAGAATACGTCTCTGTGTGTGATTTCTTTGGGAGCTGGGTGGTGAGATCCCCTAAAAAGTAAAAACAACCAACAACAGGAGGGCACATCAGTGAAGGATTTTTTGCTTAATTTAAAGTAGGAAGATCTACTTCTAATCCTGATCTTGAGACGGGAAGACACATGCCTTTAATCTGGGCCACCTTCTGCTGGAAGCCTATAGAGGGAAGCTTTTCCTCTTTGCCTGCCTGCTGTCGCCTTGCTAGCACATCCGTTCCTTCACTGGCATGGAAGCCTACTTCTTCAGGATTCCAGCATGTACAGAAGACCAGCTGAGACATCCAGCCTCGTGGACTGAGCAACTACTGGATTCTTGGATTTTCCATTCATAGCCAGTCATTGTTGGATTAGCTGGACTATAGCCTGTAAGTCATTCTAATAAATTCCCCTTTCTATCTATATAGAGAGGTTCATCCTATAAGTTCTGTTGCTCTAGAGAGCCTTGACTAATACAGCATATAAAATTAACACCCATAAAACTTTTTACTAAATACAATAGCATAGGCATTCCTGTTTCTTCCTTCTCCAATTCTAAACTCTGGGTAAAAGAATTAAAACAGAACACTAACAAGAAAAAAGTAACAGCAGCCCTTCTGAACAGACCATGGAAGACAGAAATAAATGGTAAACTGAGTCAGCAGTGACCACTTTGAGTGCCTGCACAGAACACTACCAAGGAGTGTGGGCAAATGTAGTGAGATGCTAGCCTCAACCCAGTCTGGACAGAAAGGGTCAGGCAGCCTCAGAGACAAGCGTAACTGCTTCCAGTTTTAACAGTTCCAAACCACAGACTTCACGTGTGTAGAAAGGTCATGTTAAAGATGGGGTTAAACCTAAGTTCAGCAAAAGCCCCCATAGTTCCAAACATCAGATCCCAAGCCCTGCCACCAAAACACCAGTGGCTATAATACCTCACTGGAAAGATCAGAGTCCCAGAGATGTCTTCAACTCTGTGACATTGTGACACAAGATTGTCACCTATGAAATTCAGGAGTCTATATTGGGTCCTATTCATAGCAATCCTTGGCCACATGTGGCCAGTGAGCCATAAGAGGATTCTAAGAACAAAACATAAAGCTGAATACCCACAGAGAGAAGAGCCCCAGATACTGATACTGAGATGGTGTAGAGGCAGGCTCAAATCGGAATACTGAATTCTCCCCCACCTACCCTCCAGTGACCTCTGCCAGGTAATATTAGAGGCTGGAAACAAAAGCTGCATTGGAGAACAGGGTGGATGAGGAACAATCACAAGCCTTGGAAAGGGTTGACGGGAAAGGGCCCTGCATTTCCTATGCTAACCCCACGCATGGACTTCAACCCAGGAAGACTGGTCGCTCCTTCTTGCTCCACCCGCTCACTGAGCTGGACATGACGAGGCAGGCTTTGACTAACCCTTGCTCTTTTTGTTAAGAGCCAGCCAGCAGTCTTCAGGTATCCTCTCTGTAGTGTGGCCAGGGACCTTCTCCTATATGGTTGGTCTGTAGTTGCCCAGTTCCAGCAGGTAGCCAATAGCTAAGTCAAGACTTAGTGTATGGATGAGAAAGCCACCTGGACCATAATCTAAAACGTCATACCATTTCACCAGTAATTTATCTGTACATTTCTTCAGCTTCTTCCTAAATTGGTTGCAACTTTGGGAGAAGAGTTATTACTGGGTTCTTTCAAGAAAGAGAGAGAGAGAGAGAGAGAGAGAGAGAGAGAGAGAGAGAGAGAGAGAGAGAAGAAAGAAAGAAAGAAAGAAAGAAAGAAAGAAAGAAAGAAAGAAAGAAAGAAAGAAAACCAGCCAAACTAGAGAAAGATGAAAGTAAAAAAGTAAAGACAAAATGATGAAAAAGGATTCCAAAGAAACAAAGGCATTGTAGAAAACAGAAAATGTGATAGAATTAATAGTCTCCTAAGGTAGAGAAAATACTGGAATAAGTACCAGCTGGTTGGATGAAGGAACAATCATGGAACAAAAAAAGAATTCTTCCCAATGTGTGGTTGTATGTAATCTTAGCAGACCGGAAGTGGTACTAAGAGTGAAAGATACAAGAGTTCAAGGTCATCCTCAGCTACATATCTATTTTAAGGCTAGGCCACATGAGACCCTGTCTCAAAAATCAATTGATCAATAAATAAAGAACTATTCTGTCACCCAGAAAGACACACATGGTATGTACTCACTCATAAGAAGATATTAGATATAAAGCAAATGATAACCAGGCTATAATCCACAGCCTCAGAGAAGCTATCTAACAAGGAAGCTCCTAAGAGGGAGGCTTGGATCTCCCTGGAAAGGGGAAATAGATGAGATCACCTTAGTAAACTGGGGCAGGGGGCTGTGTAGAGGGGAGGGGAGGGGGGATGGGAACATGACAGATCGAGGGATCTGGATGGGCCAGTTGGGAGAGGGACGGAGAGGGAGAGCAATGAAAGAGGTATCTTGATGAGGGGCCATTAGGGAGAAACCTGGTGCCAGGGAAACTCCCAAGAAGCCACAAGGATGACCCCAGCTAAGACTCCTAGCAATAGTGGAGGTGGCCTTAACTAGCCTTCTCCTGTAATCAGATTGATGACTACCCTAATTGTCATCATAGAACCTTCATCCAGTAACTGATGGAAGCAGATGCAGAGATCCACAGCCAAACACTGGGCCAAGCTCCAAGAATCAAGCTGAAGAGAAGAAGGAGGGATTATATGAGCAAGGGGCATCAAGATCATGATGGGGAAACCCAGAGAGACAGATGACCCAAGGTCCTGGGAGCTCACGAACTCTAGACCGATAGCCCTGGAGCCTGCATGGGACCAAAGTAGGCCCTCTGCATGTGGGTGACAGTTGTGTAGCTTCGTCTGTTTATGGAGCCCCTAGCAGTGGACCAAGATCTGTCCCAGGCACTCAAGCTGGCTTTTTGGAACCTATTCCCTATGGTGGGATGCCTCATTCAGCCTTGATGCACGGGGAAAAGCCTGGTCCTACCTCAACTTGGTATGCTATACTGTGTCGACTCCTTAGCCTTTCTGAGGAGTGGATGGGGCGGTGGGTAGAAAGGAGGTTGTGGGAGGGAACAGGATGAGAGGAGAGAGGGGAAACTGTAATTGGTCTATAAAACAAACAAATAAATTGAATTGAAAAAAGAAAAAGAAGTGTTCTGTCCTGGAACATCAATATATAGCCCTGTGAGAGGTATAGGAAGAAGAGAAGTGGACAGGGAATTACTACAGATCTAAAAACATTGAGGATGTTCTATTAAAATGGCCTATCACCTATGCAGCTCGGTAAATAGGGTGTGGAGTTGGGGGTGAGGAGGACACACTATCATTCGGAGTCAGGCTTCTGGAGATAACAACTTCAGCGAGTGAGTCAAACCAATAAAACACAAGCGCACTGCAGTGGAGAGGAGTGAGGTTACATTTCTAAGAGCAGATCAAGCATATGGCACTGTGTTATAATACATACAGTCCACAGCTCAGCAGAAAACTTAGCTCTGCTGTTACAATGTTAACCGATCCATGCCTTCACTGTTCAGGGTCACTAGGAAGGGAAAGGGGAAGTGAAGATGCCTTAGAGACACTGATTCTTTATCTGCCACAGTTAGACTTTAAGAAAATCCATGAAACTGGATACATATACTTACATAGTATCTAAAACACAAAGAAAGGCCTGAACTAGCTAGAGGGCTGAGGATAGCTGCCTGCCGACACAGAGGCAGAGAGATGAGGATGGGCACCTGTGGACACAGAGACAGAGAGATGAGGATGGGCACCTGTGGACACAGAGACAGAGAGATGAGGATGGGCACCTGTGGACACAGAGACAGAGAGATGAGGATGGGCACCTGTGGACACAGAAACACAAGGATGAGGATGGGCACCTGTGGACACAGAGGCAGAGAGATGAGGATGGGCACCTGTGGACACAGAGACAGAGAGATGAGGATGGGCACCTGTGGACACAGAGACAGAGAGACGAGGATGTCAGCTGTGGACACAGAGACAGAGGATGAAGATGGGCACCTGTGGACACAGGGACAGAAGGATGAAGAGGTTTGAGAGGCACTGCCGTTCCACATTTGAAGTTTTCCCATATCATCTGAATTTTCAGACTGTATCTACATATTACTTTGATACAAAACATTTCTTTTAAAAACACTTCTAGACCAATCACATTTTCCTTCTATAATAAACCTGTTATCCTAGAAACTGATAGGAATTCAACAGCCATTGAAGACTTACTGCCTGTGAAGCACCATCCCAGGCCCCAGACTCAGAGGATTCAGGTGTATGACGTTATAGCCTAGTGTATATTAATGATGTAAGGCAGTTGGTAGGAAGGCAGCAACCACTTCCCCCTTTAGAACATCAGCTTTATGATGCAGGCCCTGGAACGCCCTACCTCACTGATGTAGGTATTCTCAGGGTCCTTGCAGATTCAGCCCAAGGTAAGAAACACAAGCTTTCTGTTGCCAAAAATATTAACTGTAAAATCAGAGTTGTGATAATCTCTTTCTGTAAGATCTCACCAAGGAAACCAGAAGCCTCAGTGTATTTTCCTTCTGTACAATCAACTGGTAGTCATTCAAAAAAAAAAAAAAAGCTATGCACAGCTTGCTTTCCCATGGAAGACACACAATGAGCAATGAGCTTCAGGAGTCAGTCCCTCATTTTATTAACTAAAACTATATTAGAGTTGGCCTCAACTATGAAGAGTTCCAATTACACCACAGTTTGGAAGGCAGGGTAAGAAAGCACACTGACCTTAATAACTGAGAATGAGGGAGGAGAAGGAGATGAGGCTTAATACAGTGATGAACTACATATTTAACATAAGGTTAAAAAAAAAAAATGGCCAAGTGGTGGTGGCACACTCCTTTAATCCCAGCACCGGGGAGGCAGAGGCAGGCGGATCTCTGTGAGTTCGAGGCCAGCCTGGTCTACAGAGCAAGATCCAGGACAGGCACTAAAACTACACAGAGAAACCCTGTCTCAAAAAGATAAAAAACATAAAATAAAAAAACAACTAAGCTCGTATATACGCGAGTAAGTGAGAAATAAGAACTCAGGAAAAAACTTAAAACTCTGAAATGGGTCAGCAAAGGAATGCTATATTCTTTACTACATAGCAGTAATGAAAATTCATTACTGAGAAATACGGAATATCTAAAAGCCATCAGCTGAATATGAATCAGGATTTTAGTGGGTTCTATGAATTTTTAAAGGATATGAAGACACTGGTGTACTGAGTGTAATACTGGAGGCAAGCAACACTGCTTTATTATATTTACATCATACTGAAGTCTCTAGTTTAAAAGCTTTTCGGCATTCTAAAACTTTTCCTTGAAAACTACTGAGATGAGGTATTGTTAACTGTCTTTCCAAGGATAAAAGTTATTAATTACAAAAATTAGGAATATTAAATTATAGTTAGGTTTTATGTTATTACTCCAATACAACAGATCAGATGCTTTTTAAAATAAACTGAACATAGACTCATTTAGAAAGTTAGATTCCAACAAGCTTTATTTGCTATTCATGTTATTTTAAAAGATAGTATGTCTCAAGTATCATTAATTGGTATGTTTTTATGAAACTCTCCAGTTCTTTATCATTTGAAACTGGTCAGGGAAATATTGGAAGAACTGGACTATTTATCCCATTTCATTGGTATTTTAAGGACATCTTTTTGAAGGTTTGTTTTATGCAAAGAGGTTATTTTATCTATGTCAAAGGACTGACTTTTAAGAGATCTTTTTGTTTAAATTCTTTAGTTTCCACAACATACGAATGGGCTTAAAAACATTTCTCTTCACACATCACCACAGGAAAATGACTGACGAACATACCCAGACATGCATACACTGAAAACTCTTGGCTATCATTTCCCTCTGCCTCTTGAAATACAAAATTGTACAGATGCATTTTTTGCTACCCAAGTAGTCAGTCAGGGAAGGGATGTGATTTGTTGAGCAAGGATTATCATCATAAATGGATTCACTGGATCATTAATCTGAGCCCCAAGATTTAATGCTTCAGATTGCCAATTGCACATTTGTATGTACATGTTAATGTGATGTATGCACATGAGCGTAAGTACACACATATACATGTGTGGAGGCCAAGGTATATTCCTTCATTGTTCTCCACATTCTTTAAACATTTAACTATTTTGTGTGTTGGGGGATGGAGTACATGTACAGGCCAGAGGGCAACTTGTAGGTGTGAGTTCATTGCTTCTGGTGTGAGGTCCCAGGAACAGAACTGTAGTCATCACATTGGCTAATGCCTTTACCGACTCAGCTGTTTCTCCAGCCTATCTATCCTCCAAGGTCTTTCCTGAGGTAGGGTCTCTTACTGAATCTGCAACTCATCTCTTGGCTAGGCTGGCCAGCCAATGAACTCCAGAGTCAACTCCCCTCAAATGCAGCATGTGCACACTACCACACTCACCTTCTACATGGATGCTGGGGATCTGAAATCAGGCCCCATGATTGTACAGTAGGCACTTTACCAACTGAGCCGTGTAGGTCCCCAGGCAAACATCGACTACCACTAAAATTTTTTCTTCCTGTTCACCCTTATCTCTGTGTGTGTGTGTGTGTGTGTGTGTGTGTGTGTGTGTGTGTGTGTGTGTGTGTGTACACAAGTACTGCACAAGCCACAGTGCTTATTTCATTTCTCTCCTTCCACCACCTGACTTCTGGAGACAGACTCAGGTCATTGGGCCTGGTGGTAGCTCCTTTACCCACTGAACTACCTCAATCCCACTGAAACTTTTCCTTTTTAATAATACTTTCCTTGAACAAATATCACAAATTAATACACAATTACCTTGGTTTTATACAAGTAGAAAAACTTTTCAGTGTTTACATGAGTAACTGACTAGCGAATATTTTTTCTAAATATTCTAAATTAATTCTAAAATTATTTCCTACCAAATAAATAGACCATTGGATTCAATATAATTTAAAAGGCTTTAGGATAAAAGAGTACAGTTTTACTTCTTAATATATATTTATAATATTTTCTTCTTTATGTAACTAAAGTAGTATAAATTTAAGGAGTGTCTTAATTATATATCAGTGATTTAAAGCAAATTGTTATTAGGCATCACTGTACATTTAATATTTATAAAAATGCAGATTGATAACCAACTTAATATTAATGATGGAAGAAAAACATCAGATCTCTCTTTTTTTTTTGTTTTTTTTTTTTTTGGTTTTTCGAGACAGGGTTTCTCTGTGTAGCTTTGCGCCTTTCCTGGAACTCACTTGGGTAGCCCAGGCTGGCCTCGAACTCACAGAGATCCGCCTGGCTCTGCCTCCCGAGTGCTGGGATTAAAGGCGTGCGCCACCACCACCCGGCCAGATCTCTTTTTAAACAGTGTTAAGCCTCTCAGCTAAGGAAAACCCATGATGCTAATTTCAGTATGTGAACTAAGCCCAGTTATCATTAGTTATTAGTGATGGTTAAACTGAAGAATCAACGTGCAAGTTACCATACTAATTTCTCTAGACTTGCACTTTCTTCTATTTTCAGTCTCTACCCTCCTTCAACAAAACTGCATAAGGATTATATGCATTAAGTAGAGTAACAAACTTCTGTGTCTTTTCTAGATATGGTTCAAATTATACAAATTTGAAAGATAAAATTTCCCTGGCAAAATACATTTTGAAAATATTTCCAATCACATACTGACAATCAGGATATTCTGAATGCAGTAAAAATAGCAATGCAGACCTCATCTACCCTAGTCATCTATTTACATGAAGCTCTATGGATCACACCTGAAAGATAACATGTAGAGGAACATGTATGTAAACACAGATGACTCACACTAAACAGACCCACACTCTTATGGTAGAATCAAAAGCCCAAACTGGTACTTACTCAGGCATTCTTTCAAAGCCAAAACTTGAACGCTGGCTAACTGTTTCTCCCTCTGTAAAATCTGCTCCTCAGAAAAACTTGGGAGTGATGAGAAGTCAAAAGGAAAACCTAAGAAATAAGAAAAAGTCAACATTGATGATATTCTATGCTAAGAATTAAAATTCAGCTCCTAGGAAGTGTGTTAGGACATGACTAGAAACATAAAAGCCAACCACTCACCTCTCTTGATGTTGCACATTTCAAAGTAACTATTAAACATGGGGAAATGAGCATACTAAATTGTTCTATATTTTAATCTTTGATCTGACTCTTAATTCCTTGAGGGATATGGGTACCAGGGTAACTTCACTACATAGTATTCTCTTTTGCCTACTTAGAAAACAAAGCCAGAACATTTTCTCCTTTCTAAGTACAGGTTCTCACAGTCCCCACAATGAGCCACAGGTCTACCTGTCCTCGTCCGTTCCATTCTTTGCATAATGAATCTAGTATAAAACTACACAACAGTTCCAGAACTGCCGTGGCTGATCCAGGCTCATCCTCTTTTCTTCTTGTATACAGTTCTCAGATAATTAGAATGTGCAGGAAATGCACTATCAGAAAACACAAAGGAAAGCTTGGGTTTGTTCCTCTCTCACCTTCAAGGGAAGCCTACTCGTACTTTGTTTAGGGAGTCATGTGACCCCTGAAGCTTGTAACCCAGAGAAGGATGCCTTCGGGTATCCTCAACTGTGCTATGCGTAGGACACAGGGAGTCAAGACTCCATGTGCACCATACAGCTTAAGTCTTGGGAGGCTGGCTTGTGATAGATCCTGGGCTGTTTCTGTCTCTGTGCTCCCTGTCTGTGAATAATATGCCATTGACACAGCCAATATATACACAAACTCTCTCTCATACACACACACACACACACAAATGTAGAACTTAATATAGAACTAAATATGGAACTTAGAAAAGAGAAAGACAAACATCAATGAAGCAAAAGAGGCTTGAGAGAAAATAAATAGAAATAAAAAAATTTGAGTGTTGAAAGCAGTAAACACTAACAATTTGGCATCTGAAATTAAAAGCTAATAGCTAATCTTTACTTTGAATGTTGTAAAGGGATTAATTTTCTTCATTTTAAATTATAAAAAGGTTATATTAAAATCCCAGCACGGAGACAGGGAAGTGGATGCAAAGTCCCACCCCTAACCAAGAAGCTGTTTGCAGTTAATACCTGCCAGGAAAAGGAAAACCAATTTTTCTCTGTGGAGAGTCACTGGATATATCAACCACACTCCAGGGCAGGCCCAGGCCAAGAGCGGTTTGCCAATACAAAACGGGACTCCATGTTTGCTGTGTGCTTCTTGTTCTTGTTTGGTATTTTCCACCTTGTTGAGTTTTGTTTATTAGTTCTGATTTTCTTTTCTTTTCTTTTTTTTTTTTTTTTGAGGCAGGAAGAGAAAGAACATGAACTTGGGTGGGTACAGAGGTACAGAAAGATCTGAGAGAAGTTGAAGGAGGGGACAGAACAGGACCAAAATATTTTATATTAAAAAAAAAAAAAAGGTGAACTAATGGCAGAAATGGAGTTTCATTATTATTCCTTCCACTTACAACCATGTCAATTAATTAAAGTACAAACAAGTGTGGGGACGGGTCTCTCCAGCAGAGTGAATACTTACTGCACTTGGCTTCCTCTCTCTCTGTTTTCATCCTCCCGTGAATGAACCGGAGTGCAAAGGAGCCGTTGATCTGGCTGGCCGAGTGAAGCAGTGTGGCCCTGCACTTGGTCCTGCCGTTGCCTTGCAACAGGAGGTAATAGCTGGAGTACTCGCCTTTCACGTCGACATCTGGAACTGAAGAACAGTGATCTAGGTAAGAACAGGGAAACACTGCTCATCACATGGCAACTGTTGATCCCTAAGAGAGACCGACTGGACAGCTCCATGGTATCTGACGATGAAACAAAGCTGTCGCTCGATACATCTGGGACCGTTTGGACGACCCATTTAGTTGAGAAGCTGTTGAAGCAGAAAGTCATGACAGCAATAAAAAGTATGGACTTTTTGTCCTGTCTAATCACTACATACTCATTCTTTTGCTCCAATTTATTGAAGCTCCATAATAACTTTCTCATACAGATATGTCCATATTTCCAACGTGTGTGTGTGTGTGTGTGTGTGTGTGTGTGTGTGTGTATGAAATGCATGCATGTATGTGGGGTATATGTATTCATGTGGTATATGTGTGTGTGCATGTGTACATGTATGTGTATATGGATATATATGACGGCAAAAGTCCACATATGGTGTCTTCCTCAGTCGCTCTCGACATTATTTTGAGATAGTCTCTCTCACTGAACCTGGAGCTCACCCATCGGCTAAGCTGGCTAGCCAGTTAGCTTCAGGGATTTGCCTGTCTCTACATACCCTTCATTTCTTCCAAGTAGAGTAAATTGCCACTTAGAAGCACACACAGCTCAACTGGGGAAAGGAGAAGAGAAGAGAAAAACAGTCTTCCACTAGCTCTGTTTCCCTGAATTCAATCAACAACAGAGAAAATACTGGGGGGTGGGGGGAACACGTTCATTTAAACATGTACAGACTTCTTTTTTAATTACATAGCAACTGCATTATACAAGACATTGGAGGTAACCCAGCAATGCCTTAAGTGCACAAGACAAACAGTTTATTCTCGAACAAGCGTAAAACAAGGACAATACAGGACAGCAGAACTGGAGTTCTGAAATAATGATCACTGACTATCAAAGAGGGCTTAGATGCTGTGGAACAGTCTTTGTTCACTGTAGATATGTACAACTCTCGTTGGTTAATAAAGAGCTAACTGCCTATAGCTGGGCAGGAAGAGACTGGGCAGGAGAGCCAGACTAGGAGCAAACTGGAAGAAGTCTCCAGCCAGACACAGAGGAAGCAGGACACGTATGAAATGAGGTAAAAAGCCATGAGCCACGTGGTAGAACTTAGATAAGAAATACATATTAATTTACATTGTAAGAGCTAGTTCGTTATAACTCTGAGCTATCAGTCGAGCATTTATAATTAAGTCTCTGCGTCAGTTTGGGAGCAGATGCAGAGACACAGAGAAACTCCGCCTACATTTAGATGCTGAACACGGAGCAGCACCCTGTATATTTCTTTCCCTGAACATTTTCCAGAATTTTGAAAGTGAGATACCATAACTGAACTTTTCCTTTTTTAAATGTATATGGGTGTTTGGCCTGCATGAATGCTTGTGCACTATATGATTTCCTGGTGCCTGTGGAAGCCAGAAGATGTGAGATCCCCTGTCCCTGAAGTTACAGATGTCTATGTTGGTGTTGGGAATAGAATCCAGGTCCTCTGGAAGAGCAATCAGGGCTTGTTTCTCTAGTCCCTAGAGGACTTAATTTGAACAGTAGAAAAAGACACACTGCATGAAAGGATCTTTAACATAGTATATACATTATATACATACACCTATGCAAAAATGCTAAAACAAAATCAGCACAATAATTTTATCACAAGTTTATTTTACATACATGATCTGTGAATAAATGCTTATTCCTAAACAAGATGAGTATCAAATAATTTTTGCAATTAGATTACAACGAAGACATCATTCCTATTCATAAACAATTCTTCTAGAAATGAATTTACATTAAGGTAATCAGAAGAGAAAAACAAAATTCTACCACAGGACAGAGCGACCTTAATTCATGGGTCATCTTAGAACTGACAGTTGAAGCTGCACGCGTCTCTCCACTACGTTCTGTGTTTGTATTAGCTTGTTTCTTTGTGAGCCCTGTAAACACCGAATTCTGCAATGACAGCAACTTCACTTTTCCCCAAAGAAAAACACTGACTTTAAAAACTCCCAACCACCACAACTGCAGTCACTGAAAACATGTTGTCTCGGACTTTTGGCAGGTGCCAATTGAAGACTTATTTAACAACTTTCACGCAAACTCTGCAGGAAGTACCAGACTTACGATTAGCAGTTATTTAATTGTGATCACTCCTCCTAAAGAAGTGAGGGGGAACGGATTATAAAAGACAATCTCTACTTCCAAATGCTGTATTTGCGCAATCAATCAGTGAGGCAGTGGTTGGCTTGCATGCTCCTTCATCAAGACATGAAAGTATTTTCACTACACAATACAGATAAAATGAGAAAGAAGAAACTACCAAGTGTCCATTCGTTGCATCAAATTTTACAAATTAACACAAACCATACTGAAGGTATGATATACTATGATTAGAAATCCATTAGCCAAAAAAATTACTATTTTTACAGTGCTGGAGTTAAAACCCAGGCCGAGTACATGCTAGGTAAGTGTTCTAACCACTGAGCTCCATTCTCTGACAGATTTCTATTGCAAGGAAATGAAGCCACCATCTTACATCAATAAGTTTCTTAGTGGGTTTTAAAACCTCCTAACACTCACATTTTGTTCACAGTTCAACAATACAAAAATAAAATTAAATCAATGTAAATGAGAAATAATATTTCATATTAATATAAGGGAAAATAAAAATATCTCAGACAACTGGGTAGGAGTATCCTGACACACTGACAATTATTTTAATATATTCTCTTTAAGAAATGAAAAATAATAAAAACAGCTATTTTAATCATGCCAAGTTCAAGGCTGGCCTAGTTTACAAAGTGTATTCCAGGATGACCAGGGCTACACAGAAAGACCCTGTATTGAAAATAAACTGTTGCTGGAAGTTTTTACTCTTTTTTCTTTTAGGGGCTCACCACCTAGCTCCCTAATAAATCACACAGAGGCTTATTCTTAATTATGAATGCCTGGCTTCACCTTGGCTTTGCTAGCCAGCTTTCCTTAACTTTAAATTATCCCATCTACTTTTTGCCTCTGGGCTTTTCCCATTCTCTTACTTTTGTAAATCTTACTCTTACTCTATCTATGGCTTGCTGTGTAGCTAGGTGGCTGGCCCCTGAAGTCCTCCTCTTCTGGCTCCTAGATCTCTCCCTCTCCCAGATTTCTCCTATTTATCCTCTCTGCCTGCCAGCCCCACCTATTTTTCTCTTCTGTCTTGCTATTGGCTGTTGAGTTCTTTATTAGACTATCAGGTGTTTTGGACAGGTACAATAACACAGTTCTACAGAGTTAAACAAATGCAACATAAACAAAAGTAATACACCTTAAAATAATACTCTACTACAATAAACAAAATAAATGAATAAATAAATAATCATGCCAAAATAAATGTCAATATACAATCTAGACTTCAATGTAGGCAGCTTAGGAAGCTATATTCTTTATAGCAATGAAACCATTGTTTAGTTATAAACTCAATTTTGAAATAATTCAGAGCCAAGTAGGAGGCCACAAATGCATTCATGGTAGCACTTTTGCACACACATACATGCACACATGTGTATGCGCACACAACCCCTCCACACACACACAAAGGAAAAAAAATCTAACTTTACATTCCTAAAACACCTTCCAAACACATACAGACAATACTGATCCCTCACCGTATCTCCCGACTAAGCTTTGAGCAAGTTAGCATACAATTTAGATGTTAATAAGACTTCAAAAAAAAATCTTGTGTCTCAGTTCTAGAAAGAATCTTAACTGATAGCTGTATTTACAACTATATGAAGCCTCCTACTGTGGAGATTACAAAACCAAGATTTACAAATTCTATCACAACCATTTCAAATAAGTCATAAGCTAAGTACATTTTCTTTCTATTACAATACCTAAAACATACAATTTGAAAGCAACAATGAATAGAAAATACATTCAGAGGCTATCCTAGGGCCTCCAATTATGAACAATGACTTCCTTATTGTTGTATAAGCACAGGAAGCATGTTAGCTCCTGCAAAATAGGGAAAGGATATTGCAGAGCTTACAAAGTGTTTATCCTCATTACCAGTGAGACTCAAGTTTGAGACCTACTTACTACTCAGGAATCATCTTTCTCCGGGTAAAGGTTGAAGTCCCAAAACTCAGTTTCTCCATTCTTACTCTGTCTCCGAACACTTGAGTGATTCTCTTCAGTAACTGACACTCTTCAGCTGAGGCTGAAGCGTGCAACGTGAGGCACAGACACACATGTGAATGACACCACGTGCTTTCACGAGCGCGATGGCCTGTCCACTGACGCTGGATTGTTCTCGGGCGCAGCCCAGCCCCACTTGTTTGTTTGACAACTTTTCTAACACTTAGCTGGGGCTGAGAATCACTGAACTACAGAGAAGAACAAAGCTCTACATTTACTTCAAAGGAGACTTCAGTGAGCCTTACCAAACAAACAAACAAAATCCTTCTGGGTGTGAGAACAGCACTGTGGGTCTCACCCACTTCCTCCCATCCACCACCCTTCCCTACTAATCTCTTCCTCACATTGATGTCTTTGGTTTTGTTTGTTTGTTTGTTGTCCCTCTGGGTTTGGCCAACAAGTCACTGGAACCCCATGAGTTTACCCAGTGGAAGGCTGTGGCTCCCCATCTCCCAGAGTCCCATCAGTGGCCAAAGATCCTCAGCAAAGGAAGGTTCAGTGATGCTTCCCCACCCATGACTGAATGTTGAGGGCTTGTCTTGTGCAAGCCAAGCACAAGTAACTGCAACTGCTCAGTTTGTCAGTTTGTGACTACACGAGTTATGTTGTGTCTACAAGGTGGCTCTGCTGGGCTGGAGAGATGGCTCAAAGGTTTAAGAGCACTGGCTGCTCTTCCAGTTCAATTCCTAGCACCCACATGGTGGTTCACAACCATCTTTAATGAGATCTGATGCCCTCTTCTGGTGGGCAGGCATACATGCAAGGAGAACACTGTATACATAGTAAATAAATCTTTAAAAAAAAAAAAAAAAAAAAAAAAAAAAAAAAAAGGTTTGCTCTGCCTTTCTGTCTTCCAGCTCTAACATTCTGTCTCTTTTTCCGTGATTTTTCCCTGCCACAGAGAGGGTAGAAAATGGATGATTTAGGGCTAAGCCCTCATCCATCACTTACTCTCTTAGGCAGCTGTGAGTTCGGCATTAAGCACTGATCACTGAAAACAGATGCTTCTCTAAGGTTGAGAGTAGCCTTTATCTATGCCTATTTTTTTTTTTAAACAATTGTTCACAAATCTTATGTGAAAACATATACCCTTTTCTTCTTGGTAGATAGCTAGGAATGGAATTATTGGGTTGTATGATTAAGTATAAGTTTCATCTCAAAATGTTCTGTGAAGCATCTCCCTCCGCACCAAAAACGTGTGAGGTTTACTACATCCTCAACATGGGATGGTCACAGGTTTCTATTACAACCATTCTAATGAGTGTCCTGTAACAGCACATTCTGGTTGTCATCTGCATTTCTCAAAAGGCTAATGAGACTGAGCAGCTTTTCAGGAGCTTCCTTATCCATTCATACATCTTCAGTAGTGCCATATTCTGAAAATCAAAGATAATAAATGCAATGCGCATGGCACATAGTGTTAGAATTCTGCCCTCACTCCAGCTACATGGCTACATATGCACAGTTCAGGAGTTGAGCGGGAGGTCTTGCATCTTGCATCATCAGTATGCGCTGGCTACTACGTACATGATGTGGTCACACAATCTGCACCTTAAAGCGCCGGATGCAGACCCCACCCTCTCTCTCTCTCTGCTCTGCTCCCCTCTCCCCCTACCCCACCATCTTTCTCTCTCTCCAGGCCTGGCTCTCCTCTCCCCCCAACTTCCTCCCAATAAAGCTCTCTAACTAGGTAGTTGTGGCCGTGGCTCGCGACTTTTCCACAGGTAATCAGCACTGCCACCAGCGCCATTTATCATCCTTTCACACAGTAGGTCTCCAACACTGACAGATAACAATTTTTATCTGATCTCTCTGACTTGAGATGATGATCATTGGATTTTTTTTTAACAATTTTATACCATGGGTACTTTTCATTATACACCCGGCCTTTCATGTAAATTGTATATAAAGAAATCTCTCTCCAGTCATACAGGTTGATAATTTCATTAGTTTATACAATTCTTTTCCAGTTTTCTCCATAGCATGATTCTCGAGAGATTTTCTTACTATCTCTTAAAAGCATCCCTTGCTACTAGACTTTAAAGCACGTATCAAACTGAGCACATCCTAGTTCTCACCACAGGGATCTGTTGCTACTTAAGAACTGCTGTTGTTTGTTTTTGTCTCTTTGGGGGGGGGGGTGACACAAGGGAATCCATGGATGATATGTAAAATTAAACTGAATTATAAAATAAAATTTTAAAAAAGATATTAATACCTTAAAAAAAGCAATGTCATTAGGGCACATATTTATTGTGTGTGACATCTCTGGTGTTTTAAGGCTGTGGACTAGGGTACGCTGGAAGTCATGCAAAGCCATACTTAGTAACATCTGAATATCCATCAGTAAGATTTGTTAAGGGAACTCTGTTAGTATTGATTCTATATTGCAGCCCATGAACAACCAATCTTTCTCTTTAACTATGTCTCTCTACTATTAAATTGTGTGAGAGTGTCCAAAAATAGAGCCCATATAAATGCCCTAAGGGGTCTGTTTCCACTGATCAATGAATTGAAACAGGACCTTCACACAAAATACTCTTTAAAAACTGTAATTTAAGGAGGTCTATCAAGTCATTTTAGTGGTTAAGTGCTCCAGATCAAATAATTTCCTGTCCTCTTACAGAATATCCCTCTTCAATGCTGACAACACTTCATTTTACTCATTTACTAAGTTCCAGATGCGTTGTAAGGATTACTCTCTAGCTCCGATAATAATTTTGTTTTTGGTGTGCTTATATTGCTATGCTCTAACCAAAAGATACAATTAGAAGAGTTAACAATAGATAGAAGAGTAATTGATGTTTATTGAATATTAATTAAATTACCTTGTTTTTAAGATACACTGTATTAGGGATCATGGAATTCAGTGGAAAACGAAAGTGACTGAATGTGCGTACAATAAATGTGAGAATAAAGAGATTAAAATTCAGTGTGTGTGTGTATGTAAATATTTGCATGCAAATATATATTCAATTGTTTATGTTAAGTATCAGAGAATAGCTTGATTTTGTCAAATAAATTAATACTATACTTGACAAAAAAAAAAAAGGAAATGCTGTTGTTTGCTTTTGTCTCTTTTGGGGGGCCTGCCACCCAGTTCCCCAATCAATCACACACAGAAGCTTATTCTTAATTATGAATACCTGGCCTTAGCTTGGCTTAGTTTCTAGCCAGCTTTACTTATCTTAAATGATCCTGTCTACCTTTTGCCTCTGGGCTTTTCCCATTTTCTTTCTTCTGTAAATCACACCCTTACTCCATAGCTTGCTGTGTGTGTTGCTAGGTGGCTGGTCCCTGGAGTCTTCTTCCACTTCTGGCTGCTAGATTTTAGATCCCTCCTCCCAGTTTTCTCCTTCTATATATTCTCTCTACCCGCCAGCCCTGCCTATCCTTTCTCCTGCCTTGCTATTGGCCAGTTCTTTATTAGCGCATCAAGTGTTCTATATAGGCACAGTAACACAGCTTCACAGAGTTAAACAAATGCAACATAAACAAAAGTAACACATCTTAAAATAATATTCCACAACAAAGAACGGTTCATCTATAAAAGCAACAGCATCTGTAGTTCAAATAAAAACAGACATGTGCTTTACAAGGAAAGAAACTTGAAGAACTGATAACACCTGAGACACATACTTTGGCTCATGGTTCATGAATGAGTCCAGGTTCGTTTTGTTGTTGTTGTTGTTGTTATTGTTGAGACAGCAGTTATTACGACCGGAAATACATACCTCACTTAGAAGCTAACAAATATTTCTAAGCACCTGTAAGCATCAACCAGAGACAAATTCACGATATTAAACAGCTGCAAAGATGGAGAAGGTCTGCTGGCAACTGTAGGTGCGACAGCAAAGCTGATCCCGGATGAGAAAACAGCTTGGGGCAAAGGCCTGAAAACATTAAGACACTGAGCTATGTGACCATCTGGGGCTGAGAACTGAGGGTCTTATCTCTTCTATAATGTAAGCTTCAAGATTTTGTTTGATGTGGGTCAGGCACGTAAACCATCCTAGTAAACCATAGATGCTCAACTAAAATGTCTGTGGAAAGCATGAATAATGCACACACAACATGTATAAATGATGAACACATACATTGAGGTGTTCCTCTTACCACATATAATGTCTAAATCATTGCACACCTTGCTTTCTTCATGCAGTGTCTTCAGGACTGTTCCCACTCAACTGTTACTGAATACAGAGTTAGAGCAGGACTTACAATTACTTCTCAGCACTTATTTTCTATGCAACAGCACGAAAACAATGAATGGGATATAAAGTGTCTCTCCTTCCACAGTAATCCCCAAATTACTGTACTGCATCTAGTGGACAGTATCCATTCTATGGTCAGGTAAAATGTTTGAACCAAAAATGTTTAACTGACTGGATGGACGGATTAATTAATTAATCCATTAATTAACCCATTAATTAATTGATCCATTAATTAATCAATCAATCAATCAATCAATTGATTAAAATGATTGACAAAGTCACAAAGAAATACAACCAGGAGATTATTTTGGGAAACAGGATAAGTTTTAATTCAGAGACTCCGAGAACAATGATGAAGAAACATAGTTATGGTTTGGGGATGACCCAAGAGTTAATGTGGGTCACTGAGAGAAACTACTGTTGGTGATGGAAGTGCCGGGGTATGAAGTTTTCTGGATCTAAAAGTTACTGAAACTAACCAAAACTTGCCTCCTCCCTCTCTCCCTTTTTCTTTTTTTTAAAACAAAACTTGGCTTCTATATTGTGTCAGTGGAGTAAGTAGCAAATGTCCTCTTCAGGAAGGGTCAGAGCTAGGAAAGGCCTTAATCAACTACCCTGTTTGATTTTGTTCTGCTTCTTAGAAGAAAGGAAAAGCTCCTGCAAGGATCCAGTTTAATCAGTGCTAATGACCTGGACTAATCAGTAATCAACAATCTTTAAACAGGATCATGTGATCTATGTCATATGACTATTCCAAAGTTTCCATAGTTCATCCCTAAGTTTCAAGAGGCAGTGATTCTAAAACCTAAAATTGAACAACAAGGTATTTTCTTAGCTGCAATCATGTGGAAACCAATCAACCAACCAAACACCTGAGTAAATTCTCCATCAAGAAACTACCTTAGAATCAGAACCTTCAACTTGGAGGCTTCTCAAAGTTGTACAAAGTTACAAGCAGAAAAAGAAGCAGTGATGAGCTACCCAGGCCATACTCGGTTTATTGAAGGGATGCAAACATTCAATATACATTACTAGTCATAGACACACACGGTGCTGACAAACAGTTTCTCATGACTTCATGCACTGTGAGGGAAACTTAACTGTACTGCTGCTCTATAACTGATTTTGTTGAAGCACCTCAAAAAACACAGCTGTATCCATCCCCCATGAGCGGCGGAGGTGGGTTAAACCTGCACTTATTCATGTTCTAGCGTTGTGCAACAGGCTCCACTAATATCTTGAACTGTGGAGGTCTCTGTAAATACCCAACACGGCCAGTCAAGTAGGATCCCAGTGAGACAGGGAGGAAGTCCTGTTCAACACAACTCAGAAGCATGTGTTGGTCAAACTTGCACAGTCTGACATACGGCAGTTTGTTTTAGGCATATTTAAGTATAGCACAATTTGGAAAAAAACTTCCTGGTGATAATTAACTCAGTCCCATGTACACAATAACACTTAAAACATGATTACATTGAAGCTCTTTGTAAAGTATATGTGACCTCTTCCAGAAAGATGAGTTCTATAGATTGGCTCTATGTGACATCTTAAGGGTCTGGGGGAAGATCTGGTGTGGTCTATCATTCAGATGGTGCAAAGGTCATTGGGCTATTAACTGTCTGCTGCGGGCCACAGGAATATATCATAAGAACTCAGCTGGTTATGGCAAAGTCACTACCTGGAGGGATCAGGGAATTCCTCCAGAGGAAGCCAAATCCCAAGGAGTTTTTGGTGTTACTTGGCTTGTTATATATCAGCTGTATTCTGTTATGAAAATCATGTGTGCCTTCATAGTTTTTCCAATTAACTTTCCCCTAAGAAGGACTAACAGTGTAGACTGATCACTCTCTGGACAAACACATTCCAGGTATTTGGAGAACAGCCTCAGGAAAGGCTTTCTCTGGAATCAGATTATCTCCCTTGGCCACTTTCAAGGACTACAGGAAACACCACCCAGGTGGGCGCCCACTGTTAGTCCCAGGTGGACTAACAATGGTAACAGCCCATATGCAAGTCTCCTGACTTACGGTAAATTCCACAAGGAGACGCCGCCTAGGAGAGGTGGATGTTAATAGCTTTACACAATTTAGCTCAGACCCTCCCTTTTATATACCGGGACTTCCAGGGCACAAGGGGGAGAAGAGAAAAGAGAATGGAAGAACTAGATGGGTAAGAACTTGAGAGGAACGAACTGAGATGGGGAAGAACTAGATTGAAGGGCTAAAAGAGAGGACTAGAGGAACAAGATGGAAGATGAGGAAGAGCCAGATGGAGAAGAACAAGATGAGGAAGAGCCAGATGAGAGAGAAGGAGACGAGAGAGGAGCTGATAGGGGAAAGAACTAGATAGATGAGAACCTAGAAGGGACAGAACCAGATAAAGGAATTAAGATAGAATCTAGAGGGGACAGTAGATAAATATAGAGAGAAATCAGGCAAGAAAGGAGCTAGACATGAGAACAGAACTGAAGCTGTGTATAAAGGATGTTATGCCAGAGGAATTAAAGCAAGTGGACGATAGAGCTCTGTGTGCTGAGATTCTATTTCCTGAAAATAGTCCTCGCCGTTAGTTGTTCTCTCTCCTGAGCCCCTGGGATGTATAATATTAAGGCTGGTCCCTCTAATATTATACAAGAACTGTCTCTGTTCCCAGCCTTCTGGGCAGAAAACAAGTATACATTTCTTCCTATAAAGAGACGACAACCCTGTGTTTCCCTAATGCTTATCTGTGAACACAAGGACCTCTGTGGCCCCTACATTGAACATCCTAGATTACTAGAGGTATAAGTGCTTGGGGGAAGCCCCAGAACTCATAGCAAGGTTCTGTCAATGACCTGAACTCTAAGTTCTCTAACCAACAATGCCCTTATCTGTAACATGAAGATAAACCAATGTACAGTTATTATAGAAGTCATATTGCTTGGACTAGAGATGCCTCAGAGATTAAGAGCACTGGCTGCTCTTCTAGAGTTCAATTCCCAACAACCACATGGTAGCTTACAACCGTCTACAAAGAGATCTGATGCCCTCTTCTGGCATGCAGGCTTGCATGCAGACAGAACACTGTATATATAATAAATAAATAAATCTTTTTAAAAAAAAGTCATATTGCTAAATACCTAGGATGCTGTGTGGCATAAGTAACCTTTTAAATAGTTAGGTTCTAGTGTCTTGAAAACTATGCATACAGGTTCATATAATAAATGAACCATTTTATTTTCACCTGTTTTGTTCTTGAGATGAGCCTAAGAATCCAATATTCAAAATTAGTAGCTACCTAATTACCAAAGTTCTGCCTATAAAGTACTGCCCTTCTTAATGGACATGGTTAGAGGTATTAAAACAATACTCTCTAATAAAGAGTACTTCCACTTCAAATTTGATAATACATTATCTATATTATGTACCAATAAAACAACTGAAGGATGCAGAACTTACCACTGATTGTCTTGGGCCTTTTAGCTATGTATTCCTTCCACTTTCTTGAAGCCAGTTGACTGGGAGGCGGAATGAGTACGTTACTAACAGTACATGGCAATACAAAAAGAGCACCAACCTGAAGAAAAAATAGAGCACATTTTTATCGATTGCAGACTGAAATTCGCTGTTAACAAATATCACGCGAAATTCACATTTCACACATTTAGCAATTATTGAGCAATGATTTTTCAAGAACTTCACTGCAAAATCTAAAGAAAAAGGCCCCCATGACCTTCCCCACAAAATAAGAGAGCGAGGAGAAACAAAGAAGCAAAATAGAAAGACAGATCCAAAATTATAGTCTCCTCTTTACTACTGGGTAATTATTTCTGAAAGCTCTGTCTGTGGTGAGTGTTGATTGGCAACTTGACAAGATTTAGATATGCCTAAGAGGCAAGCCTCTGGGTACACCTGTAAGAAGCTATTTAGATTAGACTAGCTTTTAGGCATGCCTGTGAGGGATTATCTTAATTAGGTTAAAGAAGTGGAAAGACCTTCCCCTAAAAGTGGGTGGCATCACTGCCTGGCTTGGGTCCAGGACCGATTGAGTGGGGAAGTTATGTGAGCATTGGCAGTCATTATTCTCTTGATGGAGAATATTATTTTAAGATGTGTTACATTTGTTTATGCTGTGGGACATTTGTTTAATGATGAAAATATGTGTTGTATTCTTTTACGTTGCATTTGTTTAACTCTGTGAAGCTGTGTTACTTACTGTGCCTGTCTAAAACACCTGATGGTCTAATAAAGAGCTGAACAGCCAATAGCAAGGCAAGAGGAAGGATAGGCGGGGCTGGCAGGCAGAGAGAATAAATTGAAGGAGAAATCTGAGAGGAAAAGAAAAGAAGGAGTAAGAAAAGGAGGAGAGGAGGACGCTAGGGGCCAGCCACCCAGCCACCTCGCCAGCCATGGAGTAAGAGTCAAAGTAAGATACATGGAAATAAAGAAATGAAAAAGCCCAGAGGCAAAAAATAGACAGGATAATTTAAGAAAAGCTGGCTGGAAACAAGCCAAGTTAAGGCTGGGCATTTATAAGTAATAATAAGACTCTGTGTGTGATTTATTTGGGAGCTGGGTGGTGGGCCCCCAAAAGATCCAAAAGAGCAAAGACAAACGACAACATTCTTTCTTTCTTTACTCTAGACATAGTATAACCTGGTGCCTTAAGTTCCCCATCATGATAGACTGCGCCCTTGAACTGAGAGCAGAAATGAACCCTTCCTCCCTTACAGTGTGTTTGTCAGCCTATTTACCATAGCAACAGGAAAAGTAAATAAGACATTCACTATTCATATTTTCTGTGCATGAATTAGGTTGTTGGTATGATTTCTTTGTGAATCTACAAAACCACGAGGAATTAACTGAGAGATCTAGTACCAAAAATGTGTGGTGCCATAACTTTAGAAACTTTAACTGTATTGACTATTTTTGTGGCTTGAAAATTAGAATACATCCAAAAGCAACAGAGAAGCTTTCATTCCTAGAAATAAGAGATTTAACGCTAATAGGTAAAATGCAAAAGATAACAAATTAGACCCCCCCCCAAAAAAAGTTACAGCAGCTTCCAACTGATGTATGAGCAAATTCAACTTTTTCATATTTGTATTCTCAAGGCTAAGCATACAGATGTTTATTAAATATTTGCTCAAAAGAATCATTATGATGCATTTATCTAAATTCTCAGTCTGATTAAGGACTAAATAAAACAAATTACAACTCTGGAAGTTATATTGCCCATTTTAGAAATGTAGTTACATCAATCAGCACATTCCAATAAAGAACATTAAGTTAAAAAAAAAAAAACTCTGAAGAAATTTAGGCAAAACATTAGTCAAATATCTTACACCTAATGGAAATGTTTTTAATTGCCCTATGGAAATAGATTAGTTGCATGGCTATGTGACACTGAATTAGCATTTTACAATGTTAGTTCTGTTGCTGTTTATTATTTTTACTTCTACAGTCTTAATTACGGATATAAAATTAAGGAAAGAAGTGTTTGTCTTCATTATTATAGGAAAAACTTTTTAAAAGTTAAATGTCTTTACACAGTCAAATATTAGCAATTAGAAGTAAAGCTACTTAGCAATAGAAAAGAATCATGAAATATCAAAGACAAATCTAATGCTCTAAATGCTAAAACTCAGTCCTTTCATAAACAAGACATCATTGTCCAGAATGCAGACCATGGGAGAAGAGCCACCAGAGCAGTGAGGTGGAAAAGGGTGACACCAGTGAGGTGATCGTACCAGGGAAGTTCTCACAGCTGCCTATCCAGGCTGAATGCAGTTCTACACAAAGCTTACATACTGACTCATGACCCACTGCCATGGACCCATTTTTGAGACAGTCTCATTGTGATTAAACATTTGCTACAAATATTTAAAACAAAGATGAAAACATATATTTCTGAATCTCCCAGGTTTTAATTTCCTATAAAATAACTGTGTCAGCTGCTTACACTGGATCATAATAAACTTGATTTCTGATCATTTATTCTCACCCATGCCCTAACCCTCAGACAAGTTCTTGAGACTTGAGGATGATGCCGTTGGGTTGCCTTTGTAACTCAAAGAGGCTAGAAGCGCATTTCAAACCTCACTGCCAAACCTTGATCCATCCGGTCTTTGCACCGATCCTCATTAACAAGCAATCACTAGTGAAATCAGACCTAAAACTTCACAAACTCTCCTTAAAAACAGCATTTCCTAGCCACAGAGTAGTGTTATCAGACTCCCTAATATCCTTGTGTAGCCTACAAAAAGAGGCTATACTGAAAAAAAAATGTTCCTATCTACTTTGGGGCTAATCAAAGAGAAAGACAGATAGATGAGGGATAAACCAAGACATTTCCTAATGATCACATAGATTATGAGAACTTAAGCACCAACCAAGGGTCTTGTCTACCTGCTGTCTTCAATATCTGAACAAGCATCTGACACACAGCATGACAAAAAAATTTGGATAAACAACAACAACAAAACAAACAAAGGTCTGATAACAACAAAGTATAACCAAACACATTATGAAAACGTCACAATGAAACCCATTTCTTATATTCTAAACAAAAACTTTTTAGTCAAACTGATAAAAGAAAAATCTACACATATAGCACTCAACTTCAAGGAAGAAGCAGCTATTCAATTACTTTTTTAAAAAAAAAATGTAAAGACAAGTTATAACCAATATAAATAAACAGCTTCAAATTCAGAGCTTGTTTATGGAAGTCACAGGACACCTGTGCTAGCTAGTTTTACATCATCTTGACACGAGCTTGACACAAAGAAGGAGCCTCGATTGAGAAAATGCCTCCACAAGATCATTCTATAAGTGACCTTAATTAGTGATCAATGGTGGAGGGTCCAACCCATGGTGGGTTCTATAACCCACCTGGGCTTGTAGTCCTGGGTTCTATAAGAAATCTGGCTGAGCAAGCTATGATGAACAAGCCAGAAAGCAGCCCCCCTCCATGGCCTCTGCATCAGTTCCTGCTTCCAGGTGCCTGCCCTGCATGAGTTCCTGTCCTGACTTCTTTCAGTGATGGATGAAAGTGTGAGCCAAATAAACCCTTTCCTTCCTCAGCTTGCTTTGGTCATGGTGTTTGATCACAGCAACAGTACCCTAACTAGGACAACACCTGTTGGTGTACACCACCTCTCTGCTGTATACAGAGAGAAGCTTAGAAGGCCTCACAGACTCACTACATGTGCATTCATTATACACTGACGATTTAGTCATGGTCCCAAAGGCACATTTAAAACAAAATGGCTGCACACAAGATAATAAATAACTTGGTTCACTTCTGGAATAAGCATTACCTTTAATAACTAGATAGACTAAGGGTTATTTCATATCAGCACTAAACAAAGGCATATGTGTAACTTTAACTTGACATCATCCAAGGCCACTTCATCAAAAATACTTTGACACACTATTTAAAATACTATTAAACATACAGGAAAATGGGATTAGAATCTCCAAAATTCTAAGGGGTCATATAGGCAGACATCTTACAACCAAAACCACATTTACTTTACAGTATCAGTTTTCTAAGGGAATATCAACCAAGGCCTAATTCTAACACCATGAGGAAACTGCTAAAATGATAGTAATCACTATCTCCTCTCAGGGGCCTTTGTTAATAGGCTGGTACTACAGGAATAAGAAATGTTACATAAAGATGGCCAATAAGTATTTTGTGCTTTAACAATCATTCCTATAGAAATGCAATAGTTGACGAAATTTTCAGAAGGAAATAAAAACTTTTATGTTTTTCTTCCTTAAAATGACACAGGTCTTTAGATACAGGATTCTGTATTTTTTACAGTTTTTAAAAAATGTCCAAAAGACATCAAGTTTATCATATGATATACAAATGTAATTATTAAAATAGCTATAAATCTCTTATGCAGAACTGGAATAGAGAAGTAATTTTTAACATAAAAATAGGCATCCAGTGATGTTTGAAGTCATCTCATTTCCACCTCCTGCCCATGAAAAGACAACACAGGGATACAAATGACTTCCCAGAACTGGAACGAGACGTCACCAAGGAGGAGATTAATGACGCATTCCAACATTTAAAATAACTCTTACAATCATTGCACATAAGGTTCATTTCCAAGTCTCCTATAAAATCAAATGTCACTTTGTCTACAAAACACTTGAGCAATGTCTTAACATGAATTACTGCCAAAGCCATGCTACGTTATATTATACTAAAGAAACCAAATTTATGAGCAAGAGCTGTATTTTCTTTTATCATGTCCTTAAATGTTAAGGATTAAAAAACAAATTAATAAAAGCCTTCTATACCTTGCCACACAGAGAAGAGAGCTGTTCCAACAGCAGCATGGAATTCTGCCTCGTGCAGTTTCTGGTCACCTCTCTGTACTAAGGAGTTAAAGAATGAGAAAAGAGTAACCAGGAAAAAAACTCGACTTGGAAAAACAAGCTTGATTATTTCACTCTCCCATAATTCACTGAAAATCACTCATTAAGCTTAAGTAAAAGAATTACCAATTATTCTTTGCCTTACACATTACTTTCTTGATTATTAATCCTGATTATCATTCCTACAAACTATAAAAACAAGAAATGAGTAAAAAAAAAATCTCTGTATTAAAAAATTCAAGAGTGCTATGTGAGTGCTCTGTTTCAAACCAGCAATTACGTAATATAAAATATCTGTTCTGGGCTGGTGAAGTGTCTCAAGCGGTACAGGGGCCTGCCCCTTTGACAACCCACATGGTGGAAGAAGACAAGCAACCCCTGCTAGCTGTCCTCTGACCTACACACCAGGGATCCACCCCCAAAACGTATTTTGAGTACTTCAGTATATATGGTGACATTTACAGTTACTTAAGTATAGAAAAATGTATCATCAATCATACTGACGGTAAGAGAAACATCTGAGCAAGACAGAAGTGTGTATAAATGACTCTGCACTCCCCACATATTCCTCACATTCTCCATGCTCATCATCAACAAGGAGCCAACCTGGAGGAAGCCTTGTGCCTTTCTAGAAGCATAAACATAGTACTTGAGGCAAGGGGAAGGGGTGGGGGAATATATTATAGAACTTTTCTTAAAATCATGACCAGGGAAGATATACTGAATTATCTTAGGGCATGATCCAACACCTAAATGCAGAGTGAAATCGTAGAAATGGCTTAATGAGTGCTTTTCTGACTTTCCTTAGGACAAGTAGGTTTTGGCAAGTGAGATCTTTCAGAAAGCCAACTTTCTTTCTGAGTTGGGAGAAAAGTGTGGCTCTTGCTGAAGTAGGAGAAGCCAAGAGTCACGCCCACACACACCACAATTCTTTAGCAAAACAGTATCAAGAAAAGAACAGAAATCATGGAGAGGAATCTTGGATTCAGGAAAAAAGAAAGCTATTCATAAGACAAGAAACGAAACAAGACAAAGCAATAAAATATGCATGTGGGTGGATCAAGACAGAGTGGTGGGAACGACAGTTCCAATGAATGCCACACTGTGTGTAGACCTGACCTGTGCTCAAGCACAGAACATTCATCATAACTGCGCCAAAGAAGCAAGGTTCGGTCACCTCTGCTTTACTTCCATCACCCTGCCCACAGCAAGTAATCTACAGTGAAAGGAAAGGGACTGCCCAAGGGCAAAGATTTCTGACAGGGGAATGTGGAGAAAGCAAGAACTCCCTTCCCCAGGAGCCCCCTGGGGAAGAATTTCCACTTGGGCATGAGTAGTAAACGAGGTATACAATGAAACGAAAACAAATGTAAACCCAACACGTTGACCTGCTGGTCCCCAGACATCCTACCCGACCCAGAGAATGGAAAATAAGATGAACGTGTCAACAAAAGGATACAACTCGAATTCCATGTCAGACGTGTAACAGGAGGGAAGATCTGATAATTTTATCATCTGCACAAATTCTAAAGCAGGACCATAATAATGGAAAACCTGAAAAAGAAATTCAGATTGCATAATACTTTTAATCCTGGAAATGAAATGAAAGCAAACAAATTAGTAATTATTAGTTTAAAAGCCTCACAAAGAAAGCACATCCAAAGGAAAAACAGTTTTAGTTTCCTCCCCTGCCTCATTCTCCCTGCCCTTCCATGCATGTGTATACGGGGACATGGAGTGATTTGAATAAGATGTCCCTAAAGTCTGGGCATCTGAAGACTTGGTTTCCAGCTGCAGGCTCTGTTTGAGGAGGCTTAAAAGGAGCAGCTTGTTGGATGAGGTATGTCACTGGAGGTGGGCGTTTTTGGCTCTTTTCTTCATCCCTGTAGTTGAAGATGAGAGCCGTCAGCTTCCTGCTCCCCACACCAGGCCTTTGCTTCACCATCATGGATCTGGCTCTCTGGAACCCTAAGCCCAAAACCACTGCTTCTTCTATAAGTTGCCTTGGTCATGGTGTTTTATCCCAGCAACAGAAAGGTAACTAATACATGATAGATTTTTTTTTTTTTTTTTTTTTTTTTTTTGGTTTTTCGAGACAGGGTTTCTCTGCGTAGTTTTGCGCCTTTCCTGGAGCTCACTTGGTAGCCCAGGCTGGCCTCAAACTCACAGAGATCCACCTGCCTCTGCCTCCCGAGTGCTGGGATTAAAGGCGATATTTATCGTAATTAATTTTGCTTTAATTCATTGAAAAGGTTGGACCTGAAGATTATTCTCAGTAGAAGCAAAGAAAAAAAAATGTTTAAAGATAGATGATTATACGTGATCATTACATTGCCAAAGAAGAAAATCTGAAGTCAATAAATCTTCTAAGGTTTAGAAAAGAACTGAAAAATCCTGTGAAAGACAGACACTGTTACAGTAATTATAAACAATAACAGAAAATGAATTCACAGCAGAAATGATATCCTTTTTTTCTACTGCCCTTTCATCAGAAAATATTAAGCATCATTTGACATCTTATAATTTCAGGACCTCTATATTTTACACATTCTTAAGTTGGATATTTTAAAATCGATTTCAGAAGCACTCGTAAAGGACCTCCTCTTATGGTGGTTTTCATTATTTGAAAAAAAAACTAGCTGTACTCTTCTAATTATTATATCTTATAATTGCTTGCATTTAAAGAATAAACTTACAGAAGATTCATGAAGAGAATTAGCATGCCTAATCCCACAAGTTAAGCCTATGCCAGGCTCTGCCTCAGATGCTAATCTCTGACCTCATTTAACTTTCATAGTAACGTTGTAAGGTGGTATTGCTCTCATTTCACAAATGAGTTGTCAACATCCAAGGTTGTATCCAATCTATACCAGGCGACAGAGTCAAGTTCCAAACCAAGGCCTAGCTAACTTCAACCTTCATCTAATTTTTAGCATGTAGCCAGCTAGCTTTTCATTCATCTTAAAAGGGTCCCATAGTAAACTCCAATCCAAGTCCAATTCAGGCTTATACTGACTTAAAATTATTACCTTATTTAAAAAAAAAAAAAAACACTCTGTAGCAATGAGTACCAACACATAGTACTCATCACACAAAAGCACTTAATTGTAAGAGTTCTATGAGCTGTACCCGTGAACATATCGTGCATATTAGTTCTAGTGAGGCAAGAGTCAAACATATTTTACAGAACAAAGCTGCACAAACAGATGACAGCAGGAGAAGTTAAATGTAGATATAATTACCTTAGGCAGAATACTCTTATCCTTCGATGGCGCTATTTTTTGGGCAAGAAAGCAGGGATTTAAATTACATGTACTAACACTCGTAGGTGTAATTCCCTTCAAACAAAATTCAGGAAAACTAATTTCAAATCCAAACTGAAAAGAGAAACCAAGAGAACTCAGTTACAGGTGTTATGCATAAAGACTAATATATTGTATTAGAATGAAAATATTGAGAAGAAACTGACATTTCTTTAAATATAAAATATACGAGGGTGATTTTCTTTTTTTTTTCTTTTTTTTTTTTTTTTTTTGATACATCGGCTCAAAACAAAAAGGGTAGTTTTTCCTATTGGAAAGCTATTAACATCATTCTATTAACTTCATCATCAACTTCTCATAAAAAAAAAACCTTTCTGTGATCCTGGTTGGTCCAGCAACAGTATGCTAACTGTTTCATGCAGCCCACAGGACCTAGCAACCTCCCTGTACACATTCAATGCCTGGCTTCCTACCAGTCTCTAAGTTATAGCCAGCCAGAAGCTGCCTGTGTACTTAGTACACTGGTACTAGGTACTTAGTACAGTGCCTCACAGGGTTTACCTCCAATGTATATGGGTGATGAGAAATGCAGTTACCACAGAAGCCATGACGGCGCTGCTATTAACTACTAGTAAAGACACAACAATACTAACGGCCAGACTTACTGTGTCATTATTCTGTACTCTAAATAACAGAACTCAAATAAACCCTATGAATTATCATCATCATCATCATCTCTGGTAGCAAGATGTCACACAAAACTGGAACCAAGTCAAAATGTGAATTTGGGCATTATAATTCTAGTCTACTAGAATGACTGCTGGCTGAAAGCTATGAAGTGTACTGAGTTTGAAATGCTTACTGTGGATTAATGAGTGCTTAATTCCATACTACAGGAATAATTTCATACTATAGGAGAAGAACTCTGGCATGATCTGCCTACATGTGAGCACATGACTTCAGAAAATGAAAACAAAGGCAATTTTCCTGCTCACATTGTCAGCTCTTCCACTCTGTGCTATGGGATGTCTTTCTGTTACGCAGTGAATGTGTAAGTGATAAATAAACTGCACTGGTCTATGGCAGGGCAGGATAGGGTTAGGTGGTACATTCGAACTGAAGAGGAGACAAAGAAGGGTTAAGTCTGAAGAGATGCCTACATGCCGCTGAAGGAGCAACAAGATGCTAGCAGACCGGTCATGCCACGGCCATGTGGTAACATATAGATTAATAGAAATGGGTTGAGTTAAGTTATAAGAGCTAGCAAGCAAGAAGTCTGTAAGTAATATAAACCTCTGTATGTTTACTTGGGACCAAGCAGCTGCGGGAATGCGGATGGGAGAGAGTCATCCTAACCGCGGGGCCAGAGAAAGTAGCAAGAAGCCTGACTTATAGATTATAAGCGGCTGTGGGACCGCAGGGCCGGGCAGGACCAAGAAACTTCCACCTACAACTTTGGCTGTTTATTTCATTCATTCATTCCTAGCAACACCATTTACAGAGAATCTTCCTAAAACTAGGATGGCCAGTATGTTAATCTAGATAGGCACATTTTTCCTATTGTTTTATTGGATGTTTCATTAAGCCAATAAGAAAGATAACGGACGAAAAAAGTACAAAAAACAAAATAAACAAACAAACAAAAAAAAATGGGAATGTAAGAGTCCATTCATGATGGCACACTATCTTGAACAAACATTAAGAATTTGTCTTAATTTTCCTATCTACAAAACTTACGTGAATTAATATGAACATATTACAAAATAGATATAAAAATCACCAACACTTACCTCAGAAATTTAGGACTAAAGAAATCTAAGCGACAATTTTCATCACAGAGATGATATATCTAGGGTCTAGTAAAACTTTTAAAACACTGTTCAGGTTAGCTGGCTTGTATATGGCAGAGATCACCTAAGAATACTAGGTAACTAACTGTTCCCACTACTTTTTCTGGTGGATAACTTTGGCAATAAAATTAATTGACTTAGTTCAACAATATGAATTTGACTAATGTCTAATACTGTTTTCAAAATGCCACACTACAGAACAGTAATACCTAAAACATAATCACAGTGACTACTGATATTATAAGTAATTAAATGAAATAAAATTAAAAATTCAGTTGAGGGTACAACGAGTCACAGATAATTCTCGGTAGCAATATGTAGCTTAAGGGCCACTGTTATGAGCAGATGCACAGTTTCTACCATTGTAGAAAACTCCACTTGGTGTCAATCTAGAGCAGCTTCCTGAGGGACACTGGTGTTGACTTCAGTTGTACTGGAAACAAGATCCAAAGGTCTACTTTGCTGTACATGGTGAAAGCAAGAAATCTCTTTACCTTTCTTTCCCGTATCTGAATCTCTCCCCTCCACAATTCCCTTGAGTCAATGGCATTTCTGAACTCCTCGAAAGGTACAACATTTGCTGAAAGGTATTCTGCAATTTTCTGACAATTACTGTTTTAAAAAAAAAAAAGATTTTGATGATTAAATTATTGTAATTCCATCTTTCTTATTTTTAATGGCTACATTTTAGCTACAGCCTAAGAGGGGTAACTGCAATTTTATATTACTAGGAATGACCCATTAAGTCAGTCTCTGAGGACGGGCTACCACATTCCCACACATTCAGAGTCGTCATCATCCCTACTATGTGAACAGAAACCGTCGTCCTGTTACTCCCGGCTTCGCCGTGTCAGACGTTCCCGTCCCTCAGATTCAGAAACAGAATTGTCACCCCAAATCTTCCTTCATGGCTTTTCTGAATTCTGTGGCAGCACTTGATCACAGGCAATGCTGACTGTTGGCATTCCTGCTTTACCTGACCTTCCATGTGGGGAGCCGGTGTGTTCCCACTTTCTTAACAACAATCGACTACTATGCCTGCCTTAATCACAATTCTATTAAGTGCCTGATTTATGAAATTAAAAAAAAAATCATGAAGTTCATAAATCCAGTCTGAGTACTAACTTTGGAATCAAAACTGGAATGCACACTTGACCTCTACTAATGTGTCATAAATACAACTGTGTGTACTTATTTCTGCCTTGGCATGTACCACAGAAAGCAGACAGAACGGGACAAATCCAGCATACCAGTCACCCCAGTACTCACTTGGGTACCTGCCTGAAAGTACACAGTGAACTTGGAGAACCAAGGCTCAACAGTGATTATAGATCAGCACTGATAGGATTTATCAAATATGTAAACATCTAGGAAATATGAAAGGAGCAAAATCTAGGTTGCAGTAAAGGTACAATTCTCTAATCACAGTGTGACAGTAAACATGACCTCGTCACATTAAAGTCCTTTTCAAAGACACAATCAACCTACTGAAACCCCGGCAGCAGATCTGAACAGAACAATGACATATGACCAAAGGAGCTTACATTTCACAGTGATTTCCTGCTATGATAACTTTGGCTGAATGCCACTCCTTCAGATGTTTCAACGCTCCTACAGTGGGCAAGCACTCTTTCAATGTAGGAGGATCTTTGTCAGAAGGCAAGAGTATTATGTCTATCATTGCTCTACCTAGAAAAAAAAATCATAATTTTTAAAAGATGTTCGATCTACAGTGGCTCTAAACAGTGCTTAAACAACTAAATTTTAGACTTATTTAGAAAACAGAGGATTATTTCAAACCAATACACATCTTTAGGAGTTCAAAAATTTGAAGCATTCACCATTTGAGTTCATGCCATATTCTCTGGAAATAGCTAGCGCATGGTAGAAAACAATGAACTATATCATAATTGCTTGCCGAGTCTCCAGCAATAGTTAATTATATGCATTGCTCTGGAGATCATCAATGCTATTGTACTCAAGAGGGGGAAAAAAAACCTGTGCAATTTCATTATATTCTCCTACATTTAATTTTGTTATCCAAAAGGGAATGAATGAGTATAAAATTGCAATGCTCAAATAAATCATTTCTCTTAAAGGACAATAAAACATTCAGTATAACCAATTATACTAGCATCATTAGATTCCGAGAAAGGTTTACTTCACACCAGTTTAAATGACATAAAATTACAAATGTATTGAAGGACGAGAAAAGTTAAAATGAAATGGAAACCAAATAAAAATTGGATAATCAAAGGCATTTAATTTGATGAAAACAGCCACTGTATAATATTTTAGTAAATATTTTAAATCTGATACATTTTACTAAAGAAATCTGATGAGTTAAATTAACATGTACAAGGCCCTGGGTTCAATCCTTGGGAGAAAAAGTTATACAAATGTTTATTTGTGAATACATTCTATTATTTTCTCTTTAAAGAATTTTTTTATTTTATTTTATGTGTATGTTTGTCTGCATGATTGTGCATGTCTGATGCATATGGAAGCCAGAAGAGGGCACTGGATTTCCTCGAACTAGAATCATAGATGGTTTTGAGCTTCCATGAGGGGTTTGGGAACTGGACCCAGGTCCTGTGCGAGAGCAGACAGTGCCCTTAACCACTGAGCCATCTCGACACACCCTTAGTTATTTTCCATCTAGGACTCTGCAGTAAAAGTTGGCTCTAAATGCCAGTTCCTTGATTATAAGAATTTTACTATGTGTAAGCTTTGAGATCCTTTATAATTAATCTAGCTTCACACACCACTGCATATTCAGCTCCTAAAACAATGCATGACATATAATTCAGACATTGAACATGTCAATAAATGATATTCAACAATGAAAATATTCATAAAGACTGCAAAAGTATTTGTAAATACCAAACTGTGCCAAATTTTACCAATGACTATTTGAGTAACACACACACACAAAAAGTTTTTATTTTTTTTTTTTGGTTTTCCGAGACAGGGTTTCTCTGTGTAGCTTTGTGCCTTTCCTGGAACTCACTTGGTAGTCCAGGCTGGCCTCGAACTCACAGAGTTTAATCCTGAGTGCTGGGATTAAAGGTGTGTGCCACCACCGCCCTACAGGGCCTGTCTTTTGTTTTTGTTTTTGTTTTTTGTTTTTCGAGACAGGGTTTCTCTGTGTAGTTTTGGTGCCTGTCCTGGATCTCGCTTTGTAGACCAGGCTGGCCTCGAACTCACAGAGATCTGCCTGGCTCTGCCTCCCGAGTGCTGGGATTAAAGGCGTGCGCCACCACCATCCGGCTCAAAAAAAAAGTTTTAAGGATAATATCATATGGTAGTTCATAAAATATGCTTCCCATTTTAGGAACAAAAAAAAAAGTTCCTATAAAAAAAGTGCTGAGCAAAGAGCTTTGTTCCACGGCACAACATTCCATCTGGTGATGTGCATGCTAACTGCACTATAAAAGAATGTTATCCAAACCATCTAGGTTAAAGAAGCTTTTTTTCCCTGGAATTTACAGGATTAATGTTCTATAGAATATACTGACTTCATCACTCATCCATACAAAGTAGAAAATACAAATGATCAAAAACAGTTATTGTGTTACCAGGAGCAGGAAGCTTGTCTGATAACTGATGCAAATTTTCTGCTGATTCTTCATAGAGGCTACAATAAAAGAATAGATTTAGAAAAAAAAAATAGCCTACACAAATATGCATACATATGTATAAACACACACACACACACACACACACACACACACACGAAACCATATAATCAAAACAAGCAATAACAATCTGTGTACCCACAGTCACATACATTAGACACATGACCTTCTTTGACTCTGCTGACAAACCCATGTACCATTAGGACAGTATTTCTCCTTTAAATAAGTGTCCTAAAATAATGTAACTATTATGTATGAAAGCTAGAATTCATCCTGCAAGTACACACTTTTACCCACACCCAAAAACCAAACAGAACCAACAATAATAATGGAAACAAAACCCCTAAGTTATATTTTATGTATTCAATATAAATAATACACCAAACATTTTTCTAATCTTCAAAGCAAGCCAGCAGTAGATTTTAATAAAGGACACTGCTTTTCTCTAAGTTAGTTCTAAGCCTTCACTGAGAATATAACATTTTGCTCAGAGTCCTAAAAACTTATAAATTTTATTCATATGGTGAAATTTTGTTCTCAGAATAATTTATTATATGGGATAAGAGTCTTCCAATCGTTTTTCATAGGGTGATAGTGTCTAAAACAAAAATCTTAAAGCATCCTATGCTAGACTATAGTTTTCAGGCTCCCTCTTGTGGAAATATGGCCACATGCAAACTACTGCATCATTTTTTTCACAGTGATAAAACATGAATTGATAAGGTCCTTTTAAGGCTCAATGGAGGGATCTTAGAAAGTACCTAAAAGAACTTCCATACTTGATGAGTGAATACACAGAGACCCGGGAGAGCCAAGTCCCTGGCTTTGCCTCACATAACCAGAGAGTACTTTCCTAACTCCCACTAATTCCACAGTTCCTCCCTCTTCCACGCCTCCCTCACTAACAGAGTGAACACCACAGTCTGAAATCAGGAAGACGGAACTCTTACAGCCTATATAATTTATAGGTATATTATATGAATACTAAAACAAAACAAAAGCCTTTCCTGTCACATTATGAAGGCTAAAATGAAAGGGCTTAATGAGTCAGAAATGGAACACCTTAAGAAGAAAGATGATCATAACTTAGCACCTGGATCGCTTTCACATTCTAACAAGAGTCAAGAAGCTTACAAGTCAGTCACACTGACACTCCTCAGAAATTCTGTGGATTACAAAACATATCAGAAATGTTGAAGAAGCATATAAAGCGGAAAAAAGCCAGAGAGAACAGAAGAGCAATGTACTTCCGTCTGAGTGCTAGTTGTTCGCTTTAAGTAAGTCCTCAAGTCCAGCTATCACAGTATCAGGCAGAAGTTAGCTTCAAGAAAAGGCCATGCTGATGCAAACAGCATCCTAACAGTTGTGTAAGCCTAAAACACATTTTCAGGTATCGATTAGATAACAGGGCTAAACTGCCCAGTGTCTTCTAAAAAACGAAGTATTACATATCGCAGTTGATTAAAATTCCCCTGCAATCATTGCTAAAATAGCCCATCCTTTCTCCCCGGTCTCTAAAGGACAGGCTAGTGCTGAACATCTGAAAGGCGGTATCGGCCTGTGAGCATACTCAGCCCAGGACAGGGACTCCCTGCTGTTACTGTCATCGTCTTCAAAACACTCAGCAGCACTCTGACATTCTTCTATGTTTGCTTGAAGAACGTCTTCTATTTTATCTCTTTCAGCATCAAAATGTATCTCTTGCCAATCAGAACTACAAAACTAGCAGAGGAGACGGCAGTAAGTAGAGGAGTCATGGAACCATTGACAGCACAGGCATCTCCCAATAGCTATTACAAAACCAGCTGGGAGGTGGTGGCGCACGCCTTTAATCCCAGCACTCGGGAGGCAGAGCCAGGCGGATCTTTGTGAGTTCGAGGCCAGCCTGGTCTACAGAGCGAGATCCAGGAAAGGCGCAAAGCTACACAGAGAAACCCTATGTCAAAATAAATAAATTAATTAAATAAATAAAACAAAACCAACCGATCAAAAGGTGGCATTAAACGAACTGGATTCGTGAAATTCTTTCTAGTAGGAAAGGCATTCATGAACAGCTATTACCTGATAAAATCCGCATATTGCTTGCACGGCAAAGAACCACTTCCTGGGATGAGGTGTGCCACCCACTGAACAAGCTTGAAAACAGATCACACTTATTAGAAGAAAGGCAGACAATAAAAAAAGCAGTCATCATTAACAAATGACTGCTTAGGGAATTACATAATTCTGAAACACAGTCTATAGTTCTCCAAGTTATATACATGTTTACATGTGTCTTTTTTAAACCTCTGGTAAAAATTCAAAGCTTTCAATCTGTTAAAAGAACAGAGTTTCCAGCCGGGCGGTAGTGGCGCATGCCTTTAATCCCAGCACTCGGGAGGCAGAGGCAGGTGGATCTCTGTGAGTTCGAGGCCAGCCTGGGCTACCAAGTGAGTCCCAGGAAAGAAACCCTGTCTCGAAAAACCAAAAAAAAAAAAAGAACAAAGTTCCAAGTTTGCATGAATTCATCATAATACAAAATCCACATTACTTAACCATCATTAATACAGCTACTCGATTATGGCTTGGTCATACAAAATCAGATAGGCTACTGAGGAAGAACAATGCCCTCTGGGTTGGTCATACAAAACCAGATAGGCTACCAAGAAAGAACAATTCCCTCTCCAAAGACCATACAGGCTTAGTTCTACCTGGCCACAAGAAGGTATTCTACTTGGAAAATGCAATAATAATAATAATAATAATAATAATAATAATAATAATAATAATAATATAATGAAGAAGAAGAACAACAACAACAACTCAGAGGTCACTCTGGAACGAGTCTCCAAGGAGCCAGAGGGAATTGAGAGCTTTGTAGAGAAACCCGAGTCAAGGCTGGGAGGGAAAACGTGAAGCATGCACTTAACTTGTGAAAGTGAGGTGAAATGCTAACTGTCAATTGCAACTTTCTTCCAAAGAGCTCAACAGAATCCTTTTTTTCCTTACTAGAAGCCATTGAGTATTAAGTCCTTACAGGAGACAGACCACTCTACTTGCCTTCCTGTTAGGTCTTTCTTCATTCCTTCCTGCCAAAACACAAGAGGCACTACCTTCCAACACAAGGTTATCCCTCAACATGATCCCAGCCCAGGCGCTCCAAACCAGTCCCTCACCACTGAAAACCACAGACATTTTTCTCCCAGTGGTATTTCCTGATGGAGTCCCAGCTTCACGTGTTCAGCAACTGCTGCATCCCTTTCTTCACGGTTTTCATTAACTCCACAAAAATGCTGCCTGTCTGTGACCACCTCTTCCTCATCAGCTTCGCCATGCCCTTCAAAGGCATTTCACTGGGCTTTGTTGTTTCCAAAATGCCACTGAAATTGTATTCAAAGTCACCAATAGCTGACTCCTTATTAAAGTATTAATTTTCAGTTTTGTTGCTATTTAATTTCTCAGCATATAAGAGAGAGAGAAGACTCAAAGGTGACTCATCATATGACTACTTTTCCCTAAATCTGTTCTTCCGCTCCTCCTTCACGGTCTCTTAAAACTGGTGTTCTTTGAATCCTGGGATTCTTTTGAGTTCCTTTGTCTTTCCATCATCTATAAACAACCTCATTTTTCCCATGGCTTCCATCTATACACAGATGATTTGATAACCACATCTCCAGCACTACTTTCCTGTGGTTTGAGATACAGACATCTCTGTTCAACTTTAACACAATATTTTACTTCAATATCTTACTAGTCAACTATCCACATGTTCTAAAAAAGGCATCATGCTTATGAATATGCTTCCATGTTAGTAAATGTCACATCACATTTATCCCAGTCAGATTTCTAATGTCATTTGTGACTCCTTTCTAATAAACTAAGCCAAGTCAACATTAAGTCAGGTATTCTCCCTCTAATTCCCTTCAGATCTATCCACTTCTTACAAGCCACCTACCTCCCCTCACCCATCAGCTGATCTTCTGCAATAACTCCAATAGCTCTGACTTTCTCAAATATGTCCACTACAACTAGAGTACCTCAAAAGCAGATCTGGACGTTGGGGAGGTGACTTACAGATAAAGTACATGCCATGCAACTGTGAAGACTGCAGCTCAGATCCCCAGACCCCACATAAAAGCCAGGCAGGCAGGTGAGGCACACACCTATAATCCCAACACTTGAGAGGTAGAGAAGAGATCCCTAGATCACATGAGAACAAACACATACACATGCATACCCCATACCCATACCTATTTAAAAGAAAGAAAAGAAGAAGGGGGAGGAGGAGGGGGAGGAGCAGGAGGAAGAGAAGGAAGAGGAGGAGAAGAAGAAAAGAAGAAGAAAAAAAAGAAAAAGAAAAAAAGAAGAAGAAGATCTCATCTTCCCTGAAATAAAACCTTTAATGGCTGCTGGCTACAATTAGGAAAAAGTCCAAATGCACTGATACTGCTTACAAAGATGTCTGCATAACTATACAAACCTAGCTTTTCAGTACACAAACCATTACCAAACAAAAGACGTGTGCCATGCCAGTGACTGATCATGTTACACTACTTTCACAGTTTGCCAACTCACACTGTCCATTCAACAACAAAGGATCTAAATTTTGTTTCCTCCCGGTCTCCTGATGGAAATTCATGTAGTATTTTTCAATGGTTAACTACAAAAGGTAAGTAGTGAGAAGAACACAAAAAATCCAAATTGTTAGTGCTGAAAGTGCTATTCCAATCTATGTAAATAGATTTCTATCAGGGCGGTGGTGGCACACGCCTTTAATCCCAGCACTCAGGGAGGCAGGTGGATCTCTGGAGTTCAAGGCCAGCCTGGTCTACAGAGTGAGTTCCAGGACAACCAGAGCCACACAGAGAGACCCTGTCTCAAAAAACCAAAAAAAAAAAAAAAAAAAAAGTTCTAGATTAGTTACTGTGACAAACATGATAAAAAGGATAAGGTCGTCTGTCATCTGTCCCAAGGGAAATAATGGCAGCAAAATCTTTCACTTTAAAGGAATGGAGGGATATCTCACAATACTGACAGCTAATATTAGAGTGTAAGTCACCAGAGTACTGAAAAGATGCTAAATCTGTGTAAGTTCTATGATGACCAGTGGAAAGTGCTGACTGGCTGTTTTCAATGCAGTTTTTACAAAGAAATAAAATGCTTTAATTGCAGTGTGTCTCGTTTTTTAACTCTCAGCACACATATTACCTTTACTATTTACTTTCTTGAATACGTAAAACCAATCAGTGCTTTAAATTTTTTAAAATTACATTGTGTGTGTGTGTGTGTGTGTGTGTGGACACGTGTGTTACAGCTCGTTGTGGAGATCAGAAGACAATTTGCAGTTGGTTCTCTCCTTCCTGGGTCCTGGGGAGTGAACTCAGGTCATCAGCCATATTAGCAAGCAATTCTACCCCCTGAGCCATCTCAGTGGCCCCCAACAAGAAGAGTTTTATTAGCTTTGATAGAATGTTACAGGTCATGGAACAACTGTAATATCTAATTGCTTATTGTATTAGGATGATCTTACATGACTTCAGCTTGAAGAGTTTTGCATTAGTATGCACAAGGAGAGTCTTCTGAGACACTCTGCCCATACAAGCTGGGTAATATATTCATGAGAACCTCTACGATGCTCCCAAGATCTCTTTTACATATACATTTAAAAGCATGAATGGAGGAAATCTTTGCTGCTTCAATAGTAGCACTACCTAAGCTTTACCAGCTTAAGAAATTAGTACCATTAGAACTTGGACAACAGGCTAGGGCAGCACATACTAGCAATCATTCCTCAGTGGTGAAAGCTGCCCCCCAGAGACTGGAGAGTCTCTAACTAGAAAAGAGCAGATTATCACAGAATCATGAGAGCTACAGCAATCAAAATGAGGACATTCTTCCTGGCATCTACAGACATTTCCTTCCTTCTTTAGGATTTTTTCATATTTCCATTTTCTGAGCCTTTAAGGAACATTATCAGTTGGAGAAGAAGCAAAAGAAAAGAAAGTTATCAAAGCAAATAGATGTGTTTGTAAAATACCAATAGAGCTAAAGGGAGGAAAGATTTCTTATCAAAAAACAAGTGAAATCATCTCAAAAAGTCAACGCAATGGGAACAGAGGAGAAGAGCACTGTCTTTGGTAAGTACAAAGTCGTTTTTTGTCCTTAAGAGAATCAGTAAGAATGGACAGGGGGGAAAAAACTCACAAATAAGTGGTAAAGTCAGCATGGGAGCTTTAATAATGTGTCTTTACTCAAGGCAAGAACCTCTTCACAATGCCACATTACCCTATGCTATATATACCTAAAGACGGGGGATGAAGGAATCATGAAAGAAACAAAACTCAAGGTAGGAGTCCAGAGTAACTTTTATAACAACTTACAACATCCAAATACCAGAAAGGAATGGTAATATAGCTGAGTATTTCCTTAAGAGATCTCCATATCTCTGTGACTTATTCAAAGTCAACAAGTATTTCTTATATTCCTAAGTTGTCAAACTAATTGATTTCCAATAAAATGCTGTGCCAGATTAGGGGTGGCAGGAGGCTTTTGTTATACGGTAATACTTACCAGGAAATGTGCTATCATCTGGATGGATTGAATCGCTGATGCTTCTCTTCAAGAGGTGATAAATACTGGATGTTGTCAAGTCTGTAAAAGCAAAGGCCTAACTCGGTCACCTAACTCAGAGAGCTCAAGAGTTAACATAATCGCCGAGCGGTGGTGGCGCACGCCTTTAATCCCAGCACTTGGGAGGCAGAGGCAGGCGGATCTCTGTGAGTTCAAGGCCAGCCTGGGCTACCAAGTGAGTTCCAGGAAAAGGCGCAAAGCTACACAGAAAAACCCTGTCTCGAAAAACCCAAAAAAAAAAAAAAAAAAAGAGTTAACATAATCTAGGTCTGCTTCAATTTCACTATTAGAGAATCTGAAGCCCAGAATACCTGGGGATCAAGATTCTACTCAAGCGCTGATAAATTTGAGCAAGCAGAGAAAATAGTCAAGGCTCCTGATTCGTACATACTAGTCGGTAACAAGAAATCAAAACTTCCTTCCAAAAGAACCATATACATTTCTTCCTCAAAATGTCTGCTTGATCAAAACATGGAAAATGCAATATAGAGACTAGACAGAGACATCAAAGAGCAAATGCAATCAAAAGCAGCTAAAATCGCTTAAAATTCGTCACTTCTTAAAAAAAAAAAAAACCGAGATATGCAGACTCTATCATTTCTTTCTGTATTTTCTTCAAGGTTTCTTCAAACTGAGGCATATGTACTTTCTAAAGGCTTACCTTTCCAGAAAGCAGAATTCGATTACTATGCTACCAGAGGATTCAACCAGCTAAACATTCAATGTGCCAAGCCCATACTGAGATCCAATACCCACAATTTTATATATTTTCCATTAATATAATACTGTTCGGTTCTTACTAAAACTTCTGAGAGTTGCATCTCCCTGGGACCGGTTGACCTAGGCTCCTCCCCCTGGGACCTCAACATAAACTCAAATCCCTTCGCCTCCCCGCCGGTCTTTCCCGCCTCTTCTCAGCCCAGCGCTTACGAGGCTGTTTCTCGGTGCTCTCCAGGGACGCCGCCTCAGTCCCGGGTTGGCTCTCCCCACCGGCCACCGATCGACACTTTCCTTCCCTCCAGGTGACGAGCAGCAAGTACCGATCCATTTTCTTCGCGCTCAGCCTCGGGTTTAGGTCTCAAAAGAGCCGCGCGCAACGCCCACTTCCGGTTTCCTGCCGCCTAGGTTGGCCGGGAATAATGTCCTAGGTCGTTTTTTTCCGCCCATTATTTTTGGAAATTATTCTCTCAGTAGCCACACTCTTTGCTCCATGTCATAACGAAACGGCTCCTGGAGGTCCGGGACCGGAGCGTGGCGGAGAAGCAGAAGAGTGCTCGCCGGAAGTAGGAACCGTCGTGCTCAGTTTTCGGTGTTTCCGGCCGGACGGGTAATGCTGGTGCCCCGGGACTGGGGGAGTGGAAACCGGAGGACTCTGCAAGTCGGGAAGCATGTCCAGCTTCTCTAGGGCGCCCCAGGTGAGCTCGCGCACGTCTGGCGTGGTGGTGTGCTCTTGACGCTGGCGAAAATGAAGAGCGGTGGTTCACGGGGATTTAGTACAGAAGCTGAGCCTTCAGGGAAGCTGACACCCGTGGCCAAGAAGAACCACCTTAGGGAGTCACATACCAGAGGGTTGTGACTCAGGCCACCGCTTTGATATCTTTCTCTGGGTACTCCTTTCTCTCTTCAGCCTCCCCATCTCGTGTCTTCTGTTCCCAGCAGAGAGTCCTAGGAGAGAATTCCCGTGAGATAATAAGTTGAATGACTTGGAGCAGTGAAAACCATTGAAAGATGTTTGTTTAGTACAATGGAGACTGGCGGGGAAGGTGAGAGGGTGGAGCTGTAGCTGATTCAGTTCAGTACCTGTCTAGCATGCAGGAAGGAAGCCCTGGGTTTCATCCCCAGCAGGACATAAACCTGGCATGGTGCACGCATGTTATTCTAGCAGGGAGGTGGAGGAAGGAAGATCAGAAGTTCAAGGCCATTCTTCTCAGCTACGTATCGAGCTTGAAGTCGGCCTGCGCTACATGAGACTGTTTCAAAAGAAGCAAAGAATGGGGACCTGCTGGAGGGTTTTGACCTAGAAGTTTTAGGCATTAAAAGAACCTAGCACCCAGGCTGCCAGGTGGAAGACAGACTGTTCACAGATGGGGATCTGTGAAGGACAAAAGGGGAAAATCAGTTTGAATTGCTATTCTAGTATACCACGAAAGATACTCATGCACAAGTCAGGCTAAAACACTGGAGTGCTGAAAAGCCCACAGTATGTGTTAAAGGATTGAATGTGGGTGAAAAAAAGAATTCAAGTTTTGACATCATTAGTAAACAGTTATTATTTTAAACTTATTAACCCTACAACCCAATTTTTAAGAATCTAGAGGCAAATGACAGCCTGTTCTCAGGCTGGTAGCTGTGGTTGCTTCAAGGACACCAGACCAAAACAAAATCTTGAAGCAATCCCGGGCATTTTGCCATGTCCCAAGCATTGTATTATTAACTCTTAATGATCAGAGTGCCTTAAGAAAAATCCTCAAACCAAAGCTGCTGCAGTTAGTATTTAAATTCTGGCATAATACAATGTTTACATTTTATACCTTTATAGAGCTTGTCTATGTGTCTGATCCTGACATTCTGTTGTTCCTTGGTCATATGACACCACAGTGGCTCTGCATGTGCTAATTTTGATAAGAAAGGGAG